>NC_135499.1:121740816-122101820 GCF_052857255.1 Amblyomma americanum
GACACCTTGAGGATGTTTGAAACGAAGGCGCTCACGCCGCTGCCCGAGCGCTATTACCCCAGGTCCCCCAGCATTCCCAGGAACGTAATTATTTTGGACCACTATTAAGCTGCAGGGATTTACTCCAATATTTGCGATTAGCGAGGAAAGTATACGCCGAACCGCAGAAAAATATAAACAGGGAGAAAGGAGTCATTCGAAGGAAATTGATGGTTTATAAAGGTTTAACGTCCCAAAGCAGCTCAGGCAATCAGGGACGCCATAGTGATGGGCTGCGGAAATTTCGACCACCTGGGGTTCTTTAACGTGGGCTCACATCACACAGTACACGGGCCTCTAGAATCTCGCCTGCATCGAAATTCGACCGCTGCGGCCGGGATCGAACCCGCGTCTCGCGGGCCAGCAGCCGAGCGCCCTAACCAGCGAGCCAAAGCGGCGGCTTGAAGGAAATTGCAATCGAATACGTGTATAAATCCTGTTAAATTAAGCTGTACCTTTCCAAATTCGTACGATCCGTAATGCGCCTTCTGCAGTGAAGTGGGTGACTTATACCATAAGGCATGGGCATGCCAGGAAAACCCAGCTGTACCAAGAATCAATAACCCAACAACTGAGGACTGGGAGGCGGCGCTGTCCAGCACACATTCTAACAACCGGGCAAGGTCGGCGGCAAAAGTCAATAGGTTCCTGGAATGAGCGTTCGCGCAAACATTCTATCCATTAAACTTTGTTTCTCTTTCTCTCTCTCTTCCCGCATTGGCATAAAAGTAACGACAATGGGAGAAGTTTTCGTTCTGAGGATAAATATAATGGGTGATGAAGCCGACCGGTACCACTGCTGAGGGGGAACCAATAAGAGTCGTTTTGCCGTTATCCTCAGCAGCCGGAGTTCCGAGTCATGTAGTCAGTACTTCCCGCTTATAAATCGAAAGGCCGATGAATATTACATTTCTGTGGTTGCTGTCTGTGCATCTGGTGAACACAACAAAGAGAACCTTGACCCAGCACTGCACGAGGAAACGAATACCTACTTTTGCCTGTCATTGAATGAGGGTGGAGGGGCCAAGAGCCGTGAATTTTATTGGCCGTCCAAAGCAACTATTGTCTCCGATGTCTCCTCAAGAAATGCAACCGATGTCTCCTCAAGAAATGCGCAAAGATCCGCTCACCACGAGGGCCGAAACAAAACTCTGCCCAAATATAACGGCCGGAGGCACGACGAAATATATCGGCGTACAAATATCACAGTTCTCATGTTCGGCTCTGCGCAACAAAGTTCATTCGCAATTTTCATTCGAGAAGAAGACCACGAAAGAGAAAGCACGTTCCAGAGCGAGCGTCTCCGCCTGTCTTGGCTTCTGTCTTGACTCCCGTCTCCATGAGAGAGAGAATGGAATAGAATGGAAAACATTATTGGTTCTTAAGATATTAGCGAGTTGAGGACGAAGTCTTCATTCTTGATAACTTTGGGCCCTCTTCAACCTTGGTTGGGCCCCTACTCCAGGGCACCACTGAGTCGGGCCACCTCGCTTGCGTGTGCTATGAGGGCCCTTTGGACCCCTAGCTCGCAGCTGGTGAGCCGGCTCTCCCATTGCTCCGCACTTGGTGTTGTATGTTTGTGGAACGTCTTGTTTCTCTCGCATTGCCATGTGATGTGATATAGTGTTGGCCTTGCTCCGCACCACGGGCATACGGCGCAATATTGTGTGGGGAACATCCTGCTTAGTATGTAAAGATTTGGAAAGCAACCCGTCTGCAGTCTACGCCATCCTGCGGCTTCCTCCTTCGTCAACGCTTTGTGTAGTTGGGGTTTTGGAATCTTAGCCCTCTATATAGGTTTAGCAGCTCTGAATAACTGTCCCCGCAAGTAATCTGAGGCTCTCCCGGGGGGACTGAGATGCCCGCTCGGATGGTTAAGCCTCGAGCTAAGCTGTCCGCCCCTTCATTGCCCTGAATCCCTGCGTGGCTTGGTATCCAGATTATGTTGTGTGTAGGTCGTCCTTCACAGAGCAGTGCTCTACTGAGGATCTTGAGTGCCGTGCTGCTTATTCTACCCCTGATATAGTTTCGGCACGCCTCTTGTGAGTCTGTTAGGATGTTGAGGGATTGTCCTATCCTGTATCCTTCCTCTGCTGCCAGTGCGACAGCTATTTCCTGTGCTTCGGTTATGTCTGATACCGCTGCCGTGTAACTCGTGATTAGTTTGCTTTGATTATTAGCAACTACCGCTACTGCGTGTTTTCTGTGTTCTTTTGGATAGAGGGAAGCATCTGTGTAGACTGTGTTGTCTCTCTGCCCCATCGTTTTGTCGTAGAATTCTGCCCTAGCCTGTCTCCTGCTGGTATGGAGATTGGGGTCCATATTGCGGGGGACAGGTTGTATGCGCAGTTTCTTCCTTAGCAGGTCCGGTATTATTGCCCTACTACTTTGCGGTTTTTCTATTTCCCAACCCAGCTTTGTCAGGAGCGCCCTTTCTGTTGTTGTGTTACTGAGCCTTCGCGCTTGTGCCTTGAGCTGGCATTCTTTTAGTTCTTCAAACGTGTTGCTGATTCCAAGTTGCATCAGATTTTCATTGGATGTGTTTCTTGGGAGATGAAGGGCTGTTTTGTATGCCTTCCGAAGGATTGCTTCGGCTTATTCCCTTTCGGCTTTGATGGTTACATGGTACGGCAGGGAGTATGTGAGAGAGAGAAACTCTTTTTTAAAAGCGGAGGGGTTAGGCGCCATGAAAAATTAGTTGACAAGTAATTCTCGGCGGGGAAGGCAATTGTGCTTTAAGAGACGGAAGTAGAGAGGCGCGCAAAATTATAAAGTAAAGGCGTAAAACAAGAAAAAAGAGAAAAAAGTAATGAAATTAATAAAAAATAAATATACATTAAATTTGAGCTGAGGTAAATCAACGAGCGACGAGCTGTGGAGTCGGTCGTCGGATCACTATCTTCGAAGTTCAATGTGATTCGTTGAATGGCAGGTGAACAGAGGAGAAGTCATCCTTCTTCAATGGGCGCACTCTACGAAGCTCTGGTGATGAGCCGCATAAGGTGCCAAATACTTGTAAATATCCATCTGCATCACAGCTTGAAGGCCTAGAAAATTTGTACCGAAAGAGCCTAAGGAGAAGCCTTGAAGTTCCGCAACGGCAGGCATCTATCAACTTATGAGTAGCCATCGAGGCTCCTCAGCCTGCCCTATCGGTTCCCAAAGGTTATCAATGCCACTTAGTCGCCTAGGAGACACGGTAGTCGGGAGAGATCCACTAAAGCGCCTCTGATAGTTGTCTGTAACCTTGGTTGAGTTGGCACTCAGCACTCCAGAAACCGGATTGTGAGCTCCGCGGTGGCTCAGTGGTTAGGGCGCTCGACTACTGATCCGGAGTTCCCGGGTTCGAACCCGACCGAGGCGGCTGCGTTTTTATGGAGGAAAAACGCTAAGGCGCCCGTGTGCTGTGCGATGTCAGTGCACGTTAAAGATCCCCGGGTGGTCGAAATTATTCCGGAGCCCTCCACTACGGCGCCCCTTTCTTCCTTTCTTCTTTCACTCCCTCCTTTATCCCTTCCCTTACGGCGCGGTTCAGGTGTCCAACGATATATATGAGACAGATACTGCGCCATTTCCTTTCCCCAAAAACCAATTAAAAAAAGCTAACTGCCTAGCGTGCCAGGTACCCGTTAAATTAATCATTGGGTGCGAGAGGTTACTACCTGCCGGTTGCTGCACCTGGCATCGCAGGACAGTGGCGGATAGTATAACGGCTGTGCCGCTGCCTCAGGAGTATTATGAGGACTCGTAGGGATATGTGAATGTAAAGCATGGAATGGCAAGTTCCACGCAAGCGCGCATTAACCCAGTAATGTAATCACGTCATACCGTTAAAGCAGAACTTAAGTGTCTCCTCCAGTTTTTTTCAGCATTAAAATTTCACCTTTTGGTTTTCTTTCTCTGTGTAGAAAGGTCCTGATATACAGGTGTGGAAGTGTAAGTTTAGCAGAGAAGATGTCAAAGTAGAAGACGAAGAATCGGCTGTGAAAGAATTCGTCTCACGTTATTATCCTCGCTGATTGTTCGTCAGTTTTAGTCTCCCTTGAAACACCACAAAAAGATTTTCTGAGCCGTTTCTTGCGATTTTTTGTCCAATGCACTTTGAAGGAGGTCCGTTTTGTCTGTGTCCTTGGCCATGCAGGTATTCATTCAAATGAGGCGGCTGATTACTTAGCAAACTCGGCTCTTGACGGGTCAGTGACACATCCTGTCCCAAATTTCAGCCTCCTGGAGATTTCCAGGTTTCAGCGGTTCCAACACATATCAGCCAGGTCACGTGATCTCTTACTAAATACCACACATGCTGGGAAGTTGAATCTGTAGACTATCTTCTCCACTACTCTCCACAGTTCGCACTTCAGAGGAACATTCGCCTGCAGGTTCCTCTGTCCAGGTCAGGGCTCCCGTTATCTCTGCCAGTGTTATTATCGATCAGTGCAAGCGCCAAAGGATTTGCCTTCGGTTCAATTTGTAGGATTCTCCATAATTACATAACTACCACTGGTAGATAGATTTGCTAATTCTTTTAAAATTCTTCGAGCTCTTCTTTTTTTACTAAAATGCAGTCTGTTATGTTACTTTAAATATTCTTCTGTCGTTTTTATTGATACATTTTTCAAAATTCACGCTTGGGGCTAAAATTTTGTCGTAATCTTTTATGGAAATTTCATTCTTTATGCCACTACACGTTGGCCAATCCTCCCATGTGGGTATGGGCCATGCCTTAAGAGGACGAAGAAGAAGGAGAGGAATTCAAGGCTCAGAGATATTAGTAAAGGACGAAAAATATATCAGTGCACATGCTGGGATTAACCCGAGTGCAGTGGACTTATTGGAAACAACTGGCATTATCTGCCAATTTAGAACACTCGGAAAGCCATTATCTTCCTGATTTTCCCCACGAAACCAGCCAAGCTTCTGTGGACAGTGTTCGAACGCCGAGGTTTGCTGCGACCGATTCCTCCACTCGCCTTCCGCCTACGAGAATCAGCAGTGGTTAAAGCTGCAGGGTGAATCACGAAACCCGGAATGAATTGGAGGAAGCAAGTGGAATTCACAAACCAGTTTGAAGGCTTCATGCTTGTTAGTGGCTCAAATTGCAAATGTTGGAGTAATTTTCTAACGTTTATTAACGGCTCTGAATAATTATTATCTGCGAATGTTGGGAACACAGGGTAGGGCCGCAGAGCGCCCCGGCGTGAGCTCCTTTGTTCAACATCTGCAGAGTGTCCTGGGGCCCCAGTTGCTCCTGTTGCTTGCTAATTAGCATGGCGAAACCTACGAAAGAATATTGGCCTGGTTTAAGTGAGGAAGGCCAAAAGATGAGGATAAACGGATTGTTGTTGTTGTTGGCCTCTGGAGGAATGGCATATACGTACAGTGGGTAATTGCCCAGGCTGCCTTGCACATTCAAACATTAGGAACAATTAAGATTGTAGTAGGTGAAATTTTGTTGTGATGGAACAATTCAGATAATTATAACTCACAAATGAATCGCCCTTACGAAATGCTGCAATTATGTAAATAGTCGCACAATGGTTTAAGAACATACTACCTGGCACTTGTCCCAAATCAAAGAAGGAACGGAATAGAAAGTATAGCCCCAATCGACAGAGGGGACTCTCCAAGCCAACTCTACGCAGAGAAGCAAACTGCCGACAGGAGAGGAGAAAGTGGTCAAGTGATACAATTTCGCCACATGATTCACAAAGGTTCCACAGAAGGAATCCCGGTCGACACAAATAAAGATTCAATCGTGGTATTCTGCACCGCAAGCGGGCCATAGGCACCTCACATTTCCTTGAACTGCATAAGCAGACATTCCAAGGAAATGCCAAATGCTGAAAACCCGCTCTTTCAAAGAGAGGCTCATGACTCAAGGAGTGCAGTTGCACGAACCGTTGCAGGAACCTCTGCAGGACCGTTGCAGGAACTGGTTGCAAGTTCTTGTGTTGTCCTCTGTCCAAGTGGCACGTACCCACAGTGAGAATTTGGCCAGTGTGCCTCGTACAGTCAAACAATTGTGATTGCGAAACGATGACTAATTTAAGGTAGTCGAGTTTAAATTTTGTACTTGAAAAAAATAATATTACGCATTATAATTAACAAAGCAGTCTCCAAGACGCATTGATCAAATTATGCACGAATCGAATACTGCGTTTAGGACATAGCCCCTGCGGCTTGCTCCAAAGGAGAGAAGAACCGGAATAGAAAGATGAAACCCTAATCGAGCGAGCGGTGTCTGCAGATAAGCTCTCGCTGAGAAGCAAACCGGCAACAGGTGAGGAGAAAGTGATCTAGTTTCGATTTCACCACATGCTGCACAAGGGTTTGACAGAATGAACCCCGATCTGAACAAATATAGAATTTAGACGTATAATTCTGCACCGCAAGAGAATCAGACACTTCGCATTGCCGTGAATGACATAAGAGCACACTCTAAGGGAATGCCAAATGTTGAAAATCCGCTGCAGCAAGGGGAGGCTCATGACTCAATGAATGCAGTTGCAGGAACCGCTGGAAGCGGGCTGTTTTCAATTGCACATTGTTTGGAGTAAATGGTACCACAGGTCCGCAAAGGGCAGACGTTGCTAAAATATCAGCCATCACATTAGCACGAATGCCGCAATGTCTTGGTATTCAGTAAAAGCGCACTTCTTTAACGTGAGGCGGAATGAAAAATCGTAGGGAACGGCCCGGCCTTCGAGTGCAGTCAGGACAGAAAGGCTGTCAGCAAGTATAATGTCTTCACTAACGTTTTAAGGGACGTTATGTACGGCCAACTGAATCGCTAGAAATTCAGCAGCTAATACTGGCGTATAATCAGGGGTCTGAAAGGAGTAACTGCAATCAATTAAGAGCGCTGGAATAAATGCCAATAGCTGCCATTTCATTTTGCTGAAAAGAATCTGTGAAAATTGCAGTATGTGCTGAAAATTTGTCCAGATACTCTTCTGTAAGACCATTAAAAAAATTGCAGGCAAATCCTTTGCAATTCTTGGGAAGGTGTCAAAATGAATACCAGCATCAGTCCATAGGTTGTGAACCTTTACTACAGAACTGATTCTGTCTGAAATGTTTCATAGCCGAGAATATGTGAACACAATCTGCGAGTTAACGAATGTTCTCATTATCAGCGCCTTCTTTTTCTTCTTGAACACGACCCGTTGCAAAAACTTGACGTCACTAACACCATCATCAGAACTACGAGACCGACGAGAGAGAAGAATGAAATCGAACCGTACCCCAGCCTTGCCTGCTCGTACCATCAATGACTTAGGGAACACCCCTGGGAGCGTGTACTACACGGCCTTGGACTACACGCCGACGCACGATCAACACAGTACAACTTGGACGCGGTGGCACGTACAACGCGCGGGCTCCGCAACATTTGAACGAACGCGACCTGCAGGCTTGCAGGCACCTCCGACTACTTCAGGAAAACGCCTCGGTGAGGGTACGAGTCTAGGAAGAACCGGAGAGTTGGGGACGGCGACTAGACCAGCGGCAGCGTCAGTGCCCACAACACCGTCATCCATCGAAAGGGGGAGAACACCGAGTGATCGATGTGTAGCCCTGTGCCTCGTGTCGGTGTTTTTCCTGACGCTGGTGTCGGCTACTTTTCTCATCAACACGACGCGAAAGTGGCCAAGGCCGATGGCGTTAACCGTGTCGCAGCGTACAGTCGTACCGATGAAGCAACCACGAGCTTTTAACGCGTCGGACACCTCGGGATATTCTGGCGATGTGCCCGGTGTTAGTGAATTCCAGAATCATAATGCAACTATTTCTACAATAAGAGACGAGGAGACAGAAGGAGACCGACTTGAGAATGGAGACTAGATTTTCGGGTGTGTCCTGTTATGCGTGGCCTGCAATATGTGGAGTGGTAGGAGCATGAATTCAAATAGCGCTAAAACCAGTGATAAACATAAATAAAACGATTTGCTACCGAGCCGTCAGTTACCGCACCCGTGTGGCGAGTCAGAAACACCGAAAAGGTACATGCGCTTCGGTTTCAAAACATGCGTAGAATCCAAGGGATCAAGGTGTATAGGAATAAGGGGCCGTCTACCCCCATTTCTGCTTTCTCTGAACAGCCCCTACGCGACAATTGCTAGTACCGTTCCCTGTGTCTTGTGCAGTCTGCGAGCGCAAGACCTGCAACCACGTCATATCTGTGTGCACCGTCTACAGCTATTTACACTTATTACTACTGGGAAAAGGTACGGCCGTTACAGGGCAGCTGCACTAATGGAAAATAAGTTGCACTAATAGAAAATAAAAGAGGTAACTATATATCTTGCGTGGAAATTGCACCCCGAGAAGAGAAAAAACTGTCATGAGTTACTTTTACTGATTTATTCATATGATTCTAACTGCATAAGTTTAGTGACTACACAGGGAGAGGGAGAAAATGTAACGACCGAATATTTTGTGCGAACAGATTGAGAGCGCATATGTTATATTGTGCGCTCTGCAATAAATGCAGCTTTAGGAAATAGAGCGAAAGAGCAAATGTATGGAAAAGAAGCTAAGGTCGACCTAAAAGGGAATATTTCGCGCACTGCAAAGCATAGGAAGAAGAGAAAATTTGATTACATTTAGAGAAGGGCAGGTAGTAAGGATAGCGGAACCAGGCGAAATGCGTTCCAAAACACAACGCTAATCCTTTGCGCCAAAGAGGAAGAGAACGAACGCGCTTAATTCTTATTTTACCCGCTCTGAAAATTTTTTTATAACCTTATTTTTTGCCTCTGGGCATGAGGGGTGCTGGGAAGGTAGAAAGAGAAAGAAAAGAGTGGGTGGGTGTTAAATAAAGGAGAAAAGGTGGGTTTCCAGCAGTTAACTGCCAGTGTATTGGCCACACCCCCGTAGTGGGCAACTTATTTGAGGCCAACCAACCAACCAAGGTGGGCCGATCTAATGAAGGCGAGGAGGGAGTCGGGATGTGGCCCTGCGTCCAATCAATATATGAGGACGGGTTGTCTGGGTGGAGACCCGCTGCTGCCAGGTGACGAATTCTAGTTGGCTTCAGTGCCGGACAAACCCACAACAAGCGGTGAATGTCAGCCTCAGTGTCTTCCGAGTTGCAGACTGGACATCCTAGGCTGGGATGTAAGTGGCGAAATTGAGTCCACGTCAGAGTTACGGCAGAAGTGAGGGCAAACCCGGCCCGGATCCTACGGAGGACAACCTCCTCTGCACCGGTAAGACTGCGGGGGAGGGTTATCGCACACGGAGGGACGAGAGAGAACGAGGGTGGCATCTTGTGAGAAGGAGGGTAGCATCATCCATGCTGAGGAATTGAGGCGTTGATGTGGGTAGGGTCGCCAAGCGGGTTGCAGAATCTGCCGAGTTTCGTGAATTCAGCAGGTCACGTGGGACCCAATAAATTGGAATGGCTTGAGGGATGCGAGCCGCCAGGCGACCTACACTGTGGCAGATTTCTGGGCTGCGGCTGACGCGTTGGAGTAGACGTGTTGCTTGAAGGGCATCAGTGCAGATAATAATGTGGGCTGTAGGAAGCAAGGTAGCTGCAACTACAGAGCGAAGCGCTCTTGTATAGCAACCAGCTATGCACAGACAGAAGAAGGGGATTCCGCGAATCGAAACCTGGCGGTCTTGTTAAGTGCAGGCTTGCAGGGACAGTAAACTGCAGTCGTTGTTTCACAGCTCTAGACACTGGCATCAACATATATAATAATTGAACCGCGGAGTAGGTCACTATCTTGTTCCGCGATTCGCTCGCGAAGAGACGATGCCGCATAAGGTGAGGTTGGGCGACGTAGATCGGTAGGTTTGTTGTCGCTCAGCTGCGCAAAGCTCCATGGAGGAAGAACGGAGAGTGGCGGTGAAAGTATGGTGTGTGATGAAGCAAATGTCCTGAGTGCTCGCGGTGAGTTCAAAAGGGTGGCCTTAAGGCTACGAGCACCACTGCGCTGCTGCACAAGCTCATCAAGCTGAGCATTCTCTTGAAGTGCCACGATCGGTGTGATGCGTGGAAGGCAAGTGACAGTTCTCACAGCCTCTCGATTGACGGGTTCCAGACAATCCCACTGAGCTCTGGTTAAGTGCTTGAACTGTGCTTGTAAATGAAACGCGATTGCAAAACCGCTTTCGCCAAATGACATGCAACACAGGAGCGAGCACCGCCGGTTTTATTTATTTATTTATTTAAAGTACCCTCAAGGTACAGATCTACGTTACCGAGAGGAGAGGGGCGGATACAGGTTATACAAAGTCAAGACAGAAGCTTTCAAGGTTCTAAAGAAATACAAAGTAAAAATACAAAGTTTTAAAGAAAAGTTCGCTGCGTAAATTAGCAGATGAAGAAAACAAAATAACACAAAAAAAAAACGAACAACGAGGTACAAAATGTAATTTCTAGAAGGCGGCATTTGTGTTAAAATTATAACCATATAAAATGTAACAAAGAACACAGTACACAATGAAGATAGACAGATGGAAAGGGGTTCAACAGTGGGCAAAAAAGAATGTTTGCAACGCGGATTTAAAGTACTCTTCAGTTATACTTGTTAGTGATGCAGATACGTCATCCCAATCATTACAGGTCCGGGGATGAAATGAGTTAGAATAGGCAACCGTGTTTGAGTGTGGAATGTTGACCTTTTGAATGTGGTTACGGCGATAGGAAATGTACGACGGGGGGGAGAGCAATGTTGAGTTATGGTGGTATATTTTATGAAAGAGTGAGACGCGAGATAGCTTTCTTCGAGTTGGCAAGAGTGAGAGATGCAAGTATTCTTTCATATTCGTAACGCTGGCTGTCATTTGATAGTTATTTAAGATGAACCGGTCTGAGTGATTTTGCACTGTCTCAAGGGACTGTATGAGGGTTGCATGGCCGGGATCCTTAACATATGATGCGCATTCGAGTTGTGGAATAATGTAGGGTGTGTACATTATTAGTTTTAATTATGATGGTGCAAGAGAGAAATTACGACGAGTGCATCCAAGAGTACGACTGGCTTTAGCGATGATGGTACTGACATGTGATTTCCAAGAGAGGTCATTGGTAACGATTACACCAAGGTAGCGGTATGATGTCACTGATTCTAATAAGACGTTATTAAGCGTATACGTGGGATTTGTTAAGTTAGTGCGAGAAGTGGACTGGGGCCGAAGGTGAGTTCACTTAATTAGTAGTTACAAACTTAACGCGGGACGTGAAGGAAGTGCGAATCCAATCAATTACTGCATGGTCAATGCTTACGACGCTTAGTTTATGAAGAAATAGCGCATGGTTTACCTTGTCAAAAGACTTAGAGAAATAAAGAAATATAAAGTCAATTGAAAAACAGAGTCCAAATGGGCATGCAAATCATTAGTAGTGAAGGAGAGAAGCTGAGTTTCACAAGAGAACTGTTTACGGAATCCACGATGGGCAGTTGAGAAAAAGCTATTTTTCAGAATGTTAACAAGATTTGTGTATATAATGTGATCCATGATTTTACATGGTAAAGATGTAATGGAAATGGGCCTGCAATTGAGGGGATCTCGTGTTAGACCTGAGTTGTTGACGGGGATTACTTTTCCAGATTTCCGGTCATAAGGTGTAGTAGTGCCAGAGTTGTAAGTTTGTGAAAAAATGCACTCCAGTATTATTGAACTGTATTCCACCGTATTTTGCAATAATTTAATATTGATCTTGTCTACTCCGCAAGATAATTTGGGTTTTCATTTATTTATTATAGCTTTGATACCTGTTGACTCAAACATTATGGGGTCGATGATCTGATAATTGGTAGCATTCACAACTGGCATCTGAGTGGTGAGTACTGAGGATGAAAATGACCTGATTACTGTGTTGTGAAGTACTTTTGAACAAAGAACAGGCGGCACTGAGTCCCCAGAACTGGTGAGTAGTGATAAAACGCTCTTATTAGTGTTGCCTCGAATGAGATTCCAAAATCGCTTCGGATTAGTTTTTAGTAATTGTGGAAGAGTAGTGTTTAAAAATGAAAACTTAGCTGACCTTAAAGACGTGATATAATATTTGTCCGCTTTTTTGTACGCTAACCAATGAGAGAATTTTGAGGAGTGTTTAGCTGAACGAAATAAACGCTTTTTCTTGTTCGATAACCTGTTAGCTTTATGGACCGATCATATATGATGGCAGGAACAAATCTAGAAGTGAGCAGAGTCCGCTGTTGATGGCAGGGTTGTCAGCTTTGTTAAAATCATGAAGTTTTGTTTTTGTCTGCTCTTTTTAGTTTGAATCATCGTTAGCGTCAAATGTAAGACATCATAATCTCTCATCCCGGGCAGGTGCGAAACAGTCGATAAGTTGTGTGTTATTGTCGAAAGAATAATGTCGAGAATTGATGATGTATTTTGTGTTCCACGTGCAGGAGAACTAACGATCTGTGATAAGTTGAAGTCTGGACAAAAGGAACAAAATAGATTGGATTCAGCGGACGAGGGATTAGGAAATGGGTGGTCATGTGACCAGACAATATTGGAAAAATTAAAGTCATCTAGAAGTAAAAGTTCCGCTCCAGGGAAACATGTGGCAATCTGATTTAGAGAATCGTGTAGGTTATAGCAGAAGGATGTGTCAGCCGAGGGAGATTCATAACATACGCCTACTATTAATTTTTAAAAGTTAAGGTTTAGGCAGCACCATATTAGCTCTAAATTAATAATAACAGGTACAACAAAATAATCGATGCATTCATTATTAGCAATTAGGACACAACCACCAACTCTGCCCTTCGGTCACTCGGGAAGACAACACATTTATTTTTACAATGAAACAGATCACCATTCGTTATTTTGCTGTTTGGCCGCGTTAAGGTTAATACAATATTATCAGCATTATAGTATTCGATCCTTACGCATAATTTATCTTTTTTTCTGGGTAAGGACTACTTATGTTTGTGTACAGAACTGAACAGTCGACAATCTTCGAAGCGCCTCCCTTCTTATGATCCCACCTAGTCGATTTCGCGCGACCAGAGCGGATAGTTCTGCTATGAGTTTCACTCGTGTTTTCAGAGGCATTTTTAGAGTAATTTTATAGTCATTTTCAGAGGAATTGCTGATTTCGTAAATTGCGCCTTCGCTTTCGTTGTATCTGTAGCACTTACCTTGAATAAAATTTTTTCTTATAGCCAAGTTTGATAGATATGCCTCCTCTGGATTTGCCAAACTCTATTAATTTTAATCTATTGAACTCAGTTAGCAATGCGTCTGATTAGGACCAACGTCTGCAACGCCTGCCTTTTAGCCTGAGAAAGACAAGCAGTACCCGTTCCAGACTGATGTATCGAAAGACCCAGAATTTTCAATGTCGAAGGTTCTTGAAGTGGGCTTCCAGATAGTTGGAGACGGATTGGCGTGGAAACGATCTTACGGCTTTCTTAGCTGTTGTAAACTGGCGTGAACGTAGTTTTTCTCACGGAAAGCTGTAGGCCGACACACATTGCATAATTGGCGGTAATATATAAGGCTGACTGTAGGGCTGTCGCTTGAGTTAGCAGGTCATGGTGAGTGCTCCATACCGCGATATCATAGGCGTAAAGTAAGAACTGAACGTCAGGGACATCATGTAAGCGCCATGCAAGCGGAATGAAGGCAATATTGAACAGCGTTGGTAACAGCACCGAGCCTTGGGGTACACCGCGAACAGATTGAAATGATCCTATGGAGTCACCAGTGAGGCGTATGGCAAATCTTTTGCCTTCAAGGAAGGCTCTTATAATATTGCATACTCGAAGAGATAAATGCAGCATGTCAAAAGAATCCAAAATGGCAGCACGACTTTTGTTATCGTAAGAATTTTCGATATCCATGGCGAGAGCCATACGTACACTGTGACTGCGGGTTGATGACAGGACTTGCGACGCTAAGACACCCAAACCATCTTCAGTGCCCGAGAATGGACGGAAGTAAATTTGGGCTGGGTGGAAGAAGCCGGGGTGTTGCAGCTATCCCGACAGTTGTGTTTCAAACATTTTCTCTGTAAGCTTGCACAGCGTTGATGTTAGGAAAATAGGCCGGAAGCTGCCAAGGTCCATCGGTGGCGTCCCTGCTTTTAGAATTAGGATCACAGTGGCCAATTACCGCGTCTCAGGAACAGAGCCGTTTAGCGATATTTTCTTAATGGTGTCGAAAAGTTGAGGGAGGACAGCACAATTCATGTTCTTGTACACATATTATTCTCTTTTCGCGCATACGCAGTAGTGAAGATCGCGCGACGGTGAATGCCTGGTAGTCTGCGTGTTTCCGAACCGTCGAAGCGAGAGGGTTGAAAATTGCGTATTAACATTTTGAACGCATCCTGTGGAGAATTATTCATTTCTTGTGTGAACGGATAAGAACACTATTATGAAGGGTTCGTTGTCATCGAGAAAAAGAAAGTTGTATGCTGCTGTGGCTTAACTTTAGTCTTTAACGCCTAGGGCGAAAGATGGAATCGCTTTCCTTGAAGTCTACTCTTTTTCGTTTTTTTTAGCTAAAAGTTTACATTCCATTCTCGGGAAATTTTCTTCTTGAGGTGGGTTGCCTTTTGGGTATCCTGTCGCAAAACATTTGGGGAACACCTCTTGGAGCGCGTACTACACTGCCTTGGACAACACGCCCACGCCAGAGCAACGCAGTACAGCGTCGACTTACTTTGGTCGAGATACTTTGAACGAAAATAAGCACTTAACGCCTCATTCGATCTTACTTTAACTCGACAGCGATAGGACCCCCGTTGTAAAAAAAATATGGAGTCGGTGTCCCCGTCGTCAGCGAGAAATCCTTGGAGAAGCAACCTAGGTGGGCATTCTAGGTCATGTGACCTTGTGGCGCTCTCACAACCTACCCACCGGATTGTGACCGAAATGACCACTGTGGCAGGTGGCAGTTAAATTAATTCCTAGTAGCAAGAAGGTCACCGAGAGAAGCAGCCTGATTCGCGCAAGCCCCATCGATGGCTCTAATTTTTTTCTCGTTCATTTTGTTTAACCAGCCATTACAAGCACGGAAACAATTTACCATACCTGTGAGGTAATGGGTGGAAACACTGGTTTTAACTTGAGATGTTTTAAATCCAAAATCTAAATTAATATCTTTAGGAAAAGGCTTGGGCCGAAACCGGAAGTTAGCGAACTGCACTCTTGGCAAAATGGGAACACGCGTCAAGTACTGAGCGATGTGCGAAAAGCGTCTGCAAAAATTCCTTTGTCTTCAACGTTGTCACGCCACTGGAATACTAATAATAGAAGTAAGCGACGGCAGGTACATGCACATGATTCTAGATATAGTTTAAGAACGACATGATCTGATACAATCTCGCCTATCTTAAGGCGTTTGAACATCCCAGAAAATTCATGTACAGGTGGGGGAAGAAAATTCCTTTTTGGCCTAGATATAAGGGAACCTTGACTGGCCCTGCAAGAGTCTCTCTACGCGTCTCTACAGCAAATTCTCTGTTCTCTGAGGACATTTCACAAGGAGGTACCAGTAAAAATATTGTGATTGTTACAAATTTTTACTCATTTTGTGTGCCTTACATACCGTCTAGTTCCCGCAGTTTGTACTCATTCGCTTTATTATGAACCAACTAGCCCGCCGGAACGTCCTTCTACAAATTCAACACTTTCATGTGGTCCTGTTAGAACTGGTATTTCCTGCAGCATTGTCGCTTTTAGCTTTCCCTCTGATCAGTGTGGTACACATCTAACTGTAATTTGAAAACGAACAGTCAGTTCACACGCAACAACGAATGTAAATTCTCCAGTGATCATGAGAATGCTATGTTAGTATCCATCTTCCAGAGAAAAACGATTGACAAAGAAACACAAATATTGTTGTCACTCATAGCTACAGCAGTTAGCGATTGAGTGATCGTGTTTACACTCCCAAAACCGCTACTTGTTGAATGAAATATTGCGGCCCTTCTCTGGAGGAGTACGACATATAGTATGTTGGGCAACAAAATGAAAAATAATAATGGCCTCTCCCGCACAACTACTGTATCGCGGATAAAATCCCAATAATAACAAAAAAGATGTGGCCCTGGGGCATTGGAAATTTTGCCACCCGAGGGTGAAAAGAAATCAATAGGGGATTGCTACTATAGCGACCAACAGCCGGGGTTTCGGGCCCGGGCAGACTCCCCTGATCTCCCCTGGGAAGTAGCGGAAGGAGTGGGATAAATGGGTTATGGGAATTAGGAGGGGAATGGGAACAGCGAGTTTTTCTTTCAGATCCTTCGATTGTCTCCACTCCATTACTGGCCTGTCTGGCCAGGACAGGGAGGGCGTCGAGATTGCCCAATGGTGCGGCCCCCGCTCACGGGATGCCCGACCACCCACCAAACGCAAACTGCTCCGACAGGCGTCCTAAGCTCAAAATGCACCGAATGGTTTTAATCTGATTGCTTTGACTCTATCGCTGCAACGAACAGTCCGCAGCGCTGCCCGCAGAAGGGGTGGAGCAAGGCGGTGTCAGTTAAGGCTGCGCCGCCAGCACCGCGGCGGCAATAATTCATCAGCCAAGTTGCACTGCTGCAGTCGACCCTGCCAGGAGAGCAGCTGCTCGAAGACGGTGCGCACCCCCCGAGCCCTGGGCTCGGGCACCTCGGAGTGCAGCTTGTGCAGCACGCTGTCCAGCAGCGCGCCCAGCCGCATCACGTTGCCGTAGAAGCGGGGCGCCGTGAGGCTGCAGTATCCGGTGCAAGAAATAAAGACGATGCACAGGGTTAGCAGCCCTCTGAAGCCAAAGTGCGTGAATTTGAATTAACTGCATTTCCTCAGAGGTACTACCGAAGATTGGTCGCGGACAGGGAGGATGACTGTGGTTGATAGTCCCATTAGGAAACATGTGCACCCTCTCAGCTCAACTCTAAATTTCCACTGAGTAGATCACACGGTGCGCATTTTTTGTCCTCCGTGGAAACTATCAAACAAAATTAGGCCTCCAGGATGCGTTTTCATGTTTATAACTAGCACCGTTGCACCCCCAAAAATTGGTGTAAAGTAAGGCTGTTGCACCAATGCAGTCGATTGTCATAGTTACACCTTTTTACAAACTCCTTTGCGGTTTCACAGCTGTTGGTTGCTGTACACTTGCGCATGTCTCGACTCCTTTAATCGACGCAGGAAATTTTTCTAGAGGAAGCGCTTTCAAAAGGGCAGCTCAACAGTCCCTACAAGAAGATGCCGAGGATCTGTGTGCTAGTGTTACGGTATCCACGACAATAATTATGATAGCCAGATATGTCTTTCACGTTGTGTCTGCATCTCCTTGCAGTGGAGTCACATATTTGATACGTGCATGAAATGCAAGCTGTGATTTTTTGTAATGCATTCGGAAAACAGCGATCTTTTTCAGCGATGTAGACATTTAGTAAACCCGTTCGCACAGCCACGCCATGCTATAATGTGTCACATAATTATGTCAGGCAAACAGCCAGGCTAAAGACTGATTAGAACGAGCAAGTCACAGCCGCACGCCCGAAACTTTCCCGTGACAGTGATGTTTTCTCCGAATGATAAAATCCATTTCAGGGAGTTCGTCTGTAATGGTCCTTAGGACTTGAGCTAACATAATTCAGTAAAATCTCAAAGTACAAAGGGGCAAATCACAGCCGTAGCTGAACAATAATAAATCTGCAGCTGTCCTTCTTTGGAAAGCTGGAATAACATATCATGTTCAAAGCACGCTTGATGAATAAATAAAAAGGTGTTAAAAAAGCCCGGGAATACCTTACACCGTTTTGCTGCAACATACTTCCACCCGTGAAAAATTTACGGGGGTGCTCAGCGCACCGTTTTTCAAAGTAATAAGAAAAAGTAGCGTGTGCAAATGGGCACTTTATTAATGCTCTGCCTAGAAGAGTGCCAGTCCGAATATTTAATGTGTACGAGTGGTCTAAGTGGAAGCAAACTACGCTTGATGGCCCTATGGTTAAAAAAAAGTGCATCGGGTGACGTGCACTCTAAATCCCAAAATAGCTTAATTGGGGTTAACTACACTTCCCCTGAGTATTCTCTAGGAGTGGTCCGCGGTAAGGCTAACCGTGGTTGTCGCCTGATTGGAGGAAAAAAGCGCTCCTCCAAGTTAGCTGCACTATAAAGCCAAAAATCTGTGAAATAGCGTCACGGGTTGATACGGCTAACAAGAAGGCCACCGGGAGAGGGGCCAGGGCGTCCTGAACCAGAGGCTTTGCGGGAGCGGGAGCCGGGCGAAACGGTCGCGACTTCGTTCACGCGCACTCCACGTGATCCACTACTTACTTCTTCGTTTCTGATGTGCCGCGAGCAGTCAGCAGCAAGGACAGGTGGCACGCATGACATTCTCTCCTCCCTAAAGACGCATCGT
This sequence comes from Amblyomma americanum, assembly GCF_052857255.1. NCBI lineage: Eukaryota > Metazoa > Arthropoda > Arachnida > Ixodida > Ixodidae > Amblyomma > Amblyomma americanum. Next base: position 121,759,192 of record NC_135499.1, read on the forward strand.
CCCGATGCGCATACGGGCATAACTACAACGGTAAAACGTAAGTAGAACGAAAATAGTTAGACGTGCTCCTATCGGTCACATTAAGCTTTTACGAGTACCACGGGAACAACGTCAAGGTGAGGGGCCGACGGGATGTTCACGGCACAATCTGAAGCACCTCCTAATTTACATCGCCTATACGACGAACCTCCTTGTACAGTTCAAAGTAGCGTTTCAGGAGCTTCTCGCTAAGACCACGACGTCGAACTGGAGTCCACACCCACCCTTTATCGCCAGCTTGGAGAGAGAGAGAGAGAAAAATTTATTTGGGTGCTTTCAAGGGCTTGGCGTCTCGAGGCCTCCGTCGTCTTTACTGCGCTGGCGACTTGAGGCCCACACTCTACAACATCACATGGGAATGTAAACGCAACCAAACATTCCACCAACACAATAACCCGAGTGTGTAGCAATAGGAGAATCGTCTCACCAGCTGCGAGCTCACGGCCCAAAGGGCTTTAGTGCGGCACGCAAGTGAGGTAGCTAGGTTCAGTGGAGCCCTGGAATAGAGGCCAGCTTGGAAAAGAACTTCACAATGCCGGAGGTTGTACCGGCGGGCATCGACGCGCTGACGGTGTTGCATACGTAGTCTAGCCAGCTGTCGGACTTCTTCGGGCTAGCGTGACAGGGAAGGGAACTGAAGTTGAGGAAAGTGAAGAAAGGGGGCAGTACCCTCCTTGCATTGTCGGGCCGCTTCCTGCATTATCACGCCTGCAGGGTCATGAGAATCGGCTGGCGCCACTGGCTTGAAGGGTGGTCTTTTTTCAGTGAAAAGGCGCTTCGTTCTTGAGTTGTATCCGGCTATATCAGGCTCCCATTAGCAAAGCTCCCCCCCCCCCCCCCCTTACTAGCCTACTAACTCTGCCTTCCTTTGGCTAGTAGGACTATAGATGTTTAGTACAAAGGCGCTCTGCTTTCTGTTGCCTGTGCATATTATTTCTACGATGAGATGGGAGATGTTTACTTCAGCGATGGGGTCGTGCCGAATTGCAGTGATTTTCTCTTCTAAGAGTCTAGCTACTTCCAATCCTTGTCGTGTGTCGTGTACACTTCACATCCTTGAAGAGTGGGTTAGGTGACAACATCTTGGAGGGCTATCATTCCCGGTGGGGTCTTTTCAGTGGCTACCATTTGTGTTAGTCTCTTTGTTCGGTGGTACCCCCAGCAGTTCCAGTGCCATATTTCAAAGTTTTCTTCGTTCTTGTGTCTAGCCGTGGGCGCTTTCTGCGCAAATAGTTGCGAGCCCCGGCCTACTTTGTGGCTTATAGGCTTGATCTCTTATTGTGCTTCCTGTCGTTTCGCAGCGGGTAGGCTTAGACTACTGTCGCGGGACATCACGCTTGCCGCGTGGAATTCAGGCCAATTCTCGCATTCGTGTTCAAAAACCTTGGACCCAGATCTGAAGCTTCGGGTTCCATCCGGCTTATAACGACCTGAAGCAAATTTGTTGTGTCGCCTGTGGCTTGGTGTAGCATTCACCAAGGACTACCACTTCTTAAAAGGTATGGCTGACAGCCCTGCATGTGCCATCTGCGGGTGTAATGAGACTATAGCCCACATTCTTTGTGAATGCCCTGCCTACAGCACAGAAAGACAGTCTCTCTGGCATGCACTGGAGCGTCTAGACCGGCGCCCACTGACGGAAATGAATATTCTCGGCCACTGGCCGCGGCGGTCGTCGGCGGTGAAGGCCTCCAAAACACTGCTCCGCTTTTTGAGGACTTCTGGCGTGCTCGATTGGTTGTGACTATACTGAACGCTGTGACTTTGCATAGTGACTAATTTTCTGCAACTGTCTTTTCTCCTTCATCTTTTTCTCCCCTCACCCCTTTCCCCCGCGCAGGGTAGCAAACCGCCTATTCTTCTGGTTAACCTCCCTGCCTTCCCTCCTCCTGCTTCTGTCGTTTGTTTGCGGCCTGTAGTTCTTGATCGAACCTAGTTTCTAGGTCTTGCATTTGTCGTTTTAGGGGTATTGTGACTGTCTGTGGAATACATAGAAGTATTTGAACGAGCATTTCCTGAATTTGCGTCCTTAGAATTTCCGTTAGTTCCTGTGTCCCCTGTCGCCTAGGCCATTTCGATAGAGCTGCTTGTTCTCCTTGTGGGCTTTGGGGTTAGGATCGCTGCTTCTTTAGCTACGCATTCTCCCACTCCAAATTTTCTAGTCTCAGTCTCATTAGTTTAGTTAATTGTGTTATGTTTGGTTGCAATCTAACGAGGAAGTCTCCTTCTTGACAGCTTACCTTGCTCCAGCTGGCTTTTCTTCTTTTGCCGTTGTTTTTGTCGATGGGACAAAACATCCCAGCGATGGCAAGAAAAATTGGGTGACATCATCAACCAGCCGCATGACACACACGGCAAGCCAAGCACCGCCACTTCAGACAATCGTATACGTGTCGTTCGTCTATATATATATATACTCTCCACTGGCCGCGACCTCAATGTGGCGCCAGTTTTCCCGAACCATTCGCACTTAAACTGTAACATAATCGTTCGTCCTACACTCTACCCGGTGGTGTGATCCGATTTCTCGTTGCATATAGCTTACATGTGGTAGTGAAGTTTGAGGCTAGCTTACGACAGGGATTCGAATTGACGACATATGCACCTTCAATTGTGTGCCTTCCCAGACTCTTCACCTCTTTCCTTAAAGAGCGGTTAAGGTGTCAAAGGAAATGTAAGAGAGTTACTGCGCCATTTCTTTTTCTCAAAGAATTGTAGAGCACTGCAGTGTGCTGCTTTGGAGAAATGCGAAAGCATTTGCACCGCGGTGGCTCAGCGGCTAAGGCAGTTGTCTACAGAGCCGGGAATGGGAAACTCTGCGAATGGGAAACTCTGTGACTCGGGACACGTGTCCTGATCTCACACTTTCCAAACACATCCAACACGTGGAATAGAACAACACGGAAGATACACTAGGCAGTGACCGCTGCATCATTAACACACTTATTCACACGCGGCCCCTCAAAAAGCCCCTCACACAAGCTCGACTCCCAGACTGGCAGGCTTTCAGCAAGTCCCTGCCCTCTGCCAACCTGATTAAAGATGGATACGATCAGTGGGCCCAAACACTTATGACAACACTCAAGCAACACGAAACACAGATACAGACCACGGAAGACTGCCCGGCAGTGGACAACCATCTATTACATATCTGGGAAGCCCGCCGCAGCCTGACCAAACGTTGGAAAAGACAGAAACATAACAGAATACTCAAGAAGCGCATCCTACATTTCACTCACAAAGCAGCTCAGTATGCCTCACAGCTTGCTGATCCCAACTGGATAGATCGCTGTAATACGGCTGCCAGACAGATGTCCGGCAAGAACACTTGGAGGCTTTTCCGCAGCCTTATAGACCCCGCGCAGACCCGGGGCGAAACACAGCGCCAATTACAACGAGCACTCCATAATTTCAAGGGCCGCAAAACACAACTTGCAGAGACACTCAGGGACAAGTATCTCTGCTGCAAACAGGACCCTCGCGGTCAGGAGTATCTTTACGCAGGCAACGATAATCCTGAGTTGTACCAACCGTTCCAATTATTTGATCTCAAGGCAGCCATGACCAAAATGAGGAGAGGCACTGCGCCTGGACGGGACAAGGTCACAGTTAAACTGCTGGCCAATCTCCCTGACCAGGCGTATGAGGCCCTTCTGAAATACATCAACACTATATGGAAGGGCGAGAACCCGCTTCCCCTTGATTGGAAAACAGCCCTAGTAACCTTCATCCCCAAGGCGGGAAAGGAAATCAACACGGACAACTTGAGGCCTATCTCGCTCACCTCGTGTGTGGACAAGCTGATGGAAACCATGGTGCAGGAAAGGCTCTCCGAATACTTGGAGCAACGAAACACATTTCCAGACACTATGTTCGGCTTTCGCCCACATAAGTCGGCAGAGGACGTACTCCTCCAGCTCAACAGAGACATAATACAACCAGTCGAACACCCAAACAATGACAAGGTCGTCCTGGCCTTGGACTTGAAAGGAGCCTTCGACAACATCAAACACAGCGTCATACTGACATACCTCAATGAAACCAACTGTGGCCGCAACACTTTCAACTATATCAAAGACTTCCTAACCGATCGAGCCGCTCTAATCAGAATCGATGAGGAAGAATTTGGTCCGTATCAAATGGGTACGCGGGGGACACCACAAGGCGTGGTGCTATCCCCCTTACTCTTTAATTTGGCGATGCTCTATCTCCCAGACAAGTTGAATGGTATCGAAGGCATACGGCATGCGCTGTAGGCCGATGATATCACAATCTGGGCCACAGAGGGAAACTTAGGGCGCATGGAGGAATGCCTACAAACAGCCGCTCACGTAGTGGATAGCTACGCAGGGCACTGTGGTCTTCAATGCGCACCCAACAAGTCTGAATTTGTGCACCTTATAGCATCCCCTAAGGACACTACCCAAATACATCTCTCCTTAACAAGTGGCCCCATACACAAGGCCAAAGAGATTCGAATACTCGGGCTCTTCATCCATAGCTAAAGAAGAGTAGACACAACATTGTACAAACTCCGCAAAGTTGGAGACCAAGTAGGCTGTATGGTCCGTCGCGTCTCCAACAAGAGAGGGGGTTTGCGAAGCAGGGCTGCAGTGCGGCTGGCCCATGCTTTCGTAATCAGCCGAATCCTCTATTCGGTACCTTATCTACCCTTGCGGAAACACGACGAAGACAAAGTTGAGGTAATACTCCGCAAAATGATGCTACGAGCTCTTCTTTTTTACCAAAATGCTGTCTGTTATTTAACTGTCAATTTTCTTCTCTTGTTTTTATTCATTGATTTTTCAAAATTCACGATTGGTGCTACATTTTTGTCATCATCTTCCATGGAAACTTCTTTGTTCATTCAACTACACCTTGGCCAATCCCCCCGCGTGGGTATGTGCCATATACCTGGGGTGAAGAAGAAAAAGAAGAAAAATGATGAAGAGGGCACTTGACCTTCCTGTGTCCCCCTCCAATGTGAAACTTCTTGCATTGGGAGGGGTGAACACTTTTCAGGAACTCAAGGAAGCCCATCTCACAAATCAATACACGAGGCTAGCCCAAACGAAGTCGGGTCGGCACTTGCTAGCCCGCCTTCACATCCAACATGATTTTCACATTCAGGAGCGGATCCGAGTGCCCGAACTCTGGAGACGCGCCGTCAGAGTTCGGCCCCTCCCCACTAAGATGGACTAGGAGGATCATAGTAGTCGTCGTCAGGCTACGGCGGAAGCCTTAGCGCACCACTATGGCAACAAACATGGTGTCTTTTATGTAGATGTAGCTGGGCCTACCCTCGGGGGGTGGTACGCGGCCGCGGTCATACATCAAGAAATACAGGTGGATGGGCTTTCCTTTCGAGCCCCAGGCACAACACAAGCTGAAGAGGTTGCCATCGCCCTAGCTGCTTCTGATTCACAATCCAAACACATAATAACAGACTCGCGTTCGGCATGTCGCAATTATGAGGCTGGCTGGATAACTCCACTAGCTGAACGAATACTAAAGAACTGCAGCCGGGATACCGATCCTACACCCCACTGCCTGGTTTGGAATCCGGGCCATCAGGGCCCAGCAGGAAACGAAGCTGCAGACGAGGCGGCCCGAGCACTCATTCACCGGGCGTTCCCATTGGCTCCTGAGCACCTGGAACCTGAAGGTAGCTACTTACTCTCCTTCCAAGCTATCACATCCTATTATAAGGATAGGCATCGCCTCTACCCGGCCCCTGCAAAGGGACGGGGGAAAGCAAACGAACGCGTTCAACTCCGATTATTCACGAACACAATGCTGTGCCTGGCAGTACTAAAACACTTCGATCCCGCGTTCACTGGCAGGTACAAACACTGTGGGGAGGTGGCTGACACCTACCACATGGTTTGGTCTCGCCAGCGCAACTCAGCTCTCTGCCCCCACCCCAACCCTACCAGAGAAGAATGGGAGGCGGCCCTGCTTGGCTGTTCGGACCTTCAGTCCCAAAAGGCTTTGGTCAAGAGGGCTAAGCTGGCGGCTTCGACTAATGGGGTCCCGGAATAAGGACTCCACCCATTGCGGGGCTCTTTAAAGAGCCTCACCACTTTCATTAAATAAAGGCTTTCCATCACCACCACCGCGTTTCAATGGAGGCGAAACGCAAAAGGTACCCGTGTGCTGTGCAATGCCAGTGCAAATTAAACACCGCGAGGTTGTCGAAATTATCCCGGAGACTTCAACTACGGCACATCCTTCTTCCTTTATTCCTTCCCTCCCTAATTTATTTTCTTCTCTTATGGCGTGGCTCGAGTGCCCACCTAGATATGTGAGACAGTTACTGCATCATTTTCTTTCCTCATAACCGATTTTCAATTGCGTTAGAACGTTTCCAACTTTTTTTCGTGTCATCCTTGTCACATGACTTTTGGAGGACTTCAGTAACTTCATTCGTAGGTCATTTTTGTTCTTCCATCTCTTTCATATCTTCCATCGGAGTTCACCCCTGCGTCAAGACCGTGCTCACCCTTATGGAGTCTTCATGAACCTCGGGTTCACCTCTATATTCCTGGAATTACGAAGAAAGCTGGTGTATCACTACCCGCTCTCAAACAACTGACAGTGAATCACCTGCATTCTTACCACAGTCACCGCATACATGTTTACACAGATGGATCAGTTCACTCGACCAGTTCTGCGGGGTCGGTGGTGATACCGGACAGATCCATCTTCATGAAAGTGAAGACGACCTATCCAACATCTTCAACTGGTGCGGAACTCGCAGCCTTACGGGCTGCGGTAGAGTTCATCAGTCAAGAACCTCCACATGACTGGACGGTTTTCACCGATTCTAAAGCAGCCCTTCAAGCCCTGCAAGCTGCGCTACGCCGCGGGTCGCAGGAACAACTTGTTGCTGAGATTCGTCTACTGTACCACGGCACCGTTTCCAAAGGTCATGACATCATTTTTCAATGGCTGCCAGGACACTGTGGTATTAACGGTAATCACCAGGCTGATGCGGCTGCGCGTTCTGCTCACAACGACGGACTTCCAGTGAGGATCCCAATATCAAGACCTGACGCAGCGTGTGGGCTTCGCCCTTTGGCGCTGGAGCTCACACATTTGGCGTGGAACACGGGAGAGTTTTGCAACCTCCGCCTCAAGGCACTGGACCCTGGACTGCGCCTTCGTCTTACTTAGCACGTCGCGACGCAACATTGTTATGCCGTTCATGAATCGGTGTTGCTTTTACCAACCACTATGCTTTACGGATGGGGATGGCCGACAGTCCTGTCTGTGAAAGCTGCGGTTGTGAGGAGACCATCGCTCATCTTCTCTGTGAGTGCCCTGAATTTGCGAGTGCAAGACGTACTGTGTTGTGCCCTGGACCGCCTCAATGCTCGCCCATTAACAGAGCAAGAGATCCTCGGTCCGTGGCCACAGCAGTCGACTTCGACTGCCCTCAAGGAATACAAGGCACTCTTTGCCTACTTGAGAGCGACTGGATTGAGTTACAAATTGTGACATCGTTGTGCGTGTATGTGTGTGTTATGCCTTTTTCCCCTTCTCTCTTCCTTCTTTTAGCCCCCTAATCCCTCTTCTCCAGTGCAGGGTAGCCAACCGGAACCCCTTTCTGGTTAACATCCCTGTCTTTCTCTCCTCCTCTTTATCTATCTATCATTTTTGTTCTAACATCAGTGCACATCCCGCCACGCTTTACCGTCGCACACACCACAACGCGTTTACTTCATGCCGTGTAACAATCTGGAACCAACGAACCTTCGTGGCGTATGCATGTCTTTGTTAAAGAAGTAATTTTAAAGTGGTTTAAATGGCTTATATTAACTGTACCACGAATCTGGTTGTTAACCGGGAGCTCACAGACAGAATTGTCGTGAGAGCATCCGTGCGTCAAGGCCGCCCACTTTCACCGCTACTTCTCGCTCTGTACCTAGAGCCGCTTTGCCGGAATGTAATGAACAAGAGCTATTTTCGTGGTTTTGAACTATAAGCATGCGAAATTAAAGTCTTGGCTTAAGCCGATGACCTGGCAATTTTTTGTAGCGATCACAGCAGCATAGAACATGCGATGTCGGTTGTTCGCAGCTTTTGTGATGTAACCAATAGCGTTGTTAATCTGAACAAATGTGCGGGCCTTTGGCATGGAAACTGAACATCAGCGCCTTTGTTTCATGCACGTGTAAAATGGTCACATGTACCTTCCAAGTACACAGGTGTTCCTCTTGACAAGTATCGAGATAACGATGACTTTTTGAAAGGAGAAAAGTCAAGAACTGTCCACGCGTACACAGAAATGGTCGGGAAAATAGCTGTCTTTATTCGCGCGTGCAAACATATGTAGTGTATACCTCGTTTCAAAACTGCGCTCTTTGTTGCACGTACTTTCGTGACATCGACTTAACATTCAAAAGATTCATCGCCTCTTCGCTGTTTTTGTCTGGCAGTGCTCATGGGAGAGGACTAAACGTGATAATTTATTTCTGCGTTTGACAAAAGGGGGTCTTTCTTTGCCACTCTTGTACCTGAGGCAGGTGGTGTCAAGGTTTATGTTTCTTCGAGATCAACGTGACCCTTTTTGGCGGACTTTTGTTCAAGTGAGGCTTTCTTCGGCTTTGCCAAACTATGTTATTTCCACTGTAGACGGGATGCGATAAAGTGCAAGTAGATTTTTGAAGAAGTGGCCTTTGCTTTCCGGTTTCTAAATGCTCGTATCAGTTTGGGAAAGCTTTCAAATGTCACGCGTAAAAAATTGCTAGAAGATTTGCTTGACTGTGTCTTCCCTGAGCCAATATATCTATCTCTGTGTAGTGGAGGACAATGAGGAAATGTTTTAAAAATAGTAAGGAAAATGGTGGTTCCAGCGGGTGTGAACACGGGTGTGAACACACTGGTACGTTGCCGGTTAATACATAGATGGAGGAGAATGGATTGTTTTTACTATGGGGTGCTGACTGATTGTTATGTCACAAACCAGAGTCAATAGAACACGTCTTTATTGATTGCTGGGTCGATGCTCATTTGGGACGTGCTCCAGCGTACAATAAAGAAAGACTTACCCTTGACGCCGTATGGCATACGATTCCTGGACGTTGAGCCGGATCTTTATAAATACGCTGTAATTTTCCTTCTTGGCCTGCACAGCATTTGGCAAAGCAGGATGGCTGTACGACACTCCGATGAAGATGCGCGGTCTGTCCGAGACAAATTCAAAGAAAACATATTTAAGCATTTGAAGTACACAAGGAGCTATGTTTTGGAGATGAAGTTATCGAGTTTATGGGAGAGTTGTGTTCTTTGAAAGATTTTTGATATTCTCACGTGAGTTAAGCACATATCCGCTCTTGATGTTCGAGAATGTAGCGCAGAACATGATTGTTACCTGTTGTAAACTGTCGAAACAGGCAATAAAGACCAAAAAATTCGTGGCGTATGCGTTGCGTGCTCGCGTGCTTACGTGAATGCAGAGGGCCTTAGTTCGAACCGCAATGGCGGCGTATTTTATTTTTTTAATGGTCATTTTCGTGTGGGACACGCTCTGCTTTCAGCACCTGTACATGCCGCTCATGACACAAGAAACACTTTCGAATTAAAAAAACCATTTTCATATCAAATTGTGATGCGACCATTCCTCTTACAGCATTCCAGACGGTGTCATACGCCCATGTGTGTGTTTGGGTGGGTGCCACTGCTCTCAGAGACAACAATGTTTTCGCTTTCCCACACGTAAGAAGTCTTAAATTTCTCTGCCCACTTTTTTTCTCTTGACTCCCACACTACTTTGCCTTCAGGTGCGTTTTCTCTCAAACTGCGGCTGTACTTTTTTATGACTTACTTAATTTTATATTTTCCTTACTGCGCACTTCTGCAGTGCTTAGTGTCCAGAAGCGCTCAAAAAGTGCAATTTGCAAGCGCAGTGGTTGTATTTCTTACCGCTTTCAAATACGTGCGCCGGACTTGAGGCATGCGAATAAGCTCCGGGAATGGTGTCTTACATTCCTTTTCTTCCTGCACCGCTTGGCATTCATAGACAACCGCAAAAGGTGGAAGTCCACCCAGTAGAGGGGTGGGGTCGGCCTGTTAAGACCATGCAACATGCACGAGGATGAAATGTGCGCATAGTAAAATGCTTCGTCATATTGCCCTTCTAGCGTATAATGTAGGTATGGATGTTTTGACGTGGCTACTATGATGTCGTAATTAAAATTAGGGGCAAAATTAAACTGTGTCATGTTCTCAGTGTTTGTCTCCCCTAGCAATGAGATGCTTTTGTCATGGCACTTGCTCAACAGAATAAAACGTAATAGAATCACCAGCACTGCTTAAAGCTTTGCCTTGGCCGTGAAATCAACACATGTAGCAATTCGCGGGCATGAATAAGCGTACTGAAGGATACAAAGGCACTAGGAATATTTATCGCGATTCGTTCTCAATTAACGCCTGAAGCCAAGGATTGAAAAAAGAAGCATTAAATTGCAGTGAAAAATTAATGCCATGTTTAACCATACAGTGTTTAGCATAACCTTTTTTTAACCAATGTTCATGTCAGCAGATTCCATCGGCCTTGAATTCATATGTCTTGACTGATCTTTTGACGCTATGGCACGAAGAACATTGGGCTGGCGTGCTGCAGAATTCAACGTTTTTTCAGAGTCAAAGCCGTATTGACTATCTTGTCGCCGAAATGGGGCTCGTGCCTCGAAGAGTATATTGCGATTTGAAGTAATCGATGATTCTGGTCGATATAGTAGGCTGCCGCGTCTGTAGATAACGGAGGAAACACTGGCACCATACACGAGAGTCGCTTCGCCTGGTGGCAGGGTAATTTTGAGTGGTGGAAAAGGACGGTCAGCACCGGAGGTCGACCTCTGGTCGGCATATCCCGCCCCATCATCCGCACTACCGTCCACTGGTGGGCGCAAGGGCAAGGGTGGAGGCTGTTCCACCAGCGACAGCACCGGTTCCGTCGAGTTGTCTGGCGGGTCCTCAGCGGCATCCTCAATCAGCCTTAAGTGACTTCCCGTGGTGAACAGGGCGGCGATCAGGGAGGCCACGATGGCCAGCCCGAAGACCAATGCCGCCGCTCCGCGGACGAACGAGGCGTCGGTGACGAGTCGCCGCCATTGCGGAGACCCGCCTGCGTCATCTGAGCCTCCGAGGCCTCGCGCTCCTGGACGTCTCGGCGGAGCGTGGCTGTTGTCGTAGCCCCACATGTGGAGAAGCAGCGAGGTCGTCGGCGAGGAGGCGCCCGAGTGCTGAGCGCTCGAAGTGTCGGTGGGCGTTCTTGCGTACCATGCTCTCACGGGAGTCGCCGGGGAAGCCGAGCCCATCGCCGGTGCCGAGAGGCTAGGGCGAAGGACCGGAGACACCTTGCACCGCCCGTCCATGATGGCAGCCACAAGACAACTCTTTGCCGACGTCTTCCTTGCTCGTGCGACGTAATTTCTTTCTTCTTCCCCACGTGTGTGCTGGTAGCGCATGCAAGCATGAGAAAATGCTCCACGTTTTTGTTTTCTCATGGGAATATGTACTCGCCTAAATAGCGGGGACGAGTACAAATAGCCAAAGACAATAAATAAACATAACATTGCAGTTAAGACATATGAGTCGCCAAAATAAAAATGATCTCACTAAGCCGGTGCATGGACTATGAATTTTCTATATTGATATGCAATTTAAGGTGTGCATTTTAAGGCAAGTATGCCTTCGATCTCTCGGTCCAAGAATTTTTTTTCTAAATTCTCCCCTCCAATTTTTGTCCTCAAAGAGCTCTCATGAGGCAGAGGTACGCATGGCGCTCCGTTAGGGCGCTATGCACTGGTCCCCGCAATGTTGCACTCTGACGGTGCTCTTTCTAACAAATCGTATGCCGAACGGCAGTCCGCATGTGAAGAGCTCTGTAACAGTCTACGCGAAGATGCATTGGAGTAAAGGCGTATTGCTGTACCGCCATTTAAGTGCGCAAGCAGCGACTTTATATTGCGTGACCAGGCAAAAATAAATGTCACGGGGTCTCTGAAGTAAGCCAACATTAAACTGTGAGGGATTATGAAAACGCAGCTCTGCTGCTTCGTCAGTCTTTAGAAATCTTGAGCTACGCAAAGTTACTATGACTTTGATTCCGTTGAATGGAACAAAGGCAAGATATGCGCTTCGTGCCCTATGGTGTCTTTTCGTGTTCTTTTTAGAGACTTATTTTTCCCTCAACTTCTCAAGACAGGTGGCGTCATAAGTTTATTAAAACAGCCTTTATGTCAGGCATTTAACACGTCCTCGGGATTGATGACGAGCGCGCGTTGCAGGGTCAAGTCCCGGGCGGCTATCCAGATGGGCCGCACTGGGAATGAGAGAAAGGATAGGCATGGGACTGGAAGGATGAGTGGCTATCTGTAAGGCAGTGTTCTATATCTGCATATTGTGACGAAGAAGACGACGAACTGGGCAGTAGCGCGAGCGCTCCTGCCATTAAATCATCTCATTGCCATCGATCATCGTGTCTCTTTCTTCGGCTGGCCGCCACGTAACATTTGGTGTGAGGTGCTGGGGTCCCTTCATCGCCATCCTGGTCCCGGAGCTTCGGCGTCCTGCGCCGGTCGTGGTCGTCGGCCGTGTGTGCCTGGTCCGCACCGCCCGGCTGTGCCCAGCCCGCCAGACCTGAACCGACCTCGCCGCTTACCCCAGCCCCGTCCACCGCCCCGACCACAAGACACGACGAACTGACCACGTTGCCGCGACCGGAACGACCCGACCGACCCGAGACGCTGCCCACACGTGAGGACACCGCCCCCCCTGCCTGTGCCGTTCGGTGCGTCCAAGGACCTCGGCCGTCGGCTCCTGGCAACCTGCGGCCCGAATGCTTCGTGGACCGGGACTCATTCGCCGATCGTCTCATTCACCGTGGCGGCAAGCCCATCACCTCCTTCTTCTGTATCCAACCATTTTACAAGCCCATCGTCATCTGCAGCATTTCATCTTCAGTGCCGATCTTCTCGATCGCTCGGTGGCCCCGAGTAGTGTGACGAAGAAGACGACGAACTGGGCAGTGGCGCGGGCAGGAGCGCTCGCGCTAGGCCGGCAGCCATTAACTCATCTCATTGCCATCGATCATCGTGTCTCTTTCTTCGGCTGGCCGCCACGTAACATTATGATCTTCTGTGAGCAGTACAACATGCGTACGCAATTTAACGCTGGAGCAGTGGCGGACCACGCTGTCGAGCGAAGAGCTGGACGACCACTTACTGTCGCTTGACCAGGCATGCGCTGCAGACATGGCCGCTGAAGCCCTGGGCTATGGGGCCCGCCCGGTGGACACTGCCTAGAAAAAATAGTCTTACACTCACTCACTCACTCACTCACTCACTCACTCACTCACTCACTCACTCACTCACTCACTCACTCACTCACACACACACACTGTTTTCGAGTCCACAATAGACTGGTTAATGATATCTTTGTTATAATGCATACACCTACTTCTTTTCTGACACCGCACCACTTTTCCGTTCAAACAATTCAGCTGGCCACCAACCGTAGCATGCACGGACAGCATAACTCGGAAGCCCACTGCTGTTAAGACCCACCACCCTGCGTGTACTACACAGTGCTACACCGCCTGGCAGCAGCGCAGCAGCCCCTGGTGCCTGCGCAATCTCCTCCTCCCCCCCCCCCCAGAAAAAAAAACGTCACGGCTGGCACAGACACACTCGCCAGGACAACAGGCGTCGTCGACGCCCGAAGGAATACAACCCGCTGAGAGCGAACAACAGAAGGGCGTCTACTAGTGCAGGCTGCCGTGCGACCTATACGTGGCCGCTTACTTCGTGTTCGCATTCGTCGTCACGCTGGGGTGGGCAGTCATCCTCGTCCAGGCAACTCTAAGGCCCGAACCAGTCTTAGTAAGCTCGCCTGTTCCAATGAAACAAATGCTCTGTACGAGCGTTCCGATCTCAAGAGGTCATTCGAAAGGTGGTACCACTGTTTGCGGCCGAACCATTAACGTTACCACCGCGCTAGCCGTGTCAAGCAACGATACCCGTGGTACCTGTGAAGAGGCACAGCAGAATGAAGAAACTCTGGAAACATCGCATACTCACGTGTGTGCGACAGTTTCACGGCTTCTTTTCTACTCTGAATTTTTTACGCGTACACGTCGAGATGAGTTTTCGCGACAGTGTTTTGAAAAGCAGTTTTCGAAATGAAGAGCGATCATTATAATTTTATTCAAGCCGAATGTTTTCATTAAATGTTTCATACAAGCTTTGCTCTTTGTGAATGTGTTACCAAGTCATTCGCCTCTTTTAATCTCACTCGGCGTGAACTCTCGCAATGTGGAAAGCGTGGCGCGGACTAAAAAGATGGTAACGTGACACAGACGTAACAAGTCGTCTCAGAAATGTCTTTAAGGGCACATCTGACCTCCACGCCTCATATATGTAGTGCGCAAGCGCTCCAGCAGTTAATAATGTCAGATTTCCTAAGCCGTCAGAGACATCTGCGAAAAATTGCGCTTGAAATTTCGTCGTCCTAGGCAGAACCACGAGATGTCGACTGCTCGGCGGCGATAAAGGCTGAGAATTCAAACGCTGTCCTTCCAGCGCTGAAAGTCGCCCCGATAGATGTAGAGGGCGTGCGAGAGATGCACGCCTGCTTGGACCACCGACACCGTCTGCGAAAAAAACGAGAGAAAAGAAGTCGTCAACCACCCGAGTGCCCTCGTTGCATAGCTTGTTTGCTTGCACCGAATAAGCTCCACATCCGCACGCATAAAAAAGACATTGGGTTCATATGTAGTCAACACAGTCAGGGGAAAAGGTGACAATTAGTACAAACGTTACGAGGTTGGAACACACCGTATGTTTCGATCAAGGGAGCTGAACTTATTTTCAAATTGTGAAGAAGCACAGCTTGATGTGCATTTGCTGGGTCAGAGTTTTATTTTTAGGCACTCACACACAGCGCCCACTTACGCACAAAACGACCTTGCTGCAAAATGTGCACAAGCGCAAAGCCTATTGCATTTTTCTATGAACTTCAAAACGTCGCAGCATGCCTTCTGCTATCATCAGCTCTTTGTTCCGCTAGACGTCCAGCAGCATGCAGTATTTGATCATTTGGTTGTGCGCGTATGGTTATCCCTAATTCATTTACTCAGCTGCACAGCAGTCACCCTTCTATGTCGTGCGTACATTTCCGTCATTCCCGACCGACGACAACCGTACTCGTATTTTCATGTGCCATGGCGGCATTGTATCAGCACAAACGTATTCATATCGTTGCAGGCGCGCGACCGGTCGGTTTCTCGTCGGGAGTGAAAATCTGCCGCTATGTGGCAACACAGGTTCAATACATGTATCGCATGCGAGTTTCGCAACGTGTATTATTGGTCTTACGACTGTCGGTAAATGTCAGCATGCGCAGCGATCCGTGTCCGCCCGGTGGCAAAACATTTTCCACGTATAATTTCTACATACTTGATTAATTTTCATATATTTTGTAAGAAGGGGCAGATTAAAAGGATGTCATTGTGTTCTAAGTTTTCCCACTTTTCACCACACTGCGGAGCGATGAAATGACCGCTTTAGGTGCACGGCTCCAATCCCCACCTGGCCATCCACTCCATGCACAGCGTAAAGCAAGCCGCGCCTGGAACACGTAGATAGCACTTTCTTGGTTGCGCCTGCTTCCCATAAACACCAAATAAATAAAGGCGAATGATCAGTGTAAGCGGTCCTAGAACGCACTTTCTGGAGAGCACCTGCCTTCCATAACCCCGAATAAAAACAGATTGAGAAATTTCCGGTTATTACATGCGCTTATTATAAAGCCATGACTTTCACGCCGGAAAAGAGTTGCCTCTATGATAATCGCTCAAACATTAATTCCTCGAACTTGACACACGCCTGACAAGAGACACCAGAAAGCTTAAACGAACACGTACAAAAGCATCACCTAAAGGGAAACCGAACTAAGCCGAACGAGTTGGTTATTATGTCAACGGTCCCTCTTGCTGCTGGAGCACAAACACCTGGAAGTAAACATTAAACTATGTCTTACGTCGGGGTGGCCGGTAATTAAGCAATTAAGTTGTAAAATAACGGGATAGTACAATGAACGAGCACGGAATTCCATTCTAGCGAATCGATTTTAACAATATTTCCGCTGAATCAGTTACTGACAGCGTCCCGG
The DNA here is from genome assembly GCF_052857255.1 of Amblyomma americanum. Lineage (NCBI taxonomy): Eukaryota > Metazoa > Arthropoda > Arachnida > Ixodida > Ixodidae > Amblyomma > Amblyomma americanum. Next base: position 121,775,410 of record NC_135499.1, read on the forward strand.
TGATTTATGGCAAACTGGCTAAAACTTAAGTTTTAAAGCAATCAGCATATTCGTACATCGACGGTACGAATATGCTGTTCCGCAAAAGAGGTGGGCGCTAGTGGTTTGGCACTTACGCCTGCGACGATAGCCCTGGCTACGCCGAAGTGTTGGACGAGGACGAAGCAACCGCACACCAGGAAGGCGACGCCTCCAGTGCTATGGTAGGTGAGTAGCTGTAGCATCTGCGGACAGAATACCAAGATCCACATGAAACCAATCACCCTTCGCAGCTGGCTGTGCGCAACTTGGTTCAGCTGCAATTTGTAGTATCTTAGTATGTTGCAAGTCTGCCAGCGAAGCTCTTAAGGCGCTGTTATGTAGTCGCGTTTACATGAATGCGACCGAAGTCGACTCCAGTTCACATCTTGAGGGAAAGGAAAAAAACGTTTAGGAAGAAAATGGATGACAAGTTACGCTTTCCCATTTCCAAACCTACTCTTTCTCTCGAAAAATCGACTCAAGACGCATTCTCTCGCATTCATGTAAACGTGCCTTGTGAGGTTATGTTATTTCCCAGCAGAAATGCCAAGTGACGTCTTACGTCGTCATAGTTGACAAAGCGGCCTCCGAACGTCGCTAATTTCGCGTTGCACGAGTTTCGCGTGCTAGTCACTGGCTCCACAGCAGGGGCTTGGGAACTTTACTATGTATTCTAATAGAAATTATCCGACCGGCGGCGAGGTATTTATAAGCACTTCGCAGTATGCTAGAAAGGACCAGTTCGAGATAATGCAACAATGTACATTTTAGAGCAGTTTGCCCGAACGACTCTTCTTTGACATCCACAATGCGCCTGTGTTTTGCAAAATGCGCTGCTTCTGAAGAATGTGCTTGAGTGCATTTAAAGCAGAGGAACAGTAAAGCGCTAATCTCAGTGAAGACGGCGTCTATCGAAACATGCTTCAGGAACCACACCGCAGAGCTAGTAGTTGTCTGTTAATAAATCCGTCAAAATTGCCTTACTATAAGTTTCTCTTTCACATAACACTGCCTGACCATATATTTTATACAATGATTCAGACGCCGATGCAGAGCCAACTCGCATTCCTTCCAACTTTCGTTGATTTGTACAAGTACGAGTATGATAAATGCAAAGCTCAGCCAACCAAATTTATCGCACGGACATTTTTTTTTATCGCAATTGAGTACGCATCTACGAGTTGTCGGTGGCAAGTCCTATCTTGCGAGATGGCGGGAATTGCCGTCATTTTCTGATGACTGATACGAAAGCTGCACTGCTCCTTAACAACACAAACGAACATTCCCTATATACAGAGCTTCAGCTTCCAGGTAGAGTGCCGTCCACCGGCTATTCAAAGTAGCCCTTGTCCAGAGAGAGTAGCTCTTAGCAACTTGGTTACGTTGAGAAAGGAAGCTGGACTCGCGTAAAGTACGCTTCAGGCCAGCCTGTCTGTGACTGCACTCTCTTTCATGCTTCTTATTTTAAAAATGCTGCGCCCCACTACCATATCTAAAGCGTGCACTTGCATTCGATCGCGCTCATTTAGCTCGTCGTACGCTGCCGACGAGGCGCGAGAGGTGCGCACCACGCACCGCCAGCGTGGAGGGCTGCCGGGGCGGGGGCTGGTTGCAGCTGCCGTCCAGCAGCAGGTACAGGCCGGCCATGGAGTAGACGAACGAGGCCACGAACAGCGTCTCGGAGAGGCTCTCGTCCGAGTGCGAGCAGAGCGAATTGAACAGCACCACCGACAGGCACTGCACGCAGCGCCACATCTTGCGTAAATGGGAAAAACTAATGGTGCCGAAATAGCTGCGAGCAGTGAAGTTGTATACAGCATGCATGAGCAGGCTTTCATTGATAGCTGTAAATAATCTCCGCAAGCTGAATAGGACTTCTAGTGGACGCAAAACGTTATCGTTGATTGTAGCCTCTTTATTTCACCAATAATGATTTTGGAAGTGTAAACGCGACGACTTGCAGTGTCCTTTTTTACACTTGGCTCGGAAGTTGCGCACTGTGCACACCAACCTAACCATAGGCCGCTTCCTATGGGAACGCGTCTGTAAGAAGGTCGCAACGCCCTCTTTTGAAGCCCTCATGGCGGCCTCGAACCACAACCTATGGCCTGTATACACTTCCCGCCACGAAAAAAACATTGTTCAGGAGCTAATTTTCAAGGTACTTACCGCCAGCGTGCTAGTTTACATATCGGCTGCTGGATGCACACTTCTTCCTTCTGGTGCATTTTTTTTCTGATCACGATGCCCCATTGTGGTCGAAGATGAAGTTTCTGCTGTTGGCCAGCTTCTCGAGTCGTCGCGAGTTCTGCGTTTAGGTCTGGGCAGAAGCCCGGCTCGTATTCTGCTCCCATCTCATTAATGCACCTCTTTTTGGTACCCCTACGCACTCATTCGCTTGCTCTGGCTGGCTTCTCATCCGACAACTCCCTTTATTTACGCGGCATGCATGGTTTTGAGAGAAAACCACCGCTTTTGGACGCTGGAACATATTCCTCATACGCTCGTGTTTCTTCTTGTGAGTGTATTTACCTGGAACAGTGGCTTCCTAAGGAACGTAAATGAGGTAGGAGGGTAGAGCCGAAGCGGAAGTGATTCTTAGTTTTTTTTTTTTAGAGTCTTTGTTGTGTCGCGTAAGACTAGCAACACTAACGTCGTAGGACTGCAATACTCATAACAAAAATGACAAATTTCGTCTTGTTTAAAAAATTCGCTACAAATTAACACGGTGCCCTGAAAAACAAGACGGTGTATGCGCATCCTCTAGGAGATATGTGGGAAAATCACCGAACACTCCCCTTTTGCATTTCCTGAGTGCCGGAAAAGACAGCCCTTGCATGGGCTGAGGTCCCTCTGTAGTATGGAGAGAGGTTAGACGGACTTCAGTTCGGGGGCGCGCGTCCAGTGACCAGTCAGTAATAAGTTCTGTCATGTCAGCACCGTCTGCAAAAACACGACTGCTGTTCCCCTCGTAAGATAGTTCTCCCTACTCTCACTCTTTCTATTTTTTACTCATCGTCCTTATCTCTCTCTCTGCATCTCCGACGTCTGAAGGCAAAGATAATTCTCAATTAAAACTAAATCCCCCCTTTTTTCGATACAGCTTGCTTTCGTATTGCCGCTACTTTTACCGCCGTTTCATGTGAGATGCGGCAGTAAAAACGCTTTTGGTTTTTGTGTACGAACTAACTACTAGCGTGCGTTTTGCCCCTTCCTGTAAACAGCGCTTCCAAAACTGCCCAAGAAGCACAGGTCATCGGCCCAAATTTGCGACAGGATGGTCCCACCCTGGTCCTTTTTAGGGCCAGCTTTGCCAATACAGTTCCAATGTCGGGCCAATTACTTGTGCTGCCTGGGCGTACTAGTTTTTCTGCCGAGAATGGCGTAAAGAGTAAAGCGGTTTGATCGTCATGTCTATTACGGGCACAATTTCTCTGTGTTCTTTAAGCATCTATACCCTGCGGAAGCGTTTTCGTGTTCTTAGACATATCTGCACAGGCATCGAGAAAACAGCCACATTCCAGCCTGCATATCGTTGTTACAAAGTTCATCGGCACGGCAAGTAGTGGACAATATACAACTTTTAATTAAGAGTCCTTTCGGAGAAAATGCCTGTTGAAAATTGTTAAACGAGCTTCACAGCAACGCAGCGGGATCAAGAAGTGGCGGAACAGTTAGTTTGTATTGAAAGAAAAAATACAGGGGTCATTCTATATTTCAAGACAAAACAAATGTACACGACAGCCCGTGATCCAAAAACCCCCTGCATACCTGCTACGAAGCGTTGGCGAGCACTTCGGCTTCACTGACGTTAGGAACGTACTGCTATTGCTCTATTATTGTGCACTTCTCGGAAGCCTTCTTGAAGACTTTTCAAAAGCGCTCATTAAGGTAAGCAAGCAGCTCTCATCAAATGAGCGCGCTGTACAAGCGCACACGATCAACTTTGACGTTTCCATATAGATATACCTACTCTTTCAACGAGGTTCAAAGCGCCAGTAGCAGTCTGGATGTATCTCGTGCTGAATATAAAAGGTGCGTCCGGCTGTGGACTCCCAATCGTTTCTTTGATGCTGGCAGTCTGCTAAAGGCAAAATTAAGGCACTGTGAATCGCTCACATTGCGGCACACATCACCCAATCTTTGCTGTTAACGAATCAGCTAGTAGCTAATGTGGTCGGACTGCAGCGACACTCCCTAATCTTTATAACTAAAGACAACACAGTGAAACAGGGGATAAAGAGACAGGCACCCACATTAACACACAGGACCGGCGCCTTTCATCTGCCTTCCTCCATCTGAGTCTGCGAATGTCCCTGGCTCTCTTCTACTCAGAATTTAATAAATCGAGTCGAAGTAGTGGCGAATAACCTCTTAGTGAGGTTCACAACGTTCCTGAAGGCGCATAGGCATGTATCTCCGTTTCGTTAAATTCCAGCATCCTTTTATTAACCTTCTCGGCCACCCTTTCTAACCATACTCCTAACGCACATGATGTTCGAAAACGTCGCAGCCGGTGTCTGCCAAAAATTCCCGTTCTTCTACACATGCTGTGAAGTCACTATAGTTAAAGCCGCTGTCACGTAAACGGGACAGTATTCGTATCCTCGAGTTAACAACAAAAAAGTTCGTGCCTTTTCACTTTCCTCAGCACAAGGAACACAGGGCGTTCTTAAAAGGGCAACTCAGGGCAACGCCATCTATTTATTGTTGTGAGTAATAATTTATTCTCTGTCTCTTTTAGCTACGTTCACGTATTTCTCGGCGAGAAAGTAGAAATAAAAATCTTCCCGATAGTCGAGTCAGAGCCTACGTCCGCAGAGAAAAGAACTGGTTGCCACCACTTTGAAGGGAATAACTCATAAGCGTAGCCTCTGGGATCCGCGTGCTAAAAAAAGATGTCGTCTCAAGCTGCTGACTTGCGAATACCGATGTAGACGATGCCAGTATATCGCTCTTTTGTACCTCATAAAAGCTAGTTGTCTCTGCCCGTTACAACGGCGTAATATGGAGGCCAGCTTCAATTAGTGTCCAGCGTCTGTTTAAAAGGACAAACAGGGACATTCAGGACGAATTGAAGTTTGTGTCTATCACCAAACTGCCGTATTCCAACAACACATACTCTACTTTAAAAGAAAATTGAGCTTTTATAACCTCAAAACGGGCCAAAGAATAAAACCCAGGAGCCGCCATCATCGGCCTATCTCACAAGCAATCTGCGATGCGTCAACACAGCTCTTTGGGTACGGACAACCGAGGCTAGGATGCGCCGCCATAGCCTTTAAAACGTTGTTCATGGAGTCTTTTTCATTGCACACATGACGCGTTTCAATCGAGTGTCGAGAGTTTCTTAGAGTTTCTAAGAGTTTCTTAACAACAAATTTCGCCTTTGCCTGCCGGACAAATATTACCATTGCCAGAGAGGGCCATAGAATCGAATTTAACACAGGCCTACACTCTCAACACAAATACACTTATATGGCAGTAAAAAATAGTAACATATCTTCTAGCGCGCTCTTTTTTTATTAAAGTAACTGTGCTGCGGGACAGCTTACTCTCTTTATATTGCTTTCTTGTTTAGAGTTTAAAATTGCATTCTTAACACAAATACGTCTAATGGGAGTAATAACGAAGTAAGATATGCGCTGGTGCAGTACATCTATAAAAATGACTGCGCCGGTATACAGCTTACCCCCTTTTTGCCCCCTTTGCTTGTTTACAGCGTGAAATTGTATGCATTCGTCTTCGGGTCCCTAAGGATTGCACAGGCATTTCTGTACTGGGCTCTAGTATGAACGACAGCCGCAGAGGAGTAATATTGTAAATAGTATTCGCGTGTCAAAAAAAAACACACCTTTGTCACATGAGTACACTGCGAGATAAAAGTTTCCATGCCATTGTGCACGCATCCCGAGTTGGCGCCGAGCCACGCTGTTGAGCTCCCCGTAGCAATCGTGCCGTTCTTATTCACTGCAGAGTAAGGGACACTGTCCCTACCATTGTCAATGAACCCTGGAGCCTAAACATTCTCCTTGAGTAGCGGCCACCGTGGTTGCAGGACCGTACCTGGCAGCAAGTCCGTTCATGGCGGCTATGGTGTTTCACTTAGACGTTGCAACGACACCTCCTGCTAATTAGGCGTCTCCTCAACAAAAACGGTAACCTCTAAATTGCACTCGGCTGTAACGATTCGCTAGCGCAATAAAGGAGGATGCGCAGACGTTGAGCCTAGTACACGCGTACCACATTTATGCCTAATCCGACTTCCCTTCTCGGCTTGCTTGAATGAGCGGTATTCTGCAAGGTCCAGATAATTTTCAGAGCTGCCTGTGTCTCGAACTGAGTATCACACCTGTTTGCTCGGCTCGAAGCCCTAAGCTGGTTAAGAGCAGCAGCAATAAAAGTCCTGAGGATCTGCTCCTTTATACACAGAAAGGATAACACATCTGTGAAGCTCCTGAAGCCATGATCCTGCAATGAACAAGCACTCTAATATGCACTGTTCTTACAATATCGGCTTTGCGCCCATCATCGCGTGATAGAGCACACCGAACAGCTATTCAGCTGACTTATCTCTGGTGTGTGGTCACGTCCCCAACAAAAGAATGTGGACGCATCCTTTGATGGCGCTGTGTGTAGTTGTGAAGACATCGGCGCGAAGACATCTGCGCCCGCCAAATCACCACCAGATCCCGTGCTTTGGTGAGTTCATTTTGTCTTACACTTAAGGCAGAAGGCGTTAGCCCACCAGAATTTCGTTACATTAGAGTCGCTTAAGAATAATTCGCCAAGTCATGTTTTTGGATTACCTTAAAAAGAGGCACAATCTTAGCTTCTGATATCCGGATGGAAAATAGCCAGCGGCACCGGTAAGAGTATAAGGAAAGTACCAATCATTCGTTGTTATGGGGCATTATGAGGGGAAAGCCGATTATAGGACCTTGAATTACGCGTATTCTGCTTTGGGTTCAACGTGATCATCCTGGAATCAGCGAAAACAAGAACCACTGCTCCAGCTCGAAAGAAGTAGGCCCTGCTGCTGGGTTTGCACCGCCGCAACCGCTTCACTCTGCCCGCAGAAAGACAACCTAATCACCCAAAATATGACCAGCATCACAAGAAGACTGCAAACTGATAGCTGCAGCATACTTCAGCCTCCAAAACACTCACAGTTGGGTTTTTCATGGCGTTCTTGCAGGTGGAAGGAAGGAAGGAAGGCCTCAGACGTTGCTGGCACATACCCACTACGGGGGAGTGGCCAAGACACAGGCGGTTAATTACTGGATACAGGAAATTTTTGACGGGAAAAGCAGTGGAAATAGTATGTAGTCTGATAGATTGGAAGAGGGAAGGAAAGGGGTCCAGTTAACTTGGAGATCGAAGACGGGACAATTGCTTAATGTGCATAATAGTACACAATGCCTGTAATGTTGCAATGTCTTACTGACAGAGATCAGGAAAAAGAAATTAGAATGGGAGTCGCTGCGTTTCTTGAAGAAAATTTTGCACAGCAGAGCGCACACTCCTGTCGCTTCGTCCAAGCAAAGAAGCGCCAATGGAAAGAACAACCGCGGAAGACACAGGCAAGCCCAGTTGATGAAATGGAATTTGCAAAAGACGCTTCCTCAAATGAGAAAAGCGGCGGCAGAACAGCAGGAAGTGATCTATTGTCTCAGGTTCGGCACAAAAAGGGCACAGTGGGGAAGCTGCCAGGCAGGTGGCCTTTCTTCCTCCTTCTTCTTCTTCCTCTTAAAACATGGCACATATCCACATAGGGGGATGGGCCAAAGTGTATAGTGGAAGAAAGAACGACATTTCCATATGCGATTACAACAAAATATTAGGACCAAGCGTGAATTTTAAGAAATGTATCGAAGAAAAACAACAGAAGAATATTAACGGAAAAATAACAAACAGCATTTCGGTGAAAAAAGAAGAGCGGCCTTTCATCTTCTTCTTATCCTCCTCCTCCTCCTCCTCCTTCTCCTCCTTCTGCTTCTTCTTCTCCTCCTCCTTCCTCCTCGTCTTCTTCTTAGAATAGTATCCGGCTAAGGCTGTTGCAAGTTTTATTCAGACGTCCTGCGTCATGAATCATACGGAGAATGGAGGGGATGGACCAGAAATTTAGACAGGAATTGCAGCTAACCAGTCGATATATTTAAAAATAGGAAGCACAAGGAGAAAACAAGCGGTCACATAACACAAAAATACTGAAAAGAATAATACTGCACATATAAAGACTATCAACATTAGATTGTTACGGATAAGTGTTCAGTACTATATCATTGTCCACACCAATTCCCCCAACGTGGCTGGCGTGGCTAGCCTCCGACAAGCCGACGGACCAGTTGGCTTTGGGGGTCCTTGCGCAGGATATCCTCGACCCATAACACTGGATCCAAATAAATTTCTTCCTCGCTTTCTTTCAGACCGGTGATTAGGCGGTGCTCGTAAACTATAATCTCTAGCAGCACTACCTCGGATGCGACTTCGTTTTGATTCCAAACTTCCAAACTGCGTCGCTGTTGACAAGTTCCAAGATCATGCTCTCAGCATCAGATGCAGCGTGCAAGGTAAACCTCCCTTGCGATCCACACTGCATTAGGCGGACAACGCTATGGCTCACGTGCGCTTAAGTTAGCATTACTCGTCTTGGAAATGCTAATTTTGTTCCTTTTTTTGCAGGAACTTTTTCACAACACCGCTGTGCTATTTTGTGCTTTCAACTGTTCATTGTTGTGCCCGGACAACCAGCCCGGATTCCAAATCTACAGGATGAAAAAATTCTCTTGCGAACGCCCTTGGACAAGCCCGGTGCTGCGCCACAAGGCAACCGCGCCCTAACGCTCCCTTGACAAGCAAAGATGCTTCTCCAGGCAGAGGCGCCTTCTGGAGAAGCATCGGCGAGCGACATGTTCAAACGTGCAGCGAATTGCTAGACAGCCAGGCGCCCGATCCCCTTTCCCCCTGGCTGTCACCGCACGCGGCAAACTTGAAGCGGGTGGCCGGCGTGGTCGCTGGTTGGACCTCATAGACGGCTGTCAAGTGCTGGCTTTTTATTGGTCCATTTGTGTGACGACTGTTTCTCGGGGCTATATAAGCCTTAACGCTGCCGCCTGTACAGGACTCCGGACTCCGTTCTACCGAGCCCGTTGTAGAGAGACTGACCCACCGTGAGCCGTGTGCCGCTCACGAGTGGAGTGTGATGTGTGACGCGTTGGAGCCTCGCCGGACGTCGCCGTGCGAGAACAGTCGCGTTTGCTGTTAGTTCTCGGCCCCCGTGCCGACCTCGTCCTGTATAATGCTCTGTACGTAATGTAAAGAATCCCTTTTGTTGTTCTCACCGACGCCTGACTCGGAGTCTTCGCTACCGACTAGAGAGCTGGCGACGCTCTGGCACAAAACTTCAAACGGTGCGCCTTACGTCCCACGTTCTTTTATTTGTGTTCATGTTAGTTTTTATTTTGTGCGAATTAATGGGTTACAGCCGCCTTTGAACCTGTTAAATTTGTGTGTTTGGTAAAAGAGTTTTGTTCTGACTTTGCCAGCGCTGTGTATACGCCATCTTTTGTTTTGTGAGTGCATGCTCCCTTCGGCTGCGGTTAAGAATTGAGAGCCCTTACCAACTTCCCGAGAGTTTGTATTTTATTTAGCGGGAAATGTCCAAGGCTCTTGAATGGCGACTCCTGTTTATTCCTTCTATCTCTCATCTAATTTTTAACTACAGGCCATTTATTGAAGGAGCGTAATAAGACCGATCACGGCGAAAACAGTCCGGCTTTGCCCACTTTGTGCAGCCTCCACCTGCCAACGCTGGCAGGTGGGGGATTCTCCTCTTTCCACCTGCCAACTGTCCACCTGTCCTCTTGTACTGGAGAGAAGCCGGAGCTGGACGATGCATAACTCAGCAAAAATGAAAATGACTATAAGAAGATGACCACACACCGCAAGCCTACGTGCAAAATAGACAGCTCCCAAAGAACACACTGCGCACAAATGAAGCTTGCGGGAGCTGTTCCTTCCCCGCATTACTGACGAGAAGCAAACTGTGTCTCACGAGACCTACAGGCGGCTGTGTTCGAAGCAGCCGCCTGACGCAGCATTGGCGCATCGCTTAGCCGCTGAAACTCTGCGCCGGTAGTGGTATGAGGACTAGCCGCGATCTGTCAGTGTGACAGTTCTTACGCAGTTACCACAGCCGGAGATGACCAAATCGGGAGAGTAAAAAGGAACCACCAGGTCTGCCCGCAATATAGAAAGCCTCCCGAAAACTACCTGAGCACAAAGAACGCTGCGGAAACTAAGGAGGAATCCGAACTTGGATAGAACCGGAACTGGAATACATTGGTGAATAAAAGACAATGATATTATAATTAAAACAGAAAGCATAAGAATAGACTGGCGAATGAAAGCAGAATAGTATCGCATTTTCTTCGCATAAATACAATTTATCGCTCCAAAATTTCCTCGAATGCCAACTGTGGCGGGTGGCAGATGGCTTTTAGGAGGAGTTGCCGCTCTAAACTTGCTATCTGCTTTACCACCTGCATAGAACAAAACGTCAGCGATTATGAACCAGGGGCTATAATGAAACACCGGCATTAATGAAAATGAAACCTCAACTCTAAGACACATCGGCGCTAATAACAAAGAGGCGATGGCGACTGGTAAGCAGACTTCAGAGTCAGTGATAGTCAACAGATGGTAGTTTTGATAGTGGCTTAGTGAAGTTACAAGTAGCGTCAGTGTTCGTAGTGGTATAGTTGATGTTGCAGGCCGCATAAGGGTAGCACAAAAGAATGAAGGTAGAGAATAATATACTCGCTGTTTTTAAGCTTCAATAGAGTAATTCAGCCCTCATTTTTTTATCTTGTTAGGTCACCACAAAATTGTTTGAGACAGGGTACTTATGAGCACGTTGAAATTTAGGAGTTGATAGTGGACGTTTTGTCTTTACGATGCCGTCGTCAATCTCTAAAGGCCAACTTCAATTTCTCCTCAGGGGTACTGAGGACGCGGCTTTAAAACGGCGAGTAATGTAGAAAAATTTGGCTTTCCAAACGAAAAGTTTCGTTCGTGTGAATCATTTTCTATGCTGTTGCAAATGTTGTTCATTGAAATGAACCGTGAAGTAGTATAAAGTATTTAAAAGTTTTAAAAATAGCAATGGCTTGAACCTTGATGTCTTTGGGGCTCCTCGACCGAGCGCCGCTTTGTTGGGCTCCGCGCAAAGCTTCTTTCTTCAGTTTAAAACCTGTCGCCCCCACTCGATTTCACGTGCAGATGCACAGAAGCAAAAAAGAAAAGTTGCATGGTCTCGCAACGTGACTGCTGCTCGTCAGCCATGTACCGATATGCTTGCTCGTCTCGAGTTGCATTATTCTGGGCCCGGACTTGAGCGATCATGGACCGACTCACCTTTACAAAATTGCCGTAAGCGAAAGTCGCCAAGGGCCAAAAATCGCATGAAGGCTGCTTTTCTCGTGGCTTGTTTGACCCAACTTTGACGCTAGCTAGACAGGGATATATAGATACGGGACCGACATACTATAGATTCGAGTTGTGCTCAGACATCACGCTGCCGCCTGTTATTTTATTTCATTATGTAACCACCCCAATTCCCGTGGCGACCACTTTGAGGCCACCATCTTGAATTCTATGCATGGAATCAGCATAACTCGGGAGCTCGGAACGCGACCAGCACAGGCAGCACTCTAAAATACGCGGCAATTCTACAGCACATGGGGCGGAACCGGCGAACATACCTATCCTGTCACAGTCGGCAGAGCAGAGAAGGAGCAGGCATCTCCTGGCAACTAACTATACAGACCAACTCCTTCAACGATATCAAATTCAGCAGGATGTATACCTTACGTGCAACGAATTCAACAGCAAGCACTGCGAGGTGCACCATGGTGTGGCAGTGTGATGGCACCCAGAGTACCACCAGCGTAACCGCTTTCTGAAGCGCAGTGGGAAGTCCGGCTGACCAGCCCCGACCCTGAGGTCCGGCTCATGAAAGTAAACAGGACGAGGTGAAGGGCAAGGGCACACGGCTTCCTAGACTAAGACCGCTGCCCACCTAAGGTGAAGGCTCTCTTGCTCTCTTGCTCCATATAATGCCATATGGCATTAGATGGCGCTGTCGATATCCTATTATAGGTGTTTCATGTAAGATTTAAGAAATTTCTGAAAATAGGCTTCTTTGGGGTAAAATATGGCTTTTGCGGCATAGTATTACGTGTTTTGGCGCACACCGCAAAGCCGGTGAATTGTCTTAACAAGTAAGCTGTTTAATTAATTTCTGGTAGTCAAATTTTAACTATCGCAGTTCGGCAGCTGGTTGCGGTTAGAGAACTGTAGCTGGTGTTTAACAATAGACATATCAGTTTTTAGAATTTCGAAAACGCGATTGCCCTCACCGCTATGGCTTGACAAAATCTTGCTGCATCGCGCGAAAATACATGCGCTTTCGAAAGCATGCAGGTAAAGCCACCCCTCTAGTGCATGTAACTATTCGAAAGAGACAAATTTTGTTGAGCCACAGCGGCAAGGGTAATCGCGGTCTCGAAATTCTAAAAAGCGATATGGCTATTACTAACCACCGGCTACAAATCTCTGATAGCAACTATATGCTTAATTTTAATAGTTAAATTTAATCATTAAAAATTAGTTAACCAGCTTACTACTTAAATCAAATGTGCGGTTTTCTGGTACTGATGTTTAGTTACCGCGGTTATGTGAGGTGCTGCGTAGTGTGAGTAGCACTCCCATGCTACGTGGTACAAAGATGGTGTCGATCTGCGCCGTGGACAGAAGTCCCTAGAAGCTGCAGAGTGTATCTTGTGTAGTTTGTGTAAATTTACGAAGCTGCCTGCCTGCAGCCTACGCAGATTGGTGGCCTCTTCGGTATAGTATTCCTTCTATCGTAGTCTAATATCGTAGAGTAGTTAGAATCGATGGGCGTTATGTGTTCTACCGCGGATGTGTTGAGGGACCGGTAGTTCGTGCTTCGTCGAGCTGCTCTATCCGCATGTACATTCCCCGTAATCCTTTCGCGCTACCCAAGTTATCGTTTGGGTAAATTCTATTTGGTCTTCTTGAAGTTTGGTCAGTAATCGGTGTGCGTTTCCAGGAATCCTTCTACTTTGGAAATTCCTCAATGCTCTTTGTGAATCTTTTAAGATTGCCAGCGGTTCCCTTGATTTTCTTCCCGCTTGCATAGCGAGTCCAATGGAGACTTTCTCCGGTTACGTAATGGATGTGTAGAATATTGAAACGGATAATCCCTGGATAACGACGCAGAGGAAGTGCCTGGCTGGTGCGCGCGCTTTGTCCGGGGCTCCCTGTGATCTGTGCTCTGCGCCCTGGTCGCCCTTGCGTCTGACTACCTTTCGGGCAACGGAACATCTTTGGTGGAGGTGCTGGGTGACGATCTCAACACCACTCAGCTCCTAATCGGTCATCAGTCTTGGCCAGGCCATCATCACCATCACCATGGCTCAGCCCGGCGAGTCGCGGACCGCTCTTTCCGTTCCTTTCGTGGTCATGACTCCCCCCCTCCCCCTCCCCCCGAGACTCCAGTACCTTCTCTGGCACCGACGGCACCGATGTCGGCGACGGGTTCAGCCTTTATGAGCGAGTAAGGACTTATAACGTGGCTATCATTCAGTAATGCTCACGAATGCCATTTGCTATCTGGGTGGCACGACGAGTGTGTGGTATGAGACCAATGAAGAACTCACAAGCTGGGACGTGCGCAAAGAGAAACTGCGAATGCTGTTTGGAATTAATAACGGTAGGCATCCCACTGCCGAAATAGCAATTTTTGCCACAAATTAGGCCACAGCGTGAGCGAGTCCGACAAGGTGGGCCACGTGCTGAAACGCATCGCTGACGATGCTTTTCTTGTGCTCGTCTGTAAAGATTGCACTACTGTTGATACCATCATCAAGGAGTTCCGTTGATATGAGCAGGTCAAAAGCCGTCGCATTCCTCACCAACAGTTTTCCCGACTTCGGAACACAGCCGCCACATCTTTTTGTGAGGAGCTGCCACTTCCATCCCAGATGCCTCGGACTCTCCTCTCCTCACCGACATAGTCATAGCAATCGTTCGACGTGAACTCGAGGCCCTAGCACCTGCGGTAACGTTATCGACGACCCCAGATATCCCCCTTGCCCGCCGTGTCGCTTATTAAGCCCTTCGTGTGGCAAGAACTCGGCCATCTTAATCTCCCTCCGGCTGCGTGCGCCATCAGAAGCTCGGTCGCACAGATCGAAGCATAAAGCAACATAAGTGGGCCCGGCAGGACCGAGATTTATCCCCGATGTGCCATTACGTCAGTGCTTGTCGGGCTACCATTTTTGCCGTAATTTCACCGCTACCTAGACTCCCACATCCGTATAAGCTATGCACATTTGTAGATTTTCAACCACACCTGGAGGTGTCGGCTTCTCTTAGAACGAAGTTTAGCCGCATATGCCCATGGAAGTGAGGCGGAGGAGGCAGTCTGTCATTTTCGGTGCTTCTGCTGTCACCTGTTTATATACTGCTGCAACGTAGCAAAGTACTTTCTCTTTAACTGTCTTGTTGCCCGTCGCTGTTCAATTAGTTCAGTCAATGCATTCAGCTGTGCGTATTCCTTGAGAATCGGGACGTTACGGCAAGGTAGTGATAGCGCACGCCGCGTTTGTATTTATTGTTTTGTGGCGCCGCCCACAGCAGTCTCTTCACTGGATTGAACTGAGTCTGAAATAGTATCCGACGTTAAAGTACTGAACATGCAACACGTCTGGCCATCTCGGTCCGGACTCATCCTCCCTTAGGTAATACGCGTTTGATCAAGTTTAGCGTACTCGCTGCTGCTTCCTACCGTTCTGGTCAGCGTCGGGTCCAACAAGAACGGTACGAAGCAGCAGCGAGTACGTTAAAATTTATGAAAGGCGCATCACCTAGCCGAGGAGGAGCCCGGACCGAGATGGCCAGACGTCTTGCATGTTCAGTACTTTAACGTCGGATACTATTTCAGACTCAGTTATACCCAGTGAAGAGACTGCTGTGGGCGGCGCCACAAAACAATAAATACAAACGAGGCCTGCACCATCACTACCTTGCCGTAATGTCCCGATTCTCAAGGAATATGCGCAGCTGAATGCACTGACTTAACTAATTGAACAGCGACGGGCAACGAGACATTTAAAGGGAAAGTAGTTTGCGACGTTGTAGCAATTTTAAGGAAATATGCGATGGTTACAAATCCACGCACCAAACTCTTCCCATCCCGTGCAAAGGGCTGGGGAAGGCCAACGAGCGGCTACTCCTGCGCCTGCTCACTAACACGATGCTATGCCCGGTAACTCTAAAGCATATCGATCCTCAATTCGGCTGGCGGTGCTCACACTGTGGGGAGGTGTCTGACACCTACCACATAGTGTGGCCCTGCCAGCAGAATACCTCCTATCCCAAACCCCACCCGAGAGGATTGGGAGGCGACCCAGTCCGGCTGCTGCGTCAACCGCCAATGGGGCGCCTGACTAAACATCCCACCTAGTGGCTGTAAGGGCGTGACCCTTCCGGTCACGACCCCCAACACCTCTCTCTATGATTAATAAATGTTTTCACCACCACCACCACCTACCGTTCTCAAAGGTTACAACCGATTCTGTTCTTGGTCACTAGTTACATGCTGAGTGTTAAACCGTTTAGTGCGTGGATTCAGCGCATTTGGTATTTAAAGAAGCCATACGGCGCCTCTTTTACCCTGCTTTTAATCTGTGATTCATCACTTCCGCCATAGTGTCCACGCAGGGTCAAGCAGTTACTGCACTTTCTCTATACTCATAACCACCAGTTATTATTAAGAATAATGGGAAAGCATTAGAGGGCCAATGAGGCAGAAAATCAGGCGTTTTAGTTCACGCCGGACGGTCTCAAAACACGCACAACTTCACGACGTGATCAGCAGTGTCTACACAATCAGGAGAGAAAGAAAAGTAAAATTTCTCCCGGAGTGAGTTTCGATCCGAGGCCGACGCTAACAGATCAGCTTTGCTGGCCACTTCATTTCAACAGTGCGCCATCACCTCTTTTTCTTCAACATAGTATTTATTGCAGTGATACAATGTTTTATGTCAACGAACTAAGTGAACACCTTGCCAAAAACAGTGGAAAATCAAGACGATGCGCAATACGGCACACCTAAGCAAGCCAGCAATGAAGAGCGAGACAAGAGTCAGTGCCACTCATGTTCAAACCCTCTCTGGGCTTACACTTCCTTTGGA
This sequence comes from Amblyomma americanum, assembly GCF_052857255.1. Classification (NCBI taxonomy): domain Eukaryota; kingdom Metazoa; phylum Arthropoda; class Arachnida; order Ixodida; family Ixodidae; genus Amblyomma; species Amblyomma americanum. The sequence goes on from NC_135499.1 coordinate 121,791,714, forward strand.
TGAAAAATGATTCTACTGAAGTGGTCTTTTGCAGAGACAACATATGCACAGTGTCGATGCGTCATGCGTGTTTTTCAGAGGCTGTATAGTTCACTTAGAGATAACATGTCTAAGGGTTCATCAGCAAATGGCAGAGTAGTGAGATAGTGTTCAGAATGCGGTGCCAAATTACGTGTTTTTTGCAATATCCGTTGCAAGATATCCCAGAAGGGTACGGCATCTTTGCAATTACCGAAACAATGCTCAATCGTTTCAGGACCATCTCAAAGGCGGCAATGTACCAGAGAGAAAAAAATGCACCTTTTCTTTAACCAAATTTTAAAGGGAATGTCTCGCTATGTAGCTTATAAAAAATTATCTTAGTACACGACGAGAACGGCAGTTTACGCACTCTTTTGTGTACGTCATGTCCCGGCAAAACAAATTTATGTGGATTAGCACAGCTTATCCAGGATATACCAAGCGAAAGGGAGATTGAGGACGCCAGTGGCCCTCGGAGCCGGTTGTGCGCCGTTCCGTTCGTAAAAAAGAACGGTCTTTGTAAAGTTATTGAGCTCTATGAACGCCGTTGGCTCACCGCAGCAATGGCTCAGTGGATTTATTTATTTTACTCTTTATTTATTTACAGGATACTGCAGACCGAATCGGTCCAAGCAGGAGAGGGTACATACATTTCTTAGTAAGCACTATGCCTTGGAATCAGCAACAATGGTGAAGTTACAATTTGCAACAAGAAAAATATTAACATACATAAACAAGGTTATAAAGCAAATTCACTTTGTGAAAGTACATGCCCCAAACACAGGCACATAGACAAAGAAGCACAGTATGCGCTGTTCATAAATAATCATCATTTCTAACCATACTGTCAGATGTATAGGCTCTCAAAAGGTTGAAGAAAGGAGAGGTGAATCATGAGGCAGGAAATTCCACTCAGATATTGTTTTCGGGGAAAATGAATATTTGTAGAAGTTCGTGCGGGCAAATATTGGCTTGATACTATGACTATGTTTGTGTCGTAAAGGTCTGGTTGTGTCTCTTTCGAAGTATTCCTGTGGCGGAATGCCTAGTTTTTGAAAATACAAAGAGTGAAAAAGAAACGCAGCCGGGCAGCCTTTCTTCTTCCAGCCAATGGCTCAAGGGCTGCGTGATGTAACATGGCGGACGGAGAGTCCCTTCGCCTATACCGGTAATATATGAACGTTACTGCTAATCTCTGAATTTTTTCTAGGTTTTTCAATGTAGATTGTGGTGTGTGGGTCCCATACTATGCTGGCGTATTCAAGAGTTGGTCTAACAATTGTTTTGTACGCTTGAAGCCTAAGTGCGCTTGAAGAATTGCCTACTTTATGTTTTAAAAAGCCTAGCTTTTTCCTTGCAGAGGAGCAGATGTTGGAAATACGGGATGACCATTTAAGATCAGATGTGAAAGTCACGCCCATGTATCTGTATTCTTCCACTTGACTAATTATATTATCCCCAATGCAATACGTAAATTTCATTTTGTTGATCTTGTTCGTAGCACATAAATAAATGGTTTTCTCATAATTAATTGTCATATCCCACTTTTTGCACCAGTCAGCAAGAAGCTGCAAGTTCGAATTTAGGACAAGTTTATCGGATACAGAATGAATGCCTTTGAAAATAATGCAGTCATCGGCGAATAACGTGCCCGACGTGTTTAGTTCCAGAACGCCTAACAGTCCACATATCAATTTCCACATATTGTTTCTATTTTGTAAATATGACATAACCCAAGCAACGATATGGGAAGGGATGTCTATTTCTTTCATTTTAGATATTAATTTAGAGTGAGGAACCCTATCAAACGCCTTGGAGAAATCACAAAAATTATATCTACATGACCGCCACTATCGAGAGTTTTTGTTTGTACGGTATCAATTAGTTCCGTAGCAGTGGAAAAACGTTGCCGGAAGCCATGTTGCCTGTTGCTAATAATTTCATTCGTGTCTAAAAAACTGTTAAGGTATTTGAGCATAATATGCTCGATTAATTTGCAACGAATAGAGGTGAGAGATATTGGGCAGTAATTATTGATTTCCGATGAATTTCCTTTCTTTAATACGGGTACAACACGCGCATCCCGCCAGTCATTGGGTACGACACCTGACTCTACAGACTTTTAAGGATTACGACGTGAAACCTTGCCAAAATTCCTGCATATCTTTTTAAGAATGCTGCGGGAATATTAGCAGGGCTGGCTGACTTTTTTGGATCCAATCGCAATAGAAGTTCGGTAACACCTTCCAAATAAATGGTAATGTTGCTTGTGCCTTCGCTGACTGACGTGTTATCAATCCCCATATCAGGTAATAATAATAATAATAATAATAATAATAATAATAATATTAATAATAATAATAATAATAATAATAATTGGTTTTGGGGGAAAGGAAATGGCGCAGTATCTGTCTCATATATCGTTGGACACCCGAACCGCGCCGTAAGGGATGGGTTAAAGGAGGGAATGAAAGAAGAAAGGAAGAAGAGGTGCCGTAGTGGAGGGCTCAGGAATAATTTCGACCACCTGGGAATCTTTAACGTGCACTGACATCGCACAGCACACGGGCGCCTTAGCGTTTTTCCTCCATAAAAACGCAGCCGCCGCGGTCGGATTCGAATTCGGGAACTCCGGATCAGTAGTCGAGCGCCCTGACCACTGAGCCACCGCGGCGGGATCATATCAGGTCTGGAAAATACGCTTTGAAAATGGAGGTTGAACCTGTCTGTCATTTCCTTTTTGTCCGTGACAACTTCTCCGTCAACCGTTACTTGCTCTAACTTTTTATTGTCCTCATTCGATAGGTACTGCCAGAATTTTCGATGATTCTCTGTTGCAAAACGACCAAGTGTCTCGAAAAAAATACCTGTTTCTTGCGTTTTGCAACCAATGCCTGAAGGAGGCGCTTAATTCTGTAATTAGTGACGCATTTTTATTATTTCTCTTCCTGCAGCGCTTGATTTTCTGTTTTCATTGTATTAGTTCTCGGGTTAACCAAGGGTTAGTTCTACCTAGTTTCTTTATTTTTTCTGGTAAAGTTTCGCACGCAGCAATCGCAGAGGTATTTAAACATCGCCCACAACGCATTTACGTCGTCCTCACAAAACGATGACAGGACATCTTCCAGAAAATGCATAATACGTGGGTCGTCTGCGGCGTCAAAATGCTTCACAGTTTGTAATTTTGGCATGCACGTTCCCAGTTGGCGTGGGAGCCTGCAGGTAAAATAGACTAGTTTGTGGTGAGAAATGCCCTCGTAAACTTCAGTAATGTAATTTTTTATGCCTGCAGAACATAAAATGAGGTCTATAATTGAAGAAGCTAAACTAGTTACGCGTGTATGAGAGTGTACAGTCTGGACTAGATTATACGCCAATAATATATCAAGTAATACTTCTGAACTACATGCATCGGGGGCGCTAAACTTAATGGTGCCCCAATCAATGTGGGGAAGATTAAAGTCACCTGCAATTATAAAATTCTGATTTGAAAACATTTGTAGGTAATCATATAATTCCAATAGATATTCTGGTCCCGCCCCGGGAGGCCTATAGATTCCAACAATAGTTATTTGGTTGCCTGGGAATACCAGCCTACACAAAACGCTTTCATGATAAGTGGAAACATCGGGCAATAAGATAGAAGACAAGCCAGCTTTCACGAGAATCGCAACTCCACCACCCCTCGTTGCGCGGTCCTTTCTGAAGCATGTGTATGAAGGCGGTACGGCGCAGCTATCAGGAATGTCGGCATGAAGCCAAGTTTCAGATAAAATCGCCACGTGTGGATCATAAAAGAGTAATAAGTGATCGAGTCGGTCTTGCTTGTTGCACAAACGCTGTGCATTCAAACATATTAGTCGAAGTGGTTTTTCCGCAATGCGTGAGATGGTATCTGTTCGTCAATCTTGGGACGTGTGGGCTGCTTTGTGCAGCAATACCCTGCAGTTGTTCTGCTCGTCTCACGCATAAATGTTACCATTTACATGCAGTTTGTTGTAGACAAGCTTTATTTTGTCTCCGGGGCGTTTTTCGCTATTATAAGATTGCCAAAGCAGTTTCCTTATTTTTAAAGTTGCCTGCGACTAGTCGTCAAATATTGACACTCCAGAATCTTTCACTTTGTGGCCATTCGTAAGAATGACTATTTTTCGTTATAGTTGTAGAGCCGAAGAATAACAGGCCTTGGTTGATTTTCATGTTTTTTTTTCAATTCTGTGTATACGTTCCAGAGAACCAATATCCACTCCTACTTTGCCCTTGCAAATGTCTTGAAAAGTTTTTTTTCGAGATCAGACCGAGTTTCACTAGCATCTTCCTTTATTCCGAACACTACTAAGTTATTCCTACGGCTGCGGTCCTCAGAATTTATGAGTTGTTTTTTCTGTGCAGCCAGAACATTCTGTAAGCGCTGTACTGTTTCCTCGAGCTTTAATATCTTTTCTTCGTTTGCCTTGGATATCGTGAGCAATTCGTCTAGTTTGGATAGCTTTTCGTTAATTTCTGCAAGGGTAGCGTCAAGCTTTGAATCAGCAAGTTTCAGACCCTTTAGTTCTGCCAAGATTGGGCTCAGAGTTGGCTATTTATCACTGCCAGAACCGGTATTCATTTCCACATCACCACATAATAGAAGTAAGAACGCAGACCAACCATCATCAAGAATGCTCAGGCACGTCCGAGGGCACGGCAGCATCACAAGACCATAGCAACTGGTACGTAAGCAATGATATGAATTGTGAAAACTGACCTGCACAACGAGCCATGCGAAATAAGACATGTTCCGACGAAAGCTGCCGTGCCCTCTGAGCCCATGGTGGTTCAGTAGCGCTCCTGCTTAGTAGCGCGTTCGGCTACTGAGCAGGAGTACCTGGGCTCGAACCCGACCACGGCGGCCGCTTTTCGATGCAGGCGAAACGGAAAATCACCCGTGGGCTGTGCGTTGTCAGTGCCCGTTAAAGGTCCCCAGGTGGTTGAAATTATTCTGGAGACCACCACTACGGCACTGCTTTATTCCTTTCTTCTCTCAGTCCCTCCTGTAGCCCTTTCCTTACGACGCGGTCCAGGTGTCAACCGAGATGTGAGACAGATACTGAGCCGTTTCCTTTCCCCAACAACCAATTTTCATTTCATTTCTCAGGGGGAAACGAACAAGCAGGCTAAGGAGCAGCCAAATACACCAAACGCATTAAGCCCCACAAATATGGATGATCAGAAACATTACAAGTCTTAATGAGGTTCGATAAAATATGAACTGAATTGACTTGCAAGAATACACGCACTATTGGGTGTGTAATGTCACGGCAAAACACTAAACTTGAAACTATCTGTCGCACATACAGGTGGACTAAACCAAGCGCATACAGGCCGCTAACGATTTAGGCGATTTGGCGTTTGCGCCTTATTCCACAGACAAACATCACACAAAATCGGCGAAATGTCTGTGAAGACGCTTGGTATAAGGTATTGGCTAAAGACAAATTTGGGGTGCTTAAATTTTAGTGGAGAGAAACATATTACATACAGTAGGCCTGCAAAAAACGACAGACCACGGGGGACAAAGCCAGAGCATAGCGCCGAAGAGCTGGCACGCGGTGTTTCCAGTAATGTGCAGTATGCTTTTAGGCGCTCAAAGGTACGCCAAGGCACTTGGGACGTCTACGTGTCCATGTCATACCAGCATATTCAGCAGGTGTCGATGCCCATATTTCAAACCAGAGACCATAACTCCTACAAGACCGAACCGAAGTCCTCCGTTAAACGAATAATCTCATCAGTGCTTGGCTTATTAGCGCAGGAAGAGGCAATGTTATCTGTATAAGCTAATATCTTCAGTTTGTGGCCCATAATGCAAAAACCATTGACAGCTATAGAGAGAGAGAAAGAAAAGTGGTAGAATAAAGGCATTGAGGGTAACCAGAAGAATGTTCCGGTTGGCTACCCTGCGCTGGGAGAGAGGGATGAGGGGCGCGTAAAAAAGTGGAAGTAGATCAATGAGGCAGAAAAACTAGCCACCCTCTATACGCAATGCCTCATGACCTCAACCGTAAACAGAAGATTGGAAGAACGCAAACTTTATCTTGATGCATAAGAAAAGAGATGCCAAGGACTTGAAAAATTACAGGCCAATCGACATACTGTCCGTTTCCTACAAGGTATTCACTAATGTAATCGCTAGTATAGTCAGGGCAACCTTAGACTTTAATCAGCCAAACGATCAGGCAGGCCTTCGTAAAGGATATTCCACAATAGATCGTATTCACACTATCAGTCAGATTATATAAAATGCGCGGAATATAACCAACCCCTATATATAGCCTCCATGATTACGAGAAAGCATTGGACTCAGAGGAAACCTCAGCAGTCATACAGGCATTGTGCGGAATCAGGGTGTAGAAGAGCGTTATGTCAAAATACTGCAATATATGTGTGTGTGCGTGTGTGTGCGCGCGCGTGTGTGTGTGTGTGTGTGTGTGTGTGTGAAGCCAACAGTCACCGAAACCAAGGTGCATTGGGGAATGTTTTCTTTTTTTGTTCTTTAAGTTATTGTTCGGTTTAGTGGGAGAAAAATACTTCATTTAAGCTCTGATTTAAAGAAAACTACTTATAAAGGAGCAGAAAAAACAGCCATGCCACCGGTGGGATCCGAACCCACTACCTCCGAATATCGCGTCCGGTGCTCTTACCAACTGAGCTACGGCGACGGCCGTCCAATCTGCTGCTCTCGTGGGTATTTATGTTTATTGCGTGTAAGCAAACCTTGAGAGTGTTCACCAGCGCCACCCTTGTCCATAGCGGCGGACGTAGCACGTCCTGTAATATATATATATATATATATATATATATATATATATATATATATATATATATATATATATATATATATATATATATATATATATATATATATATAACAAAAGTGATGTCTGGCAGCTGATTTGGTCAATATAATATAAAATCACCAAAAATTGAAGAAACATAAGATTTAATTCACGACGTTTCGGCTGGAGGACCAGCCGAAACGTCGTGAAATAAATCCTGTTATGTTTCTTCAATTTTTGGTGATTTTATATTATATATATATATATATATATATATACAAAAAACTTAGTAGTCAAGGTAATTCGACTGTAATAAATCTCTGTTTATAAATTAAACTGGGAAGAAAACAACGTGTTGTCCCGTGGCTTTAGTTTTTGCGAGATCCAGCTGCTGAAAGATTTGGACAATTTTGCCCGCAACGTGCGATTTCGAGAATTTTTTTTACGACAAACCTAATTCTAACGCCCCGCGAAATTCATTGCCGTCTTACAAGCACTGGGCTCCCCCAACAAAGCGGGAAAAGTACCTAGAGTTGTATATTGGTGCTGTGCAAAAAGATAATCTACAACTGTACAAGAGTAAGATACCTTTCCACCATAATCTTTCAGTTCGCAAAACTAGAGCAATGGAACAGTTAGCATCTCGTAATGAAATCATCATTAAGCCTGCTGACAAGGGTGGAGCTGTGGTTGTAATGAACAAAAGTGATTATGTCGCAGAGGCACACAGGCAGCTAGCAGACAGTTCTTCTTATCGACTTCTAGACTATCACCCCACAAATCAGTTCAAAGAAATTCTCAAGAATACATTTCTAGACCTTTTTAATGATAACCACAATACAGAAAACGTATTCAGCTCAATTATTCCGCTTAGCCCGGTTGGTGGTAGATTCTACTTGTTACCAAAAATTCATAAAGTAAACATTCCGGGTCGACCCATCGTTCCTGGAGTCGGCACTGTTACGGAAAATCTATCCCGTTACGTCGATACGCAAATTAATAGAATTCCGCCCACATTTCCATCCTACATAAAGGACACTACTAGCTTCCTGTCCGATATCGTTGATCTTGTCATTCCTCAGGGTTTTGCTTGTCACCCTCGACGTCACTTCACTCTATACGAACATTCCGCATGCAGATGGTATCCGGGCAGTCGTGGCGGTCTACAATGAAGCTCGCATTGAAAAGATACTGGACGGTGCTACACTAGCCACCTTACTTAAACTGATATTAGAACTTAACAACTTTGAGTTTGAGGGAAAGCATTATGTTCAAATTAGTGGCACTTCAATGGGCACGCGCATTGGCCCTTATTATGCAAACATATTTATGGGTTTGTTGGAAACCGAATTTTTGAAAATCCGGTCATTAGTACCATTTTATTACAGGCGTCACATTGATGACATATTTCTTATTTAGCCCCATGGCGAAGCCGAGCTGCTTTCATTTATAGCCGATTTCAACAACCTGCATCATTATATATCATTTTCCCATACGTACTCTAGATGTAAAGTGAATTTTCTTGACGTCACCGTTTCGCTGCACGAAGACAGATTGACTACAACGGTGTACCGAAAACCTACTGACCACCAGCAATATTTGCACTTTGATAGTAGCCATGTCAAACATGTTAAAACCCGCATCCCCTACAGTCAAACACCGGTTCAAACGTATCTGCTCGAAACAATCTGACTTTAAAAGCTACTGCGTCACACTTCGTAGCGCGCTCATTAAACAAAATCACCCCCCTCAGCTGATCGATGACGCCATAGAGCGCGCAGATACACAATCTTGAAGGATTCAACTCGCTAAAGAAAAACCAGATACTTCCTACTCGACTACCAACCTTGTCCTCACTCATTCTGCATCCGCACCAAAAGTTTCGGCAATCCTAAAGAAAACACTATAATATTCTCATGCAAAGTGCTCGCCTGAAGGAAATATTTGTAGAGCCACCAAGGGCTGTTTATAGAAGATCGAGAAATCTACGGGGCATACTACTTCAAAAACTAGTGCTCCGCAACCCACAGGCTGCTACCCTTGCAACAAGGGCCGCTGTAAAGTTTGTCCGCATATGACTACGTCTCAGAGCGTTAGCAGTACGGGTTCTAACTTTCATTTCAAAATTCAGACTGACTTCACCTGCGATAGTGCGAACGTCATTTACCTACTCCAGTGTACCATATGTAACCTTCAGTATGTAGGCCAGACAGAAACCCCCTTTAGATTACGCTTCAATAACCACAGAGCCCATGTTAAATCCCTCCCAAACCTGCCCCTATCAAGACATGTTCAGCTCCCAGGTCATTTATTTGATCACATTAAAACTACTATTCTGGAATCTGCATTTAAATCTAATCACGACCGGGAAATTAGAGAGTCTTTCCTGATCTATAAGTATAATACAGTATCTTCTGGTTTGAACGAAAGCAAGGGGAAATTGAGCACCCTACCAGTTCAAACACCCTGATGTCCACCGATGTTAAGTGCTATTCTGTTAGTGCTTTTTCTTCAAGTATATCTCACCCCGCGTTTGCGTTTAATAGCACCTGTATGTTTACCTTGCTGCTCCATCATATAGCTAAAATTTCGCTACGTTCATCTTTTTACATCACCGCACGGGTATGCTTCTTATTTATTCTTTTCTTGTGCTCGGACAGAACAGGCGGATATCGTCATGAGTTATTTTGTCAGGATGTAATAAAACCTAATACTGTTACCGTTTATGCTGCTTTATCGTGACCTGTGTTTTTTTTAGTTTCCGTATTTTTAGCGCTTTTAGAGTGTGCAACTTCTGGCTTCTTAGGTTTTTGCTGTCCAGTAATTCTGGTATCTCATCTTTAGCATCACACGTTTAATCATCGGTCATTGCATTCTGTAGCTAAGATTGTTAACGCACTAAATATCGCAACGTAGCCCCCCTGTTCAGCCATTGAGACCCACATTCGCGTTCTAGTCACGTGTGTGATACGTTTTTAATCTTCTGTGCATTATATGTTTGTACTTTTTTTTTGCACCCTCCGTCAAATTCTGTGACCTCCGTTCCTATTCTGTTATTCTGATGAAGGCCGTCCTACGGCCGGAACGTGAAATTACATTGTTTCAAACGTTGGTCTCTTCTTATTCACTACTACTGACCGTCCCAAGAAAAGAAGTGTTTCCCTGTATTATATATATATATATATATATATATATATATATATATATATATATATATATATATATATATATATATATATATATATATATATATATATATATATATATATATATTCAAAGTTGAAAACGCTTCATTTAGCCATAGATTTATTTTGAGTCGACGTTTCGGACAGAGCCTGTCCTTTCTCAAGAATGAAGTTACAGGGGTCTTCTTCCTCTTCTTAAGGAGTTGGCACTGGCACACATGTACGACACATGAACAAAAGAAACAAACGGTGGCAAAGAATACTAGAAAAGATACAGATAGAAAGGGAAAAAAGGGGGAACAAATAAAAAAGAAAAACGTGTTGTACCCCGCCGCCCACCCCGAAGCCGCGGGGAGCCGACTCCGGACGAGGGAAACAAAAAAAAGGAAAACACGGAGCGGGCGAGGATAATGGCTACCCATCAAGGCAACAGAGCGGCGGCGTGTAAGGTGGACAGGAGCAGACGGTGGCGGGATCGCCCTACACACAAAAGTTAAAGACGCGTGCACTCGCGTGCCCCGTACACAAAGAGTAAACAAATAAACAGAATAAAATGCAGACAGGGTCGGAGCTTCCGTCATCTTGAACCACTCCGGCAGCCAGAGCCAAGGCCGAATCAGAGGCGCCGTGAGCTTAACTAAACACACGTGCACTGTGCATGAAAACACCCAGACACACAGCAGTAAAACATCCGAGCTCATGCCAGTGTCGTGTGGCGGCTAAATGACAATGGCGGGAGCATTTAAGCGAGTAAGGTGTACAGAAACAGACGGTGGCGGAATTGTCCAACATATATATATTGGAGATGCTTGCACTCGCGTGACCTGGCCAGAAAAAGTAAACAAATAAACAAAATAAAATGCAGACAGGACAGGAGACTTCCGTCATCTGGAACCATTTCCGCAGCCCGAGTCAAGGTAGAATCAGGGCGCCGTGAGCTTAACTACACACACGTGCACTGTGCCTGAAAACACCCACAAAAGAAAAAAAAGTGGAAAAACATCCGAGTTCGGCCAAGTGTGGTGTGGGAGGTAAATGTGAATGGCGTGAGCAATTAGGCAAGGGTTCTTCAATTGTACCCCGTCGTCAAGGTAATCGAACTGGGAAGATAGGGGCAGGATGGGGTAGGGAATGAAGAAATTTGTGTGAGCTTGAAAAAGATGTCGCTGGCAAGAAACGACCGAGGTATGTCAAGCTGGCTCTCGTAATGTCAGCAACGGCCCTGCAAGGGGCGGATGGAGGACAATACACCTGGTCTTTCATTAATGCCGTGAGGAATTGTTTCAAATTTGTAAATGAAGTACGACTCGCGTTGTTCTCTTTCCCGGGTGTTGTGGAACCCACCCTGTAGGACTGTTAACTTAATTGCATCAAATGGGTGGTTTCGCTCATTAATGTGTTTTGACAAGGGAAGGTTGGGTAGGGATACGATATGCGCGCGGTGGTTATTAAAGCGAATTCGTAGAGGGTTGACGGTCTGTCCAATGTACTGCATACTGCACACACTGCATTCTAGGAGGTATATTACGTTGCAGGAATCACAATCAAAGTTGCCATTAATTTCCCATTTGAAGCCTGAAGCTGTGCTTACTGCACAGCTTGATGTTTGTATGTGTTTGCAGACCTGGCATCTACGTTTTCCACAGGGCCGGCACCCCAAAACCGGCTGGTTATTTGTTTTTGAGTGTACAAGAATATTTTTAATGTTTTTTGGTCGTCTGTAGATCACGTGAGGGGGAGCAGTGAAAATTTTGGTGAGGCGCTCGCTTTGTTCGAGGATGTTGAAATGTTTTCTGAGGATTTTGTTTACGTTAGGCGGGTTACTGGTGAAGGTAAGTACGAGATTGGCCCGGTGGTCTGTTTCGTCGTTGTAGCGACATCCCTCCAGTATTTGCTCTCGGTTGAGTTTAGATGCCTTTTCAATGGCATCGTCGACAATGGCGGGGGGGTATCGTTGCTTAATGAGGACTTCTCGCATGCGTCTGGAATTTTTTACGAAGTCCTCGTCTTGGGAACATATTCTTTTAAATCGATGTGCCTGAGAGTATGGGATGCTTGTTTTAGAGTGACGAGGATGGCAGCTTTGGAAGTGTAGGTATTGTTGGCGGTCCGTCGGTTTTCTATATACACCGGTGGTAAGTGAGCCTTTGTTTACCGAAATCTCAACATCTAGAAAGTTAATTTTGGTGTTGGAGTACGTGTAAGTGAAAGATATGTTGGGGTGGACGAGGTTGAAGTTTTCAATAAAACGTACGAGTTCTTGCTCTGTGTCAGTCCATATTAAAAAGATGTCATCCAAGTAGCGTTTGTATAGGGTGGGCTTAATGGGGCAATCTTTCAGAAATTTGGATTCAATACTATGCATGAAGATATTGGCGTAGGTTGGTGCCATCCTTGTACCCATGGCTGTGCCATTAATTTGCAAATAGTGTTCATTGTTAAATTCGAAGTTGTTATATTCGAGTACGATTTTTGCCAGTATTTCTAAAACACGTGGGGTAGGGGTTTCCTCCTTTCTGTTTTGTATGAACAAAACAGAAAGGAGGAAACCCCTACCCCACGTGTTTTAGAAATACTGGCAAAAATCGTACTCGAATATAACAACTTCGAATTTAACAATGAACACTATTTGCAAATTAATGGCACAGCCATGGGTACAAGGATGGCACCAACCTACGCCAATATCTTCATGCATAGTATTGAATCCAAATTTCTGAAAGATTGCCCCATTAAGCCCACCCTATACAAACGCTACTTGGATGACATCTTTTTAATATGGACTGACACAGAGCAAGAACTCGTACGTTTTATTGAAAACTTCAACCTCGTCCACCCCAACATATCTTTCACTTACACGTACTCCAACACCAAAATTAACTTTCTAGATGTTGAGATTTCGGTAAACAAAGGCTCACTTACCACCGGTGTATATAGAAAACCGACGGACCGCCAACAATACCTACACTTCCAAAGCTGCCATCCTCGTCACTCTAAAACAAGCATCCCATACTCTCAGGCACATCGATTTAAAAGAATATGTTCCCAAGACGAGGACTTCGTAAAAAATTCCAGACGCATGCGAGAAGTCCTCATTAAGCAACGATACCCCCCCGCCATTGTCGACGATGCCATTGAAAAGGCATCTAAACTCAACCGAGAGCAAATACTGGAGGGATGTCGCTACAACGACGAAACAGACCACCGGGCCAATCTCGTACTTACCTTCACCAGTAACCCGCCTAACGTAAACAAAATCCTCAGAAAACATTTCAACATCCTCGAACAAAGCGAGCGCCTCACCAAAATTTTCACTGCTCCCCCTCACGTGATCTACAGACGACCAAAAAACATTAAAAATATTCTTGTACACTCAAAAACAAATAACCAGCCGGTTTTGGGGTGCCGGCCCTGTGGAAAACGTAGATGCCAGGTCTGCAAACACATACAAACATCAAGCTGTGCAGTAAGCACAGCTTCAGGCTTCAAATGGGAAATTAATGGCAACTTTGATTGTGATTCCTGCAACGTAATATACCTCCTAGAATGCAGTGTGTGCAGTATGCAGTACATTGGACAGACCGTCAACCCTCTACGAATTCGCTTTAATAACCACCGCGCGCATATCGTATCCCTACCCAACCTTCCCTTGTCAAAACACATTAATGAGCGAAACCACCCATTTGATGCAATTAAGTTAACAGTCCTACAGGGTGGATTCCACAACACCCGGGAAAGAGAACAACGCGAGTCGTACTTCATTTACAAATTTGAAACAATTCCTCACGGCATTAATGAAAGTCCAGGTGTATTGTCCTCCATCCGCCCCTTGCAGGGCCGTTGCTGACATTACGAGAGCCAGCTTGACATACCTCGGTCGTTTCTTTCCAGCGACATCTTTTTCAAGCTCACACAAATTCCTTCATTCCCTACCCCATCCTGCCCCTATCTTCCCAGTTCGATTACCTTGACGACGGGGTACAATTGAAGAACTCTTGCCTAATTGCTCACGCCATTCAGATTTACCTCCCACACCACACTTGGCCGAACTCGGATGTTTTTCCACTTTTTTTCTTTTGTGGGTGTTTTCAGGCACAGTGCACGTGTGTGTAGTTAAGCTCACGGCGCCCTGATTCTACCTTGACTCGGGCTGCGGAAATGGTTCCAGATGACGGAAGTCTCCTGTCCTGTCTGCATTTTATTTTGTTTATTTGTTTACTTTTTCTGGCCAGGTCACGCGAGTGCAAGCATCTCCAATTTATATATGTTGGACAATTCCGCCACCGTCTGTTTCTGTACACCTTACTCGCTTAAATGCTCCCGCCATTGTCATTTAGCCGCCACACGACACTGGCATGAGCTCGGATGTTTTACTGCTGTGTGTCTGGGTGTTTTCATGCACAGTGCACGTGTGTTTAGTTAAGCTCACGGCGCCTCTGATTCGGCCTTGGCTCTGGCTGCCGGAGTGGTTCAAGATGACGGAAGCTCCGACCCTGTCTGCATTTTATTCTGTTTATTTGTTTACTCTTTGTGTACGGGGCACGCGAGTGCACGCGTCTTTAACTTTTGTGTGTAGGGCGATCCCGCCACCGTCTGCTCCTGTCCACCTTACACGCCGCCGCTCTGTTGCCTTGATGGGTAGCCATTATCCTCGCCCGCTCCGTGTTTTCCTTTTTTTTGTTTCCCTCGTCCGGAGTCGGCTCCCCGCGGCTTCGGGGTGGGCGGCGGGGTACAACACGTTTTTCTTTTTTATTTGTTCCCCCTTTTTTCCCTTTCTATCTGTATCTTTTCTAGTATTCTTTGCCACCGTTTGTTTCTTTTGTTCATGTGTCGTACATGTGTGCCAGTGCCAACTCCTTAAGAAGAGGAAGAAGACCCCTGTAACTTCAGTCTTGAGAAAGGACAGGCTCTGTCCGAAACGTCGACTCAAAATAAATCTATGGCTAAATGAAGCGTTTTCAACTTTGAATTTTTGCCTCTAGCAACCAAATACGTTTATCTTTCTATACTATATATATATATATATATATATATATATATATATATATATATATATATATATATATATATATATAACCGACAAGGTAAGGGAAATGAGGGACTCGTTTTTGACAAACTTATGATGGGAGCCTACAGTCACCGGAACCATGGTGCATAAGGGAATGATTAATTTTTTAACGTGTTGTGCTAATCAGTGGGATAATAATACTTCGATTAATCTATCGCTTAAAGAAGATTACTTATAAAGCAGCAGAAAAAACAACCATGCCGCCGGTGAGATCCGAACCCACGACCTCCGAATATCGCGTCCGGTGCTCTTACAAACTGAGCTACGGCGATGGCTGTTCAATCTGCTGCTGTCGTGGGTATTTATGTTTACTGGGTGTAAGCGAACCTTGAGAGTGTTCACCAGCGCCAACCTCGTCCATAGCGGCGGACGTAGCACGTCCGGTAAAACAATCGGCGCAACTGTACCTGTTTCTGCCTAGACCGGAGCCCACAGATGTTGAGTGTTGCTGTCAGTGCTGCGCAACCCCGTAGCACAATAACTTGAGGGCTAAAAATCAATATATCCGCAGGTCCCTCCTCGGGATGATTGTAGTTTTCTACAAATAAATGTGAATTAGCTCAGCTAATCCAGGATATACAAAGCGAAAGATGGCGTTCACTGTGTTCATTGGCATTGCCGTTGACAATGTTCTAGACGGCGATGGCTTTGAGGAAAGGAAGTGCGTATAACTGGCTCTCTGGATAAGCGGACGCCTCATTCCTGCATTGGTACATGTGGCAGTGGTGAGAGAGAGATGTGGCCTGAATGCATTAGCGCTGACAGCGTTGTGGCTGACATGTGGCACTGTAGCAATAGCAATAGCTTGATTTGTGGACCTTATTTAGCATTTAAGTCACCGCGGTGGAAGGCTAACCCCACCAATAGCTAACAACAACCTCCACCTCTCTTTCAACCTCGCTAAACATCCAGTCGCTGTGGTTGTTGTTGCCTTAAGGACATGGCACATACCCACGGTGGGGGATTGGCCAGGGTCCACTGCGGATACAAACGCACTCATGGGCAATAATATTAATAATAATTGGTTTTTAGAGAAAGGAAATGGCGCAGTGTCTGTCTCATATATCGTTGGACACCTGAAGCGCGCCGCAAGGGAAGGGGGTAAAGGAGCGAGTGAAAGAAAAAAGGAAGAACGAGGTGCCGTAGTGGAGGGCTCCGGAATAATCCCGACCACCTGGGGATCATTAAGTTGATTAATTGGACAATTTTTTGTCTTAGATTAGAATATGGGTAAAAATTGGGGAAAAAAGCATAAAGAGAAAATAAGCTGCGGTTTAACCACTGCTGAACGAGGTTACAGAGCGAAAGCTGTGGTGTATAGGGCAACTAGATGTGGCTTGACGTCTCTAACATTGAAAAATGAATATAAAATTGGTTTCTCGGAAAGAAAAAGGAGCAATATCTTTCACATATTGGCGGACAGCTGAAGAGAGCCCTAAAAGAAAGGATAAAGGAAGGGCTGAGAGAAAAAAGGAAGAAAGAGGTGCCGACGTGGAGGGCTCCGGAATAATTTAGACCACCTGGGGATCTTTAACGTGCACTGACATCGCACAGCACACGGGCGCCTTTGAATGCGTTCCAAACAATGGATAGGCAGCGCGTTCGCTCTGCCACCCCGGCAGGTAATGTTTGATCGCGGGAGGTTGGTCCCCCAATGAACGCTGGGGCCCCGTTACTGCAGTGTCGCGTCTCTGACACAACGTTGTCAGCGCTAATGCACGCAGCCCACGTATTTCTCTCATCACGGTAACGTACCCCAAAGCGCGATGAGGCGTCCACGGACCCAGAGAGCCAGTTATGCTCACTTCCTTTCCTCAAAGTGATCGGAGTCTGGAATGTTGTCAACGCCAACGCCTGTAACACAATGAACGCAGACGGCCTAAAATAATTGGTTTTTAGAGAAAGAAAATGGCGCAGTATCTGCCTCGTATATCGTCGGACACCTGAGCCGCGCCGTAAGGGAAGGGATAAAGGTGGGAGTTAGAGAAGACAGAAAGAAAGAGGTGCCGTAGTTAAGGGCTCCAGAATAATTTCGACCCCATCGGGATCTTTAACGTGCACTGACATCGCACAGCACACGGGCGCCTTAGCGTTTTGCCTCCATAAAAACGCAGCGGCTGGGGTCGGGTGCTGCAGTGGCGGGTTTCTGCCACAACGTTGTGAATGCCAACGCATGCAGCGCACATCTGTCACTACCGCCAATTAGCTTAAAGAGCGACTGAGGTGTCCACTTTCCCAGGGTGCCACTTATGCGCCTTTCCTTTGCTTTAGAAGCTCCCGCCCTCTTCATCGGTTTCAGTGCAGCTTTACACGCCAACCCGCCGCGGTGGCTCAGTGGTTAGCGTGCTCGGCTACTGATCCGGGGTGCCCGAGTTCGAGCCCGACAGCGGCGGCCGCGGTTCGATGTAGGCAAAACGCTAAGTCTCCCGTGTGCTCCGCGATGTCAGTACACGTTCAAGATCCCCTGGTGGTCGAAATTATTCCGGAGCCCTCCACGACGGCATCTCTTTCTTCCTTTCTTCTCTCAGTCCCTCGCTTATCCCTTCCGTTACGAAGCGGTTCAGGTGTCGCTGATACGTGAGACAGATACTGCGCCATTTCCTTTCCCAAAAAAAAAACAATTATTATTCACATTGTATGCGCTGAAGGTCGCTCAAAGCCAAACGTGCGTGGTTGGCGAAACTAGCGAAATATGCCATAGTGAAGCTTTCACTTTAAAAGCAGTGAATTCTCATTCTAGCATAGAATTCTACTTGATGCAATTATATAGCCGTGATTATAATGCACATCGGTATCAGGGCATATACCTTTGGTTCATGGAGGAGGGCCAAGCTCTCGCTCTGGGTTTGGGTATCATAGTCTTCATCAATTTCCTTTCGGGTGGCGCGAACAAATCAATTTCTCTCTCCCCTGCATTATAGCACTACGTCATCGCCGCAGCCAAATATCCCGCGTGCATGCTTTTGCATTCCTAGTACGCAAGTAGTTTCGATTGCCCTCTGTAATTTATTATAATTACAGCATGTGAGCATGCGACCTACCTTAAAGTCAGTTGTTACTAAAAATAGAGTTAATAAACTATATAAATAAACTCCACTATAAAGTAACCTTTTGCTTTTTGCACTGGCACAGTTCGTCTTTTTGCCTTGCTCAAGAAAAAAACGAAACTGCTGCACTCCGAGCCGCAGCGGCCGCGTTTCGTCGCAGGCGAAAGGCTTCACATTGTCGTTGCACTTAGCGAAGTATCCGCATTTTAATGAACTTCACGATGTCTAAAAAAATCCGGATTCCTTCACCACGGCGTCCTGCATAGCGCAATGTGCCGCCACGGGACATTGAAGCCTAGAATGTCAAGTTTAAAATTAATAGGCGAAAACGAAACAAAAACAATTTCACTTCTAGAAAGCTTCCCAGGAGGCAAGCCAAGACGAAGCCAGAACTTGCCGATGGTGACGGCTCTCGTGTTCGAAAGTGGGCTAGGCTTGGTTTGCTTCAGTGCTCTTCGAAACGGTCTGCCTTAGGAGGACGCCGAAGTGTTTGATGAGTTGGTGCTGTCAGTGGAATCAATGTGGACGCTTCTGATGATCCAGAAATCAGGGGAAAAAAAGGAATAGCTCGTGTTACCAGAACCTCGGACGCTTTCTGCTTGCCAGCGTGAGTGCCAGTGTTTCGTCTTCGTCCAAGTGGAACAGACCTGCTATGCGTCGCACCCTGAATACCAGAATGGTCAGTGCGTTAAAGTCCCTGAAGCTAAGAACAGGAGCGGGCGACGAAGGCCAATATCCTTTGCTCTGCAGCCTCGGACGTCGACTACGTGGCCTTAGCTCCGAACGCTCCTGCTCCGTGGACGCGTTCGTAGAACTCTGGCTCATCGACCTTCTAGCATCGTGGAACAAGGCTTTGCGGGCTACGAGGCTTGTGTTGACACAGTTTGAGCCGGGAAGACTGCATTCGATATGACGACTTTGACGAGGTCAGGTGCCGCGGTGGCGGCTGCGAAAACAGCGGCGAGTTCTGCATGACTTGGCTTCCCAGACAGCATCGCTGCATCCACGAAGTTCGAGTGCAGCACGATCGAACCAACGCACTTTTACCGTCTTTGGTTGTCGCCGGCTTTAATCGTTGTACCGGCGCCTAAATTACAACGCTCGCACTCCTTCAAGGGCATTTCACCAGCATTTGGCCCGCCGCAGTCATTGCGTGACCTCGACCTCGCAATCATTATAATAAATTTATTTTGACGAATGGAAATGCAAGGTATTTGTCCTATTTCAGTGGGCTCCCCAACCGATGCGTGTAGTACGGCGCTCAGTAAGGAAGAGAGAGCCACCGTAGCAGTGGCCTCGGGATTAATTTCGGCCACCTGGGGTTCCTTAACGTGCACTGACTCAGCACAGCACAGGGGCGTTTTTTTTTGGATTTCGCCTTCGTAGAAACGCGATCGCCGCGGCCGGAACTTCATTTGAAGTCCTCAGTTTCAGGAGCCTAACGCCTCAACTATTAACCAACCGCGGCCCGCGGCGTGTCGCGAACGCTATAGGGCTAGCTTTAATGCAGTTGCGCTAAGACCACCATGTAGATAAGCGGCAGAAATGGCAACCCATGATGAAAACTCATAAGCACGCCAGCAGGTTTGATCACTGTTTAGGAACGGAATTTTGTGGCGTTGAGACCTACTAATGGCTGTCTCATGGCCTTTAGCACGTTGCTAAGGCATTTGATCTTTCTCTATGCGGATGTGTTATTTTGATGAATACGGTGTTTATTTACATGTGGAGTACATCACTGCAATTAAGGAAGAAGAAGTTTCTTCGGGTTTAGCTCTGCTTGGCGTCTCGCTCCGAGAGCATAGCCGCGGCGCCAAAGAAACGCTGCCGCGTTTTGGCCACAAATTATGAAACTAACCCAGTCTTGGGCGTGATAGCGAATCGGGGATGGATGGATAGAAAAAACTTTATTGCTCTATTTCAGCTTTCAACGGCTAACGGAGGTCTTCATGTTTTACTGAAGTCTCCGTCGTCTTGAGTGGTCGGCGCCCCTACTCGAGAGCACCGCTGAACCTGGCCACTTTGAGAGCGTGGTGCACCAATCCTTTTCGGACTGTGAGCACGCCGCTGGTGAGCAGGCCCTCCCACTGTTCCGCACTGGGTTTTTCTTCTTTGTGGAAAGAGAAGTTATTTCTGCACTCCCATGTGCTGTGATACAGTGTTGGGACGGCCCCACACCATGAGCATGTGTCCCTGTATTGACAGGGAAGCATTTTATGTAGGACGTGTAGATTTCAGAATGTTCCTGTTTGCAGCCTTCGCCAGCCGACTGCTTCATGTTGTGTCAAAGATGGGTGGGGTGGTGGATATATTATCCTTTTGCCTCTGTGATGGTTTAGTATGTCCGCGTACGTTGGTTCCATCGTCATAGTGGTATCCGGGTCCATTGACTGTCCCGCTCGGTATGTGAGCTCGCGAGCTAGACTGTCGGCCCTCTGGTTACCCTCTATTCAGGTGTGACCCGGCACCCAGAAAATCGCAAGACATCCTGTGTTGACAGGTTCGTCCGGAAGCCAAACATGCTGTGGGGGTACAGCTCGTTGTCTTCTAGGAGTCGCTGTATTCTTTTGGTGACCACTCTCTCGTAAAGCTTGCCGAGACACGAGGTTAGCGAGATGGGTCGCAAGTTTTGTATCTGTAGCTTCTTGCCGGGTTTGGGTATCATTACCACTTCCGCGTGCTTCCATTCTTCTGGTATCGTGCCCGCTTCCCACTGTGTATTGAGGTGGTCCGTGAGTTGGGACACCGCTTCATCGCTGAGGTTGCGGATCAAGGAGTTCTTAATTTTATCGGCTCCTGCTGCCGTGTTTTGTGGTGACTGCTCTGATGGCAGCATACACCTCTTCTTTTGTAATTCGAAGTGCGTCTGATTCCCGCGCAGCCGTGGCTTGTCGAGTTCGGTGAGTTCGAATCGGGGAAGGTTTCTCAAGCGCAAGCATTTCTTGGCTATTGAGCGGCGTGTATTATAATAATAATAATAATAATAATAATAATTGGTTTTTGGGGGAAAGGAAATGGCGCAGTATCTGTCTCATATATCGTTGGACACCTGAACCGCGCCGTAAGGGAAGGGATAAAGGAGGGCGTGTATGGAAGTTGTAGACGGAAGCGCTCCGCAAAATCGTCCGCCCGAATTGTCAATCATATGTCGTACGGTAATCAAAATGCAAAATTTGATTAAGCAACATATATGTAATGACAGTAGTAATAGCAATTATATCGTAACAAATAGTGATAGATAGTGATAATGATAGCTACTCATAGTGACAGTTAGGGCTAGAGATAGTGATAATAATAGCTACTCATAGCGATAATGATGATGTAGTGATTATGATAGCGATAGCCATAGTTTGTATAGGAACGATGATTGATATCGATGATAGCGATAGTTATAGTGATAGTCGGTGATACAATAGTGATAGCGATGATGATGATGACGATGATGATGATAGTGCTGATGACAGCGCTGATGATAGCGAAAAAGGCTGTTGGTTCTAGACCGGTGAAGGACGCGGGTTCGAGCCCCGCAAAAGTCGTGAGTTTGAATCACGTGAAGGTCATGTGTGCGACTATCGTGAAGGTCGTGGGTTCAAATCCTGCAAAAGTCGTTTGGAGGAAAAACGCTAAGGCGCCAGTGTGCTGTGCGATGTCAGTGCACGTTAAAGATCCCCAGGTGGTCGAATTTATTCCGGAGTCCTCCACTACGGCATCTTCTTCTTCCTTTCCTCTTTCACTCCCTCCCTTATCCCTTCCCTTACGGCGCGGTTCAGGTGTCCAACGATATATGAGACAGATACTGCGCCATTTCCGTTCCCCAAAAAACCAATTATTATTATTAAAAGTCGTTTCTGTTCGAGTCCCGCAATGTTCGTGGGTTAGAGCCACGCGAATGTCGTGGGAAATAGAGAAGGGAGGGAGGAAGCGAGGAAAGGGACAGGCTTTCTCACTACCACTCTTAAGCACAGAGTGCAATCCTGTAATTTTCTTTCCTTTTCCACGGAAAGGAAGTGGCGCAGTATCTGTCTGACTTCTCGGTGGACACCTCAAACCCACCCAGGTTGAAAATTTAAAATTAACCACTTTTCCCAATTTTAATTTTCAATCTTCAAATTACCACCAAGTTACAGTGGAACCCTAAAACGTTATCACGTCATGGTTCTAAAATCAACTTTAGGGTCTCCTAAGTCTTCCTCTTCAGGGAATTTCTGGAGTAAAATGTGGCAGAAAATGGAATCTTTGGTCGTTTTTCTCACAATTACATTAAAGAATATTTTATCGGTTTTTCTTGACTGCTGGATTCCTAACCGCTAACAAAATACAAAAATTTGAGGGGACATTTAAGCTCAACCTTAACGATCTAACGCGATAGTGTTAATGAGCTAATGACGATATAAGCGGAACTGGTCATTCTCAACTTCACATTGATACAGTATTGTGCGTTTTTATCCTGAAGGCTTTCAAAAATCTCCCTGCCTCAACCGCTGTCTCGTTTGCGGTGAAATTGCACACAGAGCTTGTGTATTATGGTAACTTTTGTATCGTAGCAAGTTTGACAACGGTACATACTTAGTTGAGCCGCGCACGATGCAAAAACATAATTGCTTGCGTCGAGATCGGCGAACCGAAACCCGAAAACTTTTTTTCGCTGAAGGGCGGCAGTAGCATCATCTGTATTCTGCTGTCACCGTCCGATGCTTTCGGAAGGTCACGAAAGATGTTATGAGCTGAATTGGATGAAGTCAGTCCGCAGAAAAAAGAGATCAAACAATATTCTTCGAAAGATAAAGCCGCGTTAAATCAGTTCTGACATTTTTTTCCCGCTCAGTTACCCGAAAATGTTGGAAGCGCTTCAGTTGAAGCAGCCGAAACGGTCAGAATTGTGTAAACAAAGGGCCCGCGCTTCCTGCAACGCTCGCCTCGGCACCTTGTCGTGACACATTCCACTATAGAAAACAGGCGGCGCCACTGCCCCCTCCAGAGAAAAAACGGCGTTTGCGGGTTTCGGTTCGCCGATCTCGGCTCAGGCAGTTGTGTTTTTTGCATCATGCACGGCTCAACTAAGTAAGTACCGTTGTCAAACTTACTACGATACAAAAGTCACCATATTACGCAAGCTCTGTGTGCAGTTTCACCGCAAACGAGCCAGCGGTTAAGGCGGGGAAATTTTTTAATGTGCTCACTATAAAAACGCACAAAAAATTAATCTGGATTAGCTTAGCTAATCCAGGATGTACGAAGCGAAAGTTGTCGGCATTCACTGTGTTCATTGGCGTTGGCGTTGACAACGTTCTAGATAGCGATGGCTTTGAGCAAAGGGAGAGCCCTTAACTGCCTCCATGGATATGCGGACGCCTCATTCGTGCATTGCTACATGTGGTGGCGGTGAAAGAGAGATGTGGCCTGAATGCATTAGGGCTGACATGCGGCACTGCGGTAATAGCTAGGCCGCAGCGTTCATTTCGGGATCAATCTCTTACGATCAACCATTGACTGCATGCCATGCGCCTCCCAGGGTGGCAGGGAGGGCACGCAGCCTATCCAGTGTGCAGAACGCAATCAAAGCAGGCTTTTACAGTTGGACACAAACGCGACGTACATGAAAGTGAGATTGAGGTCTCCACTGACCCACGGAGCCGGTTGTGCGCCTTCCCTTTCGAGAAAATGAATGGCCTCTGCAAAGTTGTGAACGCCAATGAACTCTATGAACGCCGTCCACTCAATTGTTTTGTTTGGTTTTTGAGAAACGGAAATAGCACAGTAACCATCTCACATATCTCGGAGGACGCCAGAACCGCACCGTAAAGGAAGGTATAAAGCAGGAAGGAAAAGAAGAAAGAGGAAACTGAAAATTGAAAGTTGGATTTGGAGGAAATGCGCAGCGCTGCGCATCGGCGGTACACCTGTGGCTCGGTGCTACTAGTGGCGTATGATTAGGGAGCGAGAGAAAGAGAAATATCCGCGGCGAGGCGCGTTGTGATGTCATGTGCCTCCTCAGAGCACCGCCACGGCGAAATCGCATGTTCACGGCCAGTAAAACTTTCGCTTTAATACTGTATGTCCCTGGGAGCGGTGGCTCGGTGGTCAGGGCGCTCGGCCTTTATCCCCTCCCTTACGGAGCGGTTCAAGTGTCCGCCGATATGTGAGAAAGATACTGCGCCATTTCCTTTCCTCAAAAACCAATTTTCAATTTTTTTTCCAGGTTCGAACCCGACCGCGGCGGCTGCGTTTTTATGGAGGAAAAACGCTAAGGAGCCCGTGTGCTGTGCGATGTCATTGCACTACAAAGATCCCCAGGTGGTCGAAATTATTCCGGAGTCCTCCACTACGGCACCTCTTTCTTCCTTTCTTCTTTCATTCCCTCCTTCATGCCTTCCATTACGGTGCGGTTTAAGTGTCCAACGATATATGAGACAGATACTGCACGACTTACTCCCCCCTCCAAAAAAACAAAAACAATTATTCATTTTTTTCAGTGGTGCAGCGGTGAAGGGATGGGCCACTGCCCTCCGACGGCAGGTGCTGCAATCGGTGGGTCCTGTGCGACCCATGTGGCGCTTCGCGAGCAACCTCTCGCGATCAGTCGTTAATTACTTCTCATTTGTCAGGGTGTACAAGTGAAATGCGCTTCGATGCTGCGCTTCAATGGAGGTTAAACGCTAAGGCGCCCGCTGTGCGATATGAATGGACGTTAAAGATCCCCAGGTGGCCGGAATTATTCGTTGAAAATTATTACGGATTCATCCACGACGCCACCTCTTTCTCTCTTTTTTCCTTCACTCACACCTTCCTGCCTTCCCCATAAGGCGCGGTTTTGATGTCCACCGCAATGTGAGAGAATTACTGCGCCACTTCCATTCCTCAAAAACGAATTCGCGGCGGCTGCGTTTTTATGGAGGAAAAACGCTAAGGCGCCCGTGTGCTGTGCGATGTCAGTGCACGTTAAAGATCCCCAGGTGGTCGAAATTATTCCGGAGCCCTCCACTACGGACCTATTTGTTCCTCTCTTCTTTCACTCCCTCCTCTATCCCTTCCCTTCCGGCGCGGTTCAGGTGTCCAACGATATATGAGACAGATACTGCGCCATTTCCTTTCCACCAAAAACCAATTATTATTATTATTATTATTATTATTATTATTATTATTATTATTATTATTATTATTCAGGGAAGAAGAGGACGACGAACCATGTCACGTGGATGAGAACGAAGCGCGTTCTCTGCCGTTGCGTTTTCGATTCCATGCCGGCTCGCAATTCGTTGATTGCTCCGGTCAACAGGCGGTTTGCAAGACCCCTCGAGCATCCAAGGTAAGCTAGAGAGGACTCTAAATGTTGAACGGAGTTCAGGGTGGTAGTAAACGCCCGGTTTAATTTGAAACATGTTTGGCGAAGATATGAGATCTTAGGCTTACAATATGGAAACGTATGCCATTGACTGAATGGCTAATGACTGGAATATTAATGACTGAAAAGTATGATTAATTACTGAATGCCTGAGCTGTTTATTTCTGTTTATTAGCTGTTTAGTCAAATGACGTCCGACGGGGAATTTGGTTGTTAAGGAAGGGGCAGGTAGGGATCTATTTATAGACGAGGGGACGGCTTGGGTCGTCGAGCCACGCTATATGCTGCTTTACTGATGCCACTTGGCATATTTGCCAATATCTTACCAGATGAGGGTCACTCCGGCTCTGGTCAATGCACGAAATTCCTCGCCATCGGTTAGAAAACCATTCTTGGCGACGAGTTTGCCGCGTCCCTTGCGGAACCCTGAACAATGCCAAACTAGGTGATATAGGTCCGCACGGGACACAAAGCCGATGTACGGGCTCTTCATGACGTCTACATTGCCCCCATGATGCCAGCGAGGGCAGGTAAGCCATTTAAGGGTGATGTTTGGTGTGTAGGCGGCATTGGCAATGATCTTAATAAACAAGATCTGCTCATGCCGTATGAGAGCAGCTGGCGTGGCAAGGTAACCTGGTGATGTAACGGCTTTAAGTCGAGCATGGTTTTTCTGTTGGGCACACTATAGTCTGCACATTAGGACAGCCAAGTTGTTGTACATATCAGCAGGGTCGTCGGTAACGGCGGGGTGTGCTAGCAGAGGAAGGAACGAGATCCTATCCCGAGCAGCGTTGTGAGCGGACTGGTTCCCGTCGTCATCGCCCGTGTGTTTAGGGATCCACGCAAGGCGGAGGCGCACGTTGCGTGTTAAGAGGGCTCTGATTATAGAAGTAATCTGCTGCCCTATTGGGTGCGCCAAGAATGGTTTGTGGAGCTCATGCACTGCCTCATGTGAATCAGATAGTGTTCGGATATGGCGTGACATGTAAGGTTGTAGCCATGGATCACAGGCCAGAACGTTTTCCACCTGTAGGAGAGCGCCGTATATAGCGAGCAGTTTCCCTTCCTGTATGCACCCATCGGGTGCACGAATTGTACGGCAGAAATTGTAGTTGAGACTGTCACGGCTGCGCCATGCCACTGATATGGCGCCGTCTTTCAGGGAGGCATCTACGTATATGTCCTCCTCATCTTGTCCATTATCAGCAGCTGTGTCTCGAGCTAGGTGGACCTTTACTGCCGTGTGTGCTCTGGGTGGAGAAGTACGTGGACGAGCTGTGGACGAATCCAGGGTGGTGAGGATGTCTGCTGCGTCGATTATGCATTGGCACCACGGATAGCCGTCATTGGCCCCCAGCGACATTATTGTGTTCGGACTAGTTATTACGGCCTAAGCTTTTTTTGATCTTGAGTGGCGTCGACCGAAGTTGTCCGCAAAACTGTCCGCACTAACTCTCAGCCGTTAGTTCCATGGTTATTAAAACAAAATGTAAAAGTTCATTAAGCAACAGTTTATAAGCAACATATATGCCGGGAGAGTAGGGATAGTAAACAGATAGTAAAAAAGTAATATTGATAATGGTAGCTACTGATAGTTACAGTTAGTGTGTTAGTTGGTGATAGTGATGGTGAGGATATTCATGACAGGGATATCGATGGGTTAAAAGAATGAATATAAAGAAAAATACAGAATTAAAACCTACAACAAATGAAAATTAACTAAAATAAAACAATGAAATAAAAATAATAAAAAATTGAAAAACAAAAATGAAAAATGAAAATGTAGATAAATAGAATAAAAATAAAACAATTCAATTAAAATGTATAGAGAAAGAAAGGGAACGGAAATGCGGATCTTAAGCAGACTTATGTGCTATTATGTAATTTTTGATTGCATACTAGTAACCCTGGGATGTACCCTGGCACGTTTTCGTGCCGTCATGCGTGACGTCATGCATGACGTCACTCAGGTCTGACCAATCAGCATGAACGTACCCGCCGCGATGATCGCGCTTCGATGGAGGCGAAGCAGAGAAGGCACCTGTGTGCTGTGCGATATCAGCTCAATGTTAAAGATCTCCAGGTGGTCTAAATAATTCCGGCACCCTTCACTAAATACTCCGACTGACCACCACTGTAGCTTTGGGGTTATGGCGCTCGGCTGTTGACCCAAAAGTCGCGGGTTCGATACCGGCCGGGGCGGTCGTGTTGCGATGGAGGCCAAATTCTAGAGGCAGATGTACTGTGCGATGTCAGTGCCCGTTAAAGAACCCCAGGAGGTGGAAATTTCCGGAGGCCTTCTCTACGGCGTCCCTCATAGCCTGAGTCGCTTTGGGACATTAAACACCCATAAAACCATAAACACTCCGACTGGCATCTGCAGTTCGCAACACCCCAGTTGCCGCTGGAGTTCGCATGACCGCGGTGATGAATGTCGGGTTATTTTTTTGTCTTTCACTTGTTCTGTAGCTTCCAAGCTGAAATGGATGACATGGAACACCCCCGCTCTTTGCTGTGCATGTGGCCACATATGCACCGTACTCTGCCCATGATATGCATATGGCGATGATTGTAAAGACAGAGTCTGTCTTTGTTGATACTCGGGTTATCTTGGGGCTACATTAATAACAAGGTGGCAAGTTCAATGCGGAGACAAAAGTGACGCACAAAAACCTGCAATGGAAGGCCGCGACCAACCCTATGCATTGAGAAAATACTGGACGGGCGGTCGTACTGTCACCTAGTGGTGACTGCAGTTCGGCGAGCAGAAAGATAGCGAAAAAGGCTTCTGAAGGAAATAGTTTAAGGCAGACCTGAGCCCACAAAGAACTCAATGACTCGGCGGCGGCGTAGCAACATGCGTGCTCGGAGGTCGCCGAACTGAATGCCTGCCGCTCTCGGCGTCACTCAATTTAATACCGACAACCAACTTCCGAGATACGGCGAGCAAAGTACCACAACACTCTGGAGCAACATAAGATCGGTTCTCTCCGAGCGCGATCAATCGAGGTAAATCTGGTAGCGTCTTGCATCACAAACGCAGCGCTAAAACCGTGTGCCGGCAGATCTGATTAATGAACAAGCAAACATCAAAAAATATTTTCGTCAATACAATGTGATGACAAAAATCTACGTTAGCAGTATTTGTTATACACCTCGCTTTTACATTTCTCACCTTCCTATTGCGTCTTTGAGTGCGATTTCGCCGCCGACTTGCGCTGCATTGCTGCTACGTTGGCTTGTGGTGTATGAAAGATTCTGGAGGGTGCCAAAAGGTGTGACATGATGCCGTCATCAAAAGTTCTTGTTTTGCGCTGTTTATGTGATCTTTCCAGTACCACGGGAGGCCTGGTGTTTGGCTCACGGCCTGACCCATAATGGTTCACCAGGCAGCAGCCGTCGTGTGGCGCACCCTGGTGGTTCAGTGCATCAAACGCCGCTACGTGAGCTCACTGCTGGAGCTGCTGAGTGTCGTGGTGCTCGCCATCGCCTTTCTGTCCTCCAACTTCGGCAGCCGTCCGGGCTTGAAGGAGATCTACCTGAACGAGATGGAGTTGCGCGCGCCCGATGAAACGAGGCAGAGACCCATCTATTACGCACCCAACACAGAGTACACCGAACTGCTTATGAACGCCTCGTTTGGAGATAGAGGTAAGGCTAGGGGGTGTTTCGTATCACGGTATGAGTCAAAAGTGTCAAATTTGCACTTAAACACAAAGAATGGAGCTGCTCGGTAATAAAGAAAAGTAGGTTGTCTTTTTAAGGAGAATGATGTAACTTTTCTTAAACAACATGTTGAAGAACTCCGTCGAATAAAGGGCGAGAAACCACAAAGTTTTCGTCTGATTGGCAGAAAATTCCTAAACTTTTACGCGGCTGTCGTGAAGACAGGAGCAGTCACTTTATCACAATGGGTTTTCGTCATATCAACGTGGTCCTAAGTCATTGGTTCAAATACCCTTGTTGTTGGAAAAAAGGAAAGTATCCATTGTGCGTTACCCTCTCTTCCCAACCCATTTCAGTGAAACTATTTGCTTCCGCGCACGTAACTTTAAATATCTGCTTCAGTTTAACAGTTGACTTCTGCCGGCCTCATAGAGATATATGAGGACCAACAATATGCAGCTGCAAGCACAAAATCGTAAAATAGGGGGTGAGGACAAATCTGTGAATTTCCCTTTTGATGAAATCTCACTGCCAGTGCTTCCGTACATTTGTTGACGACTGTGGAGCGGTAAAATAAACTTTTGCTGAGAAATATGAAGTTACAGTTGTAATCTTTTCCGGAATAGATGTTCTGGTTTTCCGCGTTGCAGATCTGCAGGACTTCCTGAAGGAGAAGGAGCTCCTGGACAAGTGCGAGAGCACGGGCGTCGACCTGTGCGTGTACTTCCCGCAGAGCGGCCGCGGTGGTGACGGCAATCCGTCGCTCTCATACAAGCTGCACTTCGAGAGCGAGCCGCCGCCGAAGGACGCCTTCGGAGTCGACTTCCGCTATCCCAAGGAGTTCTACTATGAGCAGGAGTACGAGAAACCGCAGTTCGGTGAGCGGCGGAAGCCATCGGTATGGTTTCGGTTCCCTATACTGGACGGCATTACGCTCGCCATTGAATGTTCTTCAGAGTCAGGTACATAACCGCTGGCAGCAATCGCAACGCGTGAGTTGCATCGGCAAGCCCACGAAAGTGACTTCTGCCCTTAAACCATAAATTAACTTCTCAGCGAATTAAAAGTGTGAGCTCTACTCTAGTGCGCTCCCCTCTAGAGGCCGCGTATGCTGGTGAAGTGCCGAGGTAGATTTCGGTTATTAAATATGCGTAGAGCCCTTGGTTTTCGGATGTTAATTTTTTTACATTCAGGGGGTAAAATAGGGTTATTCAGCAAAAATTCTCGTAATTCGTCACAAAGTTTATTTTAAACGGTAAAGAGCCTTAGCGCAAGACGTCGTTAGTGTGGATAGCGCTTGATACATGATGCCGAATAAATTCCTGCCATTACCCGTATTTTGTCTTCTCGTTTCTAAAAGTGAATTTTCGAACGTATCCTCAAATTAATCCACGTCATGAATGACAAGCGTTAAAATATATCTGTGATCATCAATTGAACGAACACTCTCCTTTAATGAGCGCAACATATCCGCTAATTATCGTACGGTGTCTTCAGCTTTGTTCAGCAAAACGTATCTTCTTTGTGCTCTTTCATTTGTACCTACATCTTAACCATAAGCACATTTCGTTGCCCTTGTGTTTGCTCCACAAAGGTCATTTTCGGGGAGAGAAAGGGTTCAACACCATTTTTTAGTGTTCGTTTGTTTGTGTTTGTGGCGTTTTGGCGTCCCAAAGTGACTCAGGATAGGAAGGATTTTTTAGTCCGACCTGGGGTTCCCTTGCAGTATGACTCCTCGAGCAATTACTTACATTTATTACCGCACAACACGCATAATAGCCTAATCATAAGTGAAATGTGTCGCCGAACTCAGACAGTCGTCGCTGTTAATGTTCTGAAGGAACACCAATCCAACACTGTACGATTGTTCGTGATTCGTATAGCGTCAGCATTATACATGTGTAACCCTAAATCTGGTTTAGTCTTTCAGTGCGGCGCTGCATGCTGACCCACCGAAATCCTCGGCAGCGAGGAACGAAGTAATATGGGCCAGTAACACCATAAGCCTTTGTAGCAGGAACTCCTTAACCTGTGTTTTCTATTCGTTGGGCAGTATTTTAACTGCCACCAAAATTAAAATGCTTGGATATAAATTAACAGCGCATAATTGGCTATCTAAGGACGGTTGCGCTTGCACACGTGCGCTGGCTGAGTTTCCTCGCTAGGAATGGCCATCGCACTTAATGTTATAATCTGCATCTGGCCGCAACATTAAGTTAGCTAACCGCATCTTTTCGTGTGTTCTGTAAACGGTGTGTACCGCGTTAGTAATGTCGGCACATATGCACATGCATTCGCACCTCCTCGCGCAGAAAATAAATACCAGGGCATATAGCATAGGGCTACCGCAACTGTCACCGGTTGCGGTGTACCGCACGCTTCCACTGCGCATGCGCAGATAGTCCCGATGCGGCAAGTCTGACCGCAATTGCCGGGCACATGGCGCCATGTATAGCGCCCTAGGGCGACCTGCACATGTAATGTGCACTGACTGCGCTATACACGGTACTCATGTGCACGGTAATCGGAGAGGTGGCGGTTTGAGCTATGCTGAAAGTCTTTGCCGTTCGGCGCGCTAGTACATTTGCAGAGGTCAACTGTTTCTAGGAACAGGCTATGATTCGCGGAACGCAAAGAGCCGATGATGGCACAAAAGAGCCGAGGTTGCAATCGTGATCACGATCGCAGTCGAAGAGGCTGTGCGAGATGCTCGACGCTGGAAAACTCATATTCGTTCTGTCACCACATTGCCGACTATATGCGTGACAATTTGTAAATATCTTCGAAGCTTTCCGGTTACCTCTGTAATTTTACTCCGGACAACAAGTCCTTGAGGATTGCACGCTACCTGTTTTGTTATTTGTAGTATCCAATGCTTTCAGGTAATGAAGTATGTTTCAATAGGTTTCAGGTAATCTCCAATTTCACGCTCTTGATCTTCCATTGGTGCAGTATAGTGAGTAATCAATACGAAACAGCGAACACAGCTCTACACAATTCAGCATCTCGCCACCGCGGTGGCTCAGTGTTTACGGCGCTTGGCTGCTGACCCGAAAGTAGCGGACTCGATCCCGGCCGCGGCGCCCGGATTTCCGTGGAGGCGAAATTCTAGAGGCCCGTGTACTGTGCAATGTTAGTGCACGTTAAAGAACCCCAGGTGGCCCAAATTTCCAGAGACCTTCACTACGACGTCTCTCGTAGCCTCAGTCGCTTTGGAACGTTGAACCCCTATAAACCGAACCAAACATTTCAGCATTTGGTAGCCGGCATTACTTTTTCGCTTCGCGTCGTCGCATGACAACCATATATCGCCTCAACTGATTTGGTACAGAGCACGTATTTCATTTCTAGCCACAGGGGGAAGAAACGATACTGAAGTGTTCTTTCCGTCGCAGGTGCTGCCTTCCAAGCCCAGCGTCAGATCAACACGGCCCACCTTAACTTACAAGACAATAGCGGCGAAGATGCAAATGTAAGCTCTGTCTTTTGCATCTCTGCAGGATCTCCGGTTAGCGAACTGGTTGTCCTGAAAGTGTCATTGAGGATGGGATTCTGTGCAATAGAAGAAGTCGAAAGTTGAGGGAGTGAATGTGCAAGGAGCGAAAAGAAAGCTCTAGTTGTTTTCTGTGTTCAGAATGACGCACAAAGCTTTTAAAAACATAAACAACCATTTGTATTCCACCAAGGAGCGATACACAATTCATAATTTAGCTATTTTCGCTCATGCTGCTTTAGTATCGATTTCAAAACCAAACGGCGGCTGTGACCTAAAATATGTCTTCAGGTCACGTGAGGGAAACAAAAAGAGAAGTATGGTCAATGCTTCCTTCGTTTAAATTTACGCCAACTCTTATGAAACCCTGCCTTAGTATAGGAAAGCCGAGAAATGCTGAAGCAGCGAATATATCGCAGTTGCATGCATCTCGTAATCTCCTATGATCCCCGACGTCACAGCAGTCGTTCAGTTATTGAAACCAAAAGTACACGAGGAAAACATCATTTCTCAAATTATTCAGCTGGCGCAGCGGAGTTGCACGTCGTGACTCATGTATGTTGTCCAGCGCATCGCTGCAAAAAAAATTTCAGGGGCCACTTAACCTCAACCGTATGTCGCAGGGGGTTCGAGATGGTGTCAAACGATTCATCGTGTAGCGCTGCAGACGTTAATGAAATTATTAACTGTTATAACGAAGAAATATACTGGATATAGCGAAGTTGGCCGTAATTTGCAATAGTCTATAGTGCAAAATCCATGATGTAGTTAGCGCTGCTTGGGTCTTAGAAGGGTTGTTTCGGGAAAGGAAACGTCCGCGTACGTTTGGAGAAAGGAAAGCTCAGGAGAGGCCCTCGCTGGTTGCACGCCAAAAAGTGTGCCGGAAGTCACCCGATTTCGCTAGGACTGCTGGGAGTCTTTGGCCTACGGCGCAGCCAATGGTAACGCTGGGCGCAGCGGCGTCGTCCGCTATATTGTCTGCTGCGCATGCGCAAGCGCGCCGAGAGAGCGGCCAAGTAGGGGGGCGGGGCGGGAGCACACCGATGTAAGCACTTAAACCTCCCGTCGCTAACGCTCTGAAGTCGAACACTGAGGCAGCGTTGGAGGAGAATTTTTTCACTCGCAACGCTGCCGCTACCGCGGACGACACCGACGCAGACAGAAATTTGGTGTGTCTACTTCTTTAATAAGGTAGACGTGCTGAGGATTGCACGAGAGAAATGCGTATTCTAAGGAAAGTGTGATTAGAGTTTGAACGCATGTGCTCTGCATGTAATCACAAAGGTTAAGGCTCCACCATGTAATGAAATTGCATGTGTTTATAGGAGCTTATTGGACTTTGCCCCTCTTTGTTGCATTCCAGATCACCACAAGGCGCATTCCGATGCCTCGGTTCCCGGCGAACATCGAACACTACCGTGTTGGCTTGTTCTGGTTCTTGGTAGTCAGCTTCCTGTATCCGACTGTCAAGCAGATATGCAGGATTTGCAGTGAAAGGACCAGCGGTATCATGGTATAACTTGCTTCTGTAGAATGGCTACCAATCATCTATGTTTCATTTTAAGCGACTTTTCAGTTAACTATGTCAGCAACAGCTGCGCCAGACTTGCAGTCCCGGGTGGTAGGCCCTCGAGGATGATATGTACAGCAGACATCTCAAGCTCTCAAGGCACATCAGGCCGTCAGTGCAGCCAGCCTTGAGTCGACTATAATCTCTAGTGTTGACCGCGCTAAACACACGAGGGACCAGTCGATCTGTAGCAGTACTCCCTGAAGGCATAAAAATTTATCATCTTTTTCTGTCTAGCTGTCGGTAACTTCTGGGCAAAGTGCAAGGCAGGGTCATCCTCGCTATCGCCAGCTTTCTGGTTCACCTGAATAACATTCTTTGCGGCCAAAAGAACGCTAGAATTTTTCGACTGAAGCGCTAGTTCGACCACGTCCTTTATCACAGGAAGAGCTCCTATAGAGCCATAGCTGGAAAACTAGTAGCGCAGTACTTAGTATAGCCGCAGTACTAATACCGAGCTGGTCCCGGGGCGACTGAGGGGTGTCATGGCTGGCTACCTGGCCCTACGGTGCTCGGATAGGAGCTTTCATACATGTGGTGAGGGCTCCTTGTCACCGGGGGTATCCGTTGCTAATCCGTCGTCGTCGCTTCAATTGGCGCAGTTGTTGCAATGCGCGTCTTGTTCTTTCAATATTTCTTCCCACATCTCTTTAACTCTCCTACTGTCTCCACGTGGGAGCGATTGTGGCTCAGCTTGAGCCACTGATCAGGCCCGTGTAATTTCCTTTTCGTTCTTCCTTGAGTCGCAACTTCAACAACCACAGCTGGTACCAATGCTGCTTCTTCTAAACTTCGCCGACCGGTCCCTCACGACCTCGCAGGAGTACCAGCGGCCTATGGGGCTGACGGACGGCGCTTTCTGGGCGGGGCACTTCGCGTGCGGATTCAGCTTCTGCCTGGTGCACAGCGCCGTGTGCGTCTACTTCGGCACTCTGACGCGACAGCCGGTCACGGGCGTAGCCTTCCTGGACAGCACGGACGCATCCCTGCTCTACGCAGTCATGCTCGTGCACAGTGCACTCGAAATGCTGACCGCCATGCTCATCGCCTGCGCCTGTCCTTCCGGTTAGAATCGAATTACATCTTTATTTTCTTCACACCTGCGATAGAAAGGCGGAAGCAGGAGAAAAAACCTTCCTTAAGCCTCATTGACGGGAAAGTAGCCCCGCGTTAAAAAGCTCTCACACAGTAACACAGAAGGCGAATGCGGCCGGAATATGACAAACATCAATTCATGTTGATGTCGTTTCACGGAGAACTGTCTCAGTGGGTTCCGCTCTACACTAGCTGTTCACTCGAATTTTCTTATGCGTCTGTCGCTAATGGAACTGCAGTGTGGGGAATTTCAGGTCCTCCTAATTTCGCAGACATACAACTCTTTTCTTTAGCATGACTCAGCGTTCATGCGACGGGTCCCAGTTTCTCAAGAGGCTGAACAGACGGGATGGCCGTGCGAGTGATGCTCATATTCCCGTACGTGGGTGCGCGCATTTTACCTTCGGAAGATAGCCGCCGCCGAGGTGGCTCAAGTTTTTATGGTGTTCGGCTCTTGACCCGAGAGACACAGGTTCGGTCCCGGCCGTGGCGGTCGCATTTCGATGGATGCGAAATTCTAGAGCCCCGTGTACTGTGCGATGTCAGCGCACGTTAAAGAACCGCAGGTGCTGAAAATTATTCGGAGGCCACTACGGCGTCCTTCATAGCCTGAGTCGCTTTGGAATGTTAAACTAAATAAAACGATACCAAACCTTCGTAACAATTGAACGCCATAATATCAACAGGGAAAATTGTTTCAAATTCAAGAATTATATGTCTCTGAGCCCAAGCTTCATCATAGTATTGTGTCGAACGGAAGAAAACCAGACATCTGGGTTTTCTGTTACGTTTATTAACTACTATAATGGCAGAAGAGCAGGTGGCCAACTTGAGACCCTTGATCTCGTCATCTTATGTCACCACAACCTCCCCATGCTAGCAGTTGGCGACCTGCTCACTGTGACACGTGGTAGTTTAATGACTGATTGCGAGAACTATCTCGCGGGAAGAGCTTCACCACTGCGCTAGGTGTTCTATGGGGACTATCCGCAATCCGCATATATGGGCATGTAGGTAGAACCTCGGCGACAGAAAAGGAGTATTTGCCCGAGAAGGATCTCCAACACAATGGTATTATACTTCTAAGGTTGAGGGTTAAGCGTTAGTTGGTGATGAAACACAGCGAGCCATGGAAGGAAAAACTGGCTGTGGTTTAGCCCTGGTTAAACCTGGCGTGACACGATAGCTACAGGTGGCCGAGTGGAAC
Source organism: Amblyomma americanum (assembly GCF_052857255.1). Taxonomy (NCBI): domain Eukaryota; kingdom Metazoa; phylum Arthropoda; class Arachnida; order Ixodida; family Ixodidae; genus Amblyomma; species Amblyomma americanum. Next base: position 121,828,226 of record NC_135499.1, read on the forward strand.
TCGCTCAGTCGAAATGCAAACTCAGTCTTTCGCCGCTCCGTTTCGCTGGGCGTACTTCTTCTTCTTCTTCTTCACCCCAGGTATATGGCACATACCCACGCGGGTGGATTGGCCAAGGTTTAGTTGAATAAACAAAGAAGTTTCCATGGAAGATGATGACAAAAATGTAGCACCCATCGTGAATTTTGAAAAATCAATGAATAAAGACAAGAGAACAATATTGACAGTTAAATAACAGACAGCATTTTGGTCAAAAAGGAGAGCTCGTAGAACTTTAAAAGAATTAGCACATCAACCTACCACTTGCAATTATGTAATCGTGGAGAAACCCACAAATAGAACCCAATGCAAATACCTTGGCGTTCGCATCAAACGATAATAATACTGGCAAAGAAAAAAGGAGCCCTAACCTCGAGAGAGGGACCTCCAGGTAAATCTTTCTCTGAATTGCTGGGTGTTCTTCCTTCATCTTCACCTTCGTCCCTGGACGTGGATTCACTATCGGCGGCTAGGCGCGCTGCGCCGCCGACACCGGCTCCGCACCACGTGACAAACCACACGGCCAGCCACGGCTCCGCCACGGAGCTCAAGGGGTGCCACGGAGCTCAAGGGGTGCCACGCAGCTCAATGGGTGCCACGTTGAAGGCTCGAAATTCCAGCGTAATGTAGCTATCGCTACAAAAATTGTAGGTGTAACGTTAAGAGGCCGGAAGCGGCCAGAGTGGGTGAGGGAACGAACGCGTGTTAATGACGTCTATAGCCGAAATCAAGAGGAAGAAATGAGCTTGGCCAGCGCGTGTAATGCGAAGGCAAGATAACCGCTGGTCCTTAAGGGTAACGGAGTGGATCCTGAAAGAAGGCAAGCGTAGCAAGGGGCGGCAGAAGGTTAGGTGGGCGGATGAGATTCGGAAGTTTGTAGGCATAGGGTGGGTGCAGCTGGCAAAGGACAGGCTTAAGTGGAGAGACCCGGGAGAGACCTTTGCCCTGCAGAAGGTGTAGTCAGGCTGATGATTATGATGATGATGATGATGGTGAAAGAAAGAACACTGTCTGTACCTGCCAAATACTACGCAAAGGGGATTGCAAGTCGCTTGAGGGTTTCATTAACGCTATCGCCTCATACCCTTAAGGCTGAGCTTAAGTGTCACCTTTACTTTTTTTTTTTAAGCAGTGCGGCTTCTATAGGCTAGAGTACCTGGTAGCTACCATTAGCCTCAAGCCCAGTTCTCGTCTTTCACTTTAGTGGTGGCCACAGACGCTTGAGTAAAGCGCAATTTTGGCTTAATCTATGGTATTTTAGCTCGGAAAAACGGGACAGCATGTGACAACACGCACAGCAAGATTTCTTCGACGCTTCACTGCCGAGCGTTTTCGCTCTATAAACTCGGTTAACTAGATCTATAACTTGACGCTTTCTCTCCATCTAGCCAAGACGTTAAAGTTCTAGTCCCTGATTCTTACCAAATATTGCGAGCTTGCTGAAGAATGCGTCAGGAGTAGCGCTATTTCGCGTGGTCACGACCGTGTTTATTCAAAAACCTGTAAGTGCAAGACGTGCGTCGAATATTCAGCCCGCCTCAACGCTTTCTTAACAACCGCGCCTCCGCAGTGTGGCCTGCACTGCTGTGCGCCGTCTTCGTGTGTTTGCTGCTTCCATCTTTGGCCTTCCTCTCGTTGACCGGCTACGGCTCGCTGGCGGAGTTCGTGTTCCAGGACAGGGCCGTAATCCTGCTCTCGTCGCTGCTGCCCAGCATGGCCACCTACAACGTGCTCACCATACCGGGCATCCAGAACGATTTCGACCGTGCGCAGCCCAGGCTATCACGCGAAATAGGAAAGCAGCCGTACACCTTAAGTCCTGTTTGCCAGTGGGAGGAAAAATGGCAGTAAAAAAACTTCTACACTTGCTTACTTCAACATAGGTGGACAGACGAGAGCTCATTGCATATGACGTTACTTTGTAACTCCCTAGGTAAAAAAACACCTTATGTAATTTGTAGAGGTCGTGGGTGCAGATCCCACGGATCACACATGGTTATGTTTTTCTTCGGGATTCTCTAATGGTAGCCCGTATGTTACACGATTAATTTCCTTGTCTTCGCCAAGCAAGGAAATATATACCAACATCCGCCTATGCTTTCTTTGCTTCCTCAATTCTGTTTTCCTCTCATATGCAAAAACGGAGAAGCCCTTCGTCTCCCCTGTACTTGGAGAGCTGTTTCCCGCCCCCAAAATTTAACATCGAACCTATTATTACCCCTCCTTATCCATCACGGCTCCGACAAGTTGGGAGCGTAGGTGTGAAAACGTTGCTGGAGCGCCGGACTGGGCTGGAGAAATAATTTCTCCTTTTCGTTCTTGCCATAAGCGAGCGAAATAGCCATCTTACCTTCACTAATATTGCTACAGGAAGAGATAAAAAAGAGCGTGTAATGTTTTAGTGTGTTTTTTAGGTGTAAAAATCCTGGCTAAATACAAATGCCTTGGACACGCGTGATATTTAAAGAAAAAGACTAAAGTCTTTAGCCTGTCTTATTCTGAGCGCACTGTCAGTGAAGTCATGTGAGGCTAATGCGCTTAATGCAGTGACATTGTGTATTTTCTCTGTGAAAAAGAAGGTGCACTCGGGCGCATGAGTCCGCGAAAAATTTAGGGTAGCGTGCAACCCGTTCTCGAGAATATCAAGAACGTGAAGAGAAAACGGTGTATTGACGCATCCCGTAAGAAGATGTGTAATTGTGGAGTGTTTTGCTGCTACCTCATTTTGGGATCTATGTCAACGCGGAGTTTTCTGATCACGTGCTCGAATCTCCACCAACTAACCCAACTCCAAAGGGCCGGCAATACGCCCATCGTACTCACCTGCCGACGTGCTCCATCGCCGTGCTCCATCGCTCATGTCATAAATACCAAAACATTGGTTTGCGGTGGCTGAGTGCCTGTAAAGAGCCTAAACGATCAGTTAAAAGCAGTATTCTCTTGTCTAAAAATATGGCACTTACAGTAGAACATCCCTTTCCTGTATGTGAAATCATTGCAAGTCATTTTTGCCATGTTCGTAACTTACTCCAGGGAGTGCTGGGTGGAAAAACATCGCCGATCTCGCCCTGGGCGTTTACGCGGTGACCATCGCCGACATCTGGATGGTGAACTTCCTGACGGTGGTAGCCATGCTGGCGCTCATCTTCTACCTGTCCAACGTGCTGCCCTGGAATTCACCCATCCCCCTGCATCCGCTGTACTTTCTGAGGGTGCGCCCACCGCTGCCTCTTGGATATACGGGGAATTGCCGCTCGTCTTACGGCGTACAGTGTCCTTGTAGACTGGGAACATCTGTTTTGACTCTGTGATAGAACACGTGTTCAAGCGGTCGATGCTGAAAGGGTCGATCTGTAACTTGTGCATATAATGCATATATTTAGATTAGTTTAAGTAGGTGATCTTTCCTCTCTGCATTACGCTTTTTTGTTTTCACTTTAGAATTACGTGACACGCTTGCTATGAAGTCAGATACATGTTGTAGTGATCTGTAATAGCTTGACTCTTTGAAGAAAATAATAATGAAGTTCATTAAAGTGAAATTATTTTGCATACAGTCACATGTTTTGACAGGGTTTTGTGAAACTTCCATCGCGGTTGATAACTCAAGCTAACTTGATAGCAGGAAAGCTCACAGCAAGACTCAATTTCATTGTGTTAGAAATGCGGTAGCATTAGAGCCTACTGATATATTTAGCGGAAGTGACGCAACTTCCAGTCTGGCAATTTCACTTTCCTCGAGCCGATGGGGATTATCCGCAATTGTGACGCTACTTCACTCAACCCAATCAGCGCGTTTCATGACTGATAATTCTTTTTCCCCATGAGGCCATGCTATAGCATTAAAACTCAGGGCTTCACCGGTAGTCGACTGCGCTGCTGTCTTTCCCTCCGTCCACTACGGGGCAGTGTTCAACCGATTGCGGAGCTTTCAGGGAGCATTGCCGTCAGCAAGAAAAAAGTGCCCTGATATTTACAGTGGAAGTTCACAACTGAAAAATGAACAAGGACGGGAGGCAGGACTGTTCCAGATTAATCTGTTGACTTCTGGTTCTGTTGCGCATTGTCTATTCTCGGAACATGTGATTTAAAAGTATGGCCGGTGAGCAGCTAATGTGTGCGCGCTGCAGCTTGTCGTGATGTTACCAGTCAAAACCATGTGTCCAAATCCACCAATGTGAAAACATTGGTCGATTGAGTTAAAACTACTGTCAGCACACGCTACCTCACTGCCTAAAGTAAATAGTGATCAAATTTTCATTTCGGCAATATGGCATAAAGCAATAAAATTCCAATAAGGAAGGGTGCCAGGCAGGGAGACACGACCTCGCCAATGCTATTCATCGCCTGTTTGCTAGGGGTATTCCGAGGCCTGAACTGGCAGCAGTTGGGAACAAAAGTTGATGGAGAATACCTAAGCAATTTGGGATTTGCTGATGACATTGACTTGCTAAGTCACTCGGGAGATTAATTGCAAAGCATGATCAATGAGCCATACAGGCAGAGCAGAACGGTATAGACATTAAAATTAACATGCAGAAAACCAAAGTAATGTTCAACACTCTAGCAAGGGAACAACAGTTCACAATTGGCAGTGAGTGCCTGGAAGTGGTAAAGCTCTACTTAGGGCAGGTAGTGAAGCTGATCCGGATCATGGGAGGGAAATAACTAGAAGGATAAGAATGGGGTGGAGCGCACATGGCAGCTTCTCTCAGACCATGAATAGCAGTTTACCAATATACCTCAACAGAAAAGTGTACAAGAGCTATATCTTACCGGTACTCACCTACGGGGCGGAAACGTGGAGGCTAGCGAAAAGGGTTCAGCTTAAGTTAGGGACAACGCAGCCAGCTATGGAAAGAAAAATGATAGGTCTAACGTTATGAGACCGGAAGCGCACAGAGTGGGTGAGAGAACAAACGCATGTTAATGACATCCTAGTTGAAATCGAGAGGAAGAAATGGGCTTGGGCAGGGCATGTAATGCGAAGGCAAGCTAACCGGTGGTCTTAAAAGGTAACGGAGTGGATCCAGTAGAATACAAACGTAGCAGGGTGCAGCAGAAAGTTAGATTACGAGATTTGGGGGGTATGGTGGCCGCAGTTGGCACAGGACATTGTTTTTTTTTCAAGCGATGTTTATGGCCTCATGGCATAAAGGTTATGCAATGAGAGATGAGTATGATGCTTAAATAAACGAAAAAAAGATGGGCTGATCTAATGAAATCAAGTAGTGAACAATAATATGGACCCTGTGTCCAGGCAATATAGGAATCCAGAGTTAATTGGAGAGAAATGAGAGGGGCCTTTGCCCTGCAGTGGGCGTATTCAGGCTGAGGATGATGATGGCAACAAGGTAATCACTGACGCCTTCAGGAAAACAAATCCCGGGTAGACTTGACGTGTTGTCAAACAGCGCTACTACAATGAAGATATTCGCATCCTCGCAGTACAATAATAATCTAAAAAGCAATATGCGTGATCTGCCTCAATCCGGAATTGGCATAAGAGGCTGTATTAGGAAATTAATTAAGGCATCTTCGGTAAATGCAGCGTTTACAGTTGTGCCTGCGCAAGGCATTCACCTGGCCATATATAAGCCATCCTCAAAATATGTGTATTGTAGCTATTCTGGCGCTTTTTGTAGAAGTTTTTTATTTAATGGAACACCCTGTACTTTCTTCAAAAATATCCCTTCCTCCATTAGAGGCGTCGAATACAAAACACCTCTAATAAACTTTTCCCTGGAATACAAAAATAAAAGAGTAGAGTTAATGAAAAAACCGCGCCAAACAGAAAAGACAGTATCCGCATGAAGTTTTCTTTTTCCTTGCCTCTTCCTGCCCATTATTTTATCATTTACGTAGACTCATATCGTTCTCATATGTTTTCTTTTCATAGCCTTCGTACTGGCAAGCAAATCCGACAGTTCGGGTGCCACCCTACATTCCATAGGACTACTCCGACAAGCGCTTCGAGCCGGCGCCCTGGCTTCTACGGCCCGTTGTGCACATCGAGGACGTGGCCATGGTAAACCAGTGTGGATGTGCGGGATATTCGACAGAGCTTTAAGCCACTTGGAATAGCTTCTCTAATGGCGGGCTTTCGAGACTTAACACTCTGCCATGCAAATCAGGTGTGCAGGCTACAAGTACGCATGCAGTCATTGCTTTGACAGATGTCGAACGAACAAAACGACCGCAACCTGCCGAGTGAAACAACAGGAAACAAGTCCTAGGATACAATACATTTCCTCCGAATCAAGTTTGCCCGGCTAGCTGTACCAACAAGTCACAAGCTCTAAAGTCTGGCGTTTTTCAGGGGATAGCTAATCAGGTCGGTAAACCCCAGATCTTGCTCGCCCACAGGGCACTCGAAGCACTCCATTACAGATGACCGAAAGGTAAATTATTCGCAAGCGAAGACTTCTCATGTGCACTTTCACGCCTGCAATATAAAGATGTTAAAAAAGAGCAATGGCATCGCACGTTCAAAGCTACCCAGAAAAGGAATGTTTTGTGTGGGCGTAGTACGTATCAAGAATTCTTCGCAAAACCCATCACTTCGACAAAAGCAGTCGAGAGTCATGATGAAATGAAGCAGCAAAGATAACGCCATTTATCTGCTCTTATATTTTTGCCGACAGCATCCTAATACGAGAGCACGGCCAGATGGGACCAAAAGAACACAACATACACGCCCCAATTTCCGGCGTCCGAAAATTCTATCGATACACTGCACCAAAGACGCTAAGGAAAGCATTCCAACTGTTTATCAGATGCAGCAATAAAATGCATTTAATCGTGTCAGTAAGAGTATGGAAAAGTGAAATCTTGAGTTCAAGACAGTTTCTAGGTAGTGACAGCTGGGAAAATCTTTAACGTTTTCTAAATCCTTCATATAGTTTAGGGACACTGTGTATGGTAACGACTGCTTGTAAACATCTACGAAGGACACCTTGCGCTTGCGTTCCTTAGGTGTACGGAAGCACACACGCTCTCCGGAGGGTCAGCCTGCAGGCGTACGAACAGGAAGCCACGGCTGTGGTGGGCCGCAACGGTGCCGGGAAGACGACGCTCATGAACATAGTGGCGGGTGAGCGCATGACTTGGGTGTGGTTTGGGTTCATCGCTGCATCTCGTGTACAGGCACGGTGCACGACGACAGACTCCTTTGCGAGTAAGCCGTAAATATGCGGCGTCCTCGCCAAAAGTAAGCAGGTTGCACGTTACGCTTCGCAGACGTATAGTGCAGCTATACATCTCCTCCTCACACTCTAAATCTCTGTTAGGTATTATAAGAACACTTGTTCTCGCCTTCCGACCCTAATTAAAAAGCTCTTGATGCTATGACCTCATACAGCTTTTTCTTACAAATGTCTATCCGTTATCATTCAAATGTCATTCAATTATGATAGTATCATACAAAATGCATGATATTTGAACGATAAAGCCAGTATGAGGCTATTGCATCAGTTTTTTCACTAGGAAAAGCCTTCAGATTTTTCGGAAGCCGTATGGGCTTCACTCTACCACAAGGAACCTAAACTGCACAGCATGGTTGCTGTAGGCGAAGACGGTACAGATAGGAAAAACTTGCAGCGGTGCACGCGGTGCTTTGACGGGAAGAATACGCCGACAATCAGTGGTGACAGTGACTGCATTGGCCCCTCAACCTAGGCAACCATGTGTGCACAAGTGGCAATTAAGAAGTCCCAGTGCACGGAGATTATCGTGCACGTTAAAGGATCTGAGGAGGCCGGAAAAGATCCGGAGTCCTGCATCGCGCCTTGCCTGACATCCTAATAAAAACTCTGCGCTTAAAAATGCACAATTGACTCTTGAGGTCAATACAGAAATGTGTTTGCAATTGCAAAAGTTCACAAAGTTGCATACTTAAAATAATTGCGGCTAGCTTCAATGGTTGAGTAACGCAGTGGTCGATGATGAGGCCCATGTTTCCAAGAGATTCAATCGGGTGGACGTCCTTGTCGCTAGCCGCTAATGAGCAGGAGACGTATGCGAGTTGGCTGTAGCCTTGGACGAGTACCCAATAGTTGCTCAGCGTCGCCTCCGCGGTTGCAGGCGGCAGAAGGGAGGAACCGGCTTCAGCGGCCGCAATGTCCACTAGGGCCTGACTATAGCAGTCTGTGCAACTCACGCTGGGGCTAACTTATGCGGGGAGGTGGGATCCACGCGATTGCATTGGGGGACGCCTTCAGCGCCAGAAATATGCCTTCTGAGACAGGAACATGTCCTACTGGAAGGGGAAACAGTCCTGTCCCGTTCCAGTAATAATGACGACCTTAATGATGACCTTCACTAAGGGTGCACATTGCGTGTCGGGCCCCCACAACGCGAACAGGGTCCGGAACTGTGTCCACTAAGCCGCACACGTCGTCAACAACCCCCAGTAAACTGCCTTGCTCTCAAGCGTTCACACACAACAGGGCTTCTTTGAATGACGTATAAACTGATTGCCATGCTATAATACATAATTGCGTCACTGGAAAATACAGCAGAAAGCGCAGTAGCCGTGTACCGAATAAACTGCGGAAAGCTACCTTATTAACTTATGGTGGTGGTGGTGGTAAAAACATTTATTAATTATAGAGAGAGGTGTTGGGGTCCGTGACCGGAAGGGTCACTTATGGCCGCAGCTGTACAGATCGTGGTAAGTATATATTTGGATCGCTGCGCTGAAGGTTATCTTGAATGGCTAAATAAAGGATATGAATTAAAATATTGTCACAGGCCAGACGGAGAACAGTCGTAGACGTAGAGGGGGACCGCAGAACGGCCGAGGTTTTTAATCGCCCAGAACAGAGCCAGCTCGAGCGCGCCTCACGCGAACGCGACCACTTCGTCCTCGTCACGGCTTAGCGCGCAGGTAGCTCGAGCCAGGTCCGTGGCATTAGTCCCCCGAAAAAGAAGAGCATCGTCCCGATGCGAGGGTATGTACAAAGCAGAAAACGAACAGGAAAAGCAGGAATACAATGTTTAAAAAGAAACGAACAAAAAGAAACAAATTAAAACGGAGAACCCGAACACAGTTTAAAGTGGAGCGTCATCGCTCTCACGCGAGAAGTATGGCTTAAGTCGCATTACATGCACAATGTCAGTCCGTGGTTGCCGACGACCGGTAGCCACAGTTCCACGTGGAACAACCTCATAATCCACGTTTCCAACACGACGGAGCACCTCATAAGGTCCGAAATATCGGTGCAGCAGTTTTTCGGACAATCCCTTTTGGCGGACAGGGGTCCACACCCACACACGGTCACCGATGTTGTAGGTAACCTCCCTGTGGCGCCGGTTGTAACGTCTGGAGTCCGTTTCTTGTTGAGCTTTGATGTGCAAACGAGCAAGCTGGCGAGCTTGCTCGGCTTGTTCGACAAAGGAGCCCGCATCTGGTGTCATCATCCACGCACGGGAGCATGGCGTCCAGCATCATCCGCACTTCTCTGCCGTAGACTAGACGGAATGGTGTAAAGCGGGTTGTTTCTTGAGTCGCAGTGTTGTACGCGAATGTGATGTAGGGGAGTATTTGGTCCCAGGTTCTGTGCTCCACATCCACGTACATGGAAATCATGTCGGCCAGTGTTTTATTCAGGCGTTCTGTGAGCCCATTCGTTTGGGCATGGTATGCTGTCGTTGTTCGATGGCTGGTGTGACTCAGCTCAAAGATGTCGTGGACAAGCTGAGCTGTAAATGCCTTCCCTCGGTCTGTAATGACGACGGACGGAGCGCCGTGTCGAAGAACTATTGCACGCATAAAGAAGTGCGCAACTTCGAACGCTGTGCCTTGAGGGAGAGCCTGCGTTTCGGCGTAACGCGTCAGGTAATCGGTTGCAACAGCTATCCATCTGTTTCCTCCCGACGACAAGGGAAATGGTCCGAGGAGGTCCATGCCGACTTGTTCAAAGGGTATGTTAGGAGGCATGATAGGTTGCAACATGCCAGGCGGTTTCAGAGGCGGCGTCTTCCTACGCTGGCACTCACGGCAGGTCCGAATATATCGCTTCACACATGAGGCAAGGTTGGGCCAATAGTAGTTCTGCCGCACTCTGGCAAGTGTGCGCGTGAATCCAAGGTGCCCAGAGGTCGGCTCGTCGTGGCAGGCGAGGAGGATCTCGTGGCGGAGGGCGGCTGGTATAACCAGAAGGTAACTCTTACCACTGGAGGCGGAGTTTTTCTTATACAACACTCCGCCTCGAAGACATAGGGATGGCAGCCTACGAGCCAGGTGGGAGGGTATCGAGGGATGGTGACCTTCTAGATGCTCCATGAGCAGCTTCAACTCGTCGTCCGCACGTTGTTGTGCGATGATGTCGGACGACGTGACTGCACCAAGGAATGCTTCGTCTTCTGCGTTACCTTCGTAAGGTTGCACGGGTGAACGCGACAAGCTGTCAGCGTCGGTGTGCTTGCGACCAGACTTGTAGATGATCGTGAAGTCAAATTCCTGTAAGCGTAATGCCCAACGTGCTAGGCAGCCACATGGGTCCTTCAAGTTTGTCAACCAGTACAATGAGTGGTGGTCAGTAATAACCTTGAACTGCCTGCCATACAGATAGGGGCGGAACTTTGTGATGGCCCATACTACGGCCAAACATTCCTTCTCAGTTGTAGAGTAGTTACACTCTGCACGGGAAAGTGCACGGCTAGCATAAGCGATTACTTTTTCGACACCGTTCGGACGCTGGACGAGAACCGCTCCAAGACCGACGTTGCTGGCGTCCGTGTGAATTTCAGTGGCGGCATCATCGTCAAAATGGGCTAGTACTGGTGGTGATTGTAGCCGACGTCGTAGATTGTCAAAAGCAGTTTGCTGCTCGGCACCCCACAAAAATGGCTCCTCATCTCGTGTCAAGCGCGTCAGAGGACAGGCCAGCTTAGCAAAGTTTTTTATGAAACGTCGGTAGTACGAAGAAAGGCCTAGAAATCGTCGGACGGCTTTTTTATCAGGGGGAACCGGGGAGTCCGCGACGGCAGAAATTTTGTTAGGGTCTGGCCGGATGCCCTCGAAGCTGACGACATGCCCGAGAAACTTCAATTCAGTAAATCCAAAATGGCATTTTTGCGGCTTTAGAGTAAGATGAGCTGATCGGACGGCTTCTAACACCACTCTGAGCCGCTGCAAATGTTCCGAAAACGTTGTTGAAAAAATGATTACATCATCCAGGTAAACTAGACATGTTTGCCATTTAAGGCCGGTGAGCACGGTATCCATCATTCGCTGGAACGTTGCTGGAGCACAGCAGAGTCCGAAGGGGAGCACACGAAATTCATAGAGGCCGTCCGGGGTGACAAAGGCGGTTTTCTCCCGGTCCCTCTCATCAACTTCTATTTGCCAATATCCGCTGCGCAGATCTACCGAAGAAAAGTATTTTGCTTGGCGCAGTCTGTCGAGGGAATCATCTATACGAGGTAGCGGATAGACATCTTTTTTTGTTACGCTGTTAAGTTTTCTGTAATCCACACAGAAGCGCAGCGTGCCATCCTTCTTTTTTACGAGAACGACAGGAGACGACCAGGGACTATTCGATGGCTGGATTATGCAGTCATTGAGCATCTCCTTCACTTGCGTTTGGATGGCCTCCCGCTCTCGGGGACATACGCGATAAGGCTGTTGATGTATTGGGCGCGCGCAATCGTGCGTGACTATCCGATGCTTAGTGATGGGCGTCTGACGTACCTTAGACGACGAGGTAAAGCAGTCCTTAAACTGCAGCAACAATTCTTGCAATTGCTGCCTTCCTGCGGGCGGGAGGCCCTCGTTTATGTGAACGGCGCGTACTGCCTCTTCGTCAACTTCACCAGGCGTGTCTTCTAGGCATGCGAAACACTCAGCCACCTCTTGGACGGGGTCGACGTGGGCGATGGCTGTGCCACCAAATAAATGGCGGTGTTCATTACTGAAATTGGTCACGAGGACTTCAGTGCGACCGTCAGATAGAAAGGCGAGCCCTCTTGCTACGCAAACACCCATGGTGAGCAAAAGAGAGACATTTGGCTCAACAACACGTTGTCCGCAATGTGGCGCGTCGCAAGTGACCCTAGCCAGAATACTCGCCCGTGGAGGCACCGTTACGGCATCGTCGGATATACGCAGTGCGGCTCTGCAATTCTCGGGGGCGGGTTTGGTGGCAGCGAGTTCAGTTGAAAATGTAACCAATCGATTTCGAAGGTCTATAGTCGCACCATTTTCTCGAAGAAAGTCGAGACCGAGAATGACGTCTCGTGAGCATTCAGGCAAAATGAGGAACGTTGCCACGAACGTGCTTCCGCGCACCGTAATTCTTGCCGTACACATTCCCAGCGGCGTAACCACGTGGCCACCAACCGTACGTATCTGTGACCCTGCCCACGGCATCATAACTTTCTTCAGCACCTTAGCCATCCTACCGCTCATTATCGAGTAGTCCGCACCCGTATCCACTAGTGCGCTAACCTCCTTAGAGTCAATCAGCACGGGTATGTCAAGGGAGACCTTGGTCTTACCAGACCCAGTCGTCGGCGCCGTCTTCGTCGTCGTCGTCATTGGTATCGTGGTCGTCGATTCGGGAAGGGTCAGTCGGCGCGTCGGTGGAAGCTTTTCGGCAATACGGCGTTCGGCGGCCTCGCCTCCAAAGGTCGCCTGTTCTAGTTTTCCCGGTGCGGGCTCGAGGACCCACGCTGTGCACCAGGTCCATAACCGGACTGATGAGGCGACGGATGGCGAGGTGAGGGCGATCGGGACGTTCGGCGCGGAGGAGGTGGTGAACCACGCCGGCGGGTGACGTATTCGTCAAACTCCTGAGGCTGTTCGGCATGCCGCGGACGGGAACTACCTGAAGACAAGCCTCGCAATCCCAGAGGCCGATATGGACACCGCCGGAAGATGTGACCGGCCTCGCCACAATGGTAACACAGGGGACGTCGGTCTGGCGCACGCCAAATATCGGTCTTCCTCGGCGCCTGTCCTCGAGCTTGCCAGTAGGGAACCGGCTGCTCGGCGTGTACTGCGACTACCGAAGGGGCATACGGTGGCGCGCAGGGAACCGGCGCAGGACGGCGCAGCACGTCCGCATACGTCGTTGGCGGCCAAGCAGCTGGCTGTGGTGGCGGCTCTACTGGAGCGACGGGCGATCTGACCGCCTGCTGAACTTCCTCCCGAATGGCGCTAGTCAGAGAGTCCACAGGAAAAATCCCCTGAAGTTTCTGCAGCTCCTCACGGACCACAGAACGCACGATGTCCCGGAGGGAGCTTGTATTGGCCCCCGAAGCAGCATCCAGGGGGTGTAGAGCCGAGATATGGTTTAGCTGCCGGTCGTAGAAATTGTACCGTTGCTGGAGCGCCCTCTCCATGAGCACAGCCTCGGAGAGGAACTCGGCGACTGTTCTGGGCGGGCTTCGCACAAGACCGCAGAACAATTGCTCTTTCACGCCTCTCATCAGGTGTCTGAGCTTTTTCTCTTCCGTCATGTTCGGGTCCGCTCGGTTGCAGAGGCGCGTCACTTCCTCCACGTACATCGCTTCGTTCTCGTTTGGTAGCTGAATGCGAGCGGTCAATTCACGCTCGGCCTGTTCACGGCGATCGCTGCTGGTGTAAGTCTCCAACAGCTGGCGACGAAAGTCCTGCCACGTCGTTAGACTCCTCTCGCGGTTTTCGTACCAGATCCGAGCGGCGTCTTCTAAGCTGAAGTAAACGTTCCGGATCTTAGCACTGTCGTCCCAGCCGTTGAAACGCGCAACGCGCTCGAACTGATCAAGCCAGTCTTGGGCGTCCTCCGAGTATCCGCCGTGAAAGGGCTTCGGGATCCGGGGATTTTGCAGGCTCACAAAAGAAGCAGGTATGAACGGGGCGCTGTCTGACCTTGCTGCCGTGGTCGTAGCCATGGGTGCGCTCTCTTGAGGCTGGAGTTCGAATTCTGGAGACAAGCCGCTGGGCCTGCGGCTGACACGATGGACGGGGGTTCGCACAAGAGGCACAGGGCTTGTGCTTCGGCTCTCCGAGGAAGGATGGAGCATCAGCCGAGAATACCCAAGCGACCTCCACTAGATGTCACAGGCCAGACGGAGAACAGTCGTAGAGGTAGAGGGGGACCGCAGAACGGCCGAGGTTTTTAATCGCCCAGAACAGAGCCAGCTCGAGCGCGCCTCACGCGAACGCGACCACTTCGTCCTCGTCACGGCTTAGCGCGCAGGTAGCTCGAGCCAGGTCCGTGGCCATATGTTAACGTTCCATGTAAAAGTCTTTAGCCATTCTAAGTACCAGTTAGTGATGCAATCTAGGCCTGCCTGAGGGAACGAGATCGCTTTATATATTCTAGCACGCGGCGCCAACTATAATTTTATGTGCCATGCCAGACAGCAGAAAGCCTTAGATCAGGAACCCAACTCTTCAGTTCAGACGCAGAGAGTGGACTGTCCGTGACCTTTGTGCTATAGAAAGAGTCCACGAATTCAGTTTTGCTAATTGGTTTATAGTATTTAGCGTCCTAAAGCGACTCAGGCTATGAGAGACGCCCTATTGGAGGACTCCGGAAATTTCGACCGCCTGGGGTTCTTTAACGTGCACTGACCTCGCAGGAGGAAGGAAAAGGGCTGTATCTCGCCATAGCTGCATGCATATCGGCCTATGTATTCTCGCATTCCACGTTTCCCCGGCAGGCCTGGTGAAGCCTACTGTGGGCAGTGTGTTCGTGCGTGGCTACGACATGGTGAAATACACGAGGCTTGCTCGCGGCTCCGTCAGCTTCTGCCCGCAGCGCGACCTCCTCTTTCCCGACTTGACAGTCTGGGAGCACTTGCTCTTCTTCGGCGCGGTAAGTTGCAGATGAACATCGCTGCCTTCTTCATCAACCCCATCATTTTTATTTTGATCTGAATACTAAAAAATTACAGAAAGCTTTTATACCCAACAGCCAAAGGCTAGTGACAGGACAGACAGAATAGTAGAATACAGGCAATAAATAGAAAGGGCAGAAGCCATGACAATCAGCAAAATTCAAGAAATTCAAGAAAAACAATTCGCGAGTTTCTTGTAGGAGCAACTAAATGTTAGAAAATTGTGCAGCAGAGAGAAGAACAAATATATCAAATAAAAATATACATTTTTTTCCTTTTCAAGTAAAGCATAGAAAACATCAATATCACAATAAAATTTTCTTTGGCGTCTGAAAAGAATCATAGAATGCTTCCTTCCTTTTGAATGGTGCTAAAAAGCAAACTATATTCTGCACTGCTTTGGGAACACGTTCTCATGTGTGACATTGTCGCTGTGCACAGATGCTGGCACAAATGAGGGGTCAATATTGAACAGAACTGTTCGAACTTAACAAGGGCCCTATACTTTTCACATTATTTCAACACAAATCATCGCTTATTCTGTGTTCCATATAGACGAGTGGTGGTTCCTTACGGAACGAAGTCGGGCTTAGTGCATCTGTGGACAAGTCTCGTTTGAAACCAACGCTTCATATATTTCCGCAAATGCTCTTCGAAAGCGTACAGCCAATCGCTGGAAAGTGCTCGCCTTAGCATGAGAAAATTGAACAGAACTGGCGTGTAACAGAGTTCCGGTAGAGACTGTTGAGGATCATAGATTGCTTACGGCACGTGGACAGTGTACGCTGGCCAATACTGCGCGTGGTCATTTCGTGCGCGGCTCAGATCAAAGAGATGCGGCCACGCGAGATCCAGGCCGCAGCGGTGGCCAGTCTCGACCGAATCAACCTGGGTCGCAAGGCGCGGGAGTTGACCGACCAGCTTAGTCGCGGGGAGAAGAAGCGGCTCAGCATCGCCATTGCCACCATCGCAGAGCCCAAGGTACAGCCATCCCGCAATTTGGACTTTTGAAGACACCTCACGATCTTTGATCTGTGTTTGCAAAACATTTGTGCGCATCCGTGTGCCTATGAAAATGTGCGCGTATGTGTGTGTGTCCGCGTGTTTACCGGTACGCGCATACACGCGCAATACCAAGGCAGCATAGAATCACTTGATGCACTGTCTATCACAATGGGATGTCGTGAAAGTGTTCTAAAATCATAGCCTTTATGTGGCAACCGCGAAACACTCCTGTAAGTGTTAACTGTGCTCCGCAAATTATGCCCAAGACATGCCTTCAAAGCCCATGCACATGTATTTATTGCCGTGTACTTGCATTGGCATGCACTGTGTTAGCAGCGCACCCGCTCTGCAGTGGAAATCTTGATCGCTGGATCAAATCCTGGCCGCGGTGGCCGCAATTCGATGGAGACGAAATGAAAGAACGCACGTCTGCGCTGAAATTGCCAGCGCCTATTGAAGAACCCTGTGTGGCCTTAGTTAATCCGGAGCCCTACACAACGGCGTTCTTCAAAGCCCCATAGTCGATTCCGCGTTTTCCGCGTGTTTTGTGCGGTGGTCGAGCCAGCCACAAAACCATAATTTTTTTCCGGGAGGAGCCAGAGGTCATTTGTTCTATAGCGGTGAGGGGGCGGTGGAGGGGATCCGCACCCGACAAGACCGCCGCCAAAGCAAACTTTGGGGAAGGGCGCCGAGCTTAATTTCGGAGGAGCGGAGAGGTAGGTGTGCTTCATCGGCCTCTCCCTTGCGTACGTGCCTGTCTTGACCCATTTCAACCTGCCGCACTGAATGGGTACGCAATACACAGTGCCGTTACAAATCGAAATACGCTCCAATCCGGATGTATCCAACTGGGAGGGGATCGCGAAATAGTTCGAAATATCATTAATTCGATATATAAAAACAGGCAATAGATACTCTTACATGTAACTCAGAAGGACAAATGCAGAGACGTGTTGCAGAGACGTGTCGCCCGCCAGCGTGCTGTCAGGCCATCGCTCGATAGGGGTTGCTAGGCTTAACCTGTTTCCCGTTCAAACCGCTCCGCATGACTCTTTAGAAGCAGCCACTGCCTATCATCAGATGTCTAATCCTGTTACCAGCACACTATAAATAGAAAAATCACTGATAAAAATTAAGGTGTATTTGGTTTATGCAGCGTGTTTGGTAACGAAGACAGCGACGAACGCCAGGCGAAGCCCGCGGCTAGGCTTTAGTTAGTTCGGCTGCCTTCACAGCATGGCAGCGATGTGGCATGGAAAACGAGCACAAGAGACCGAAACCCTTTCTCAGTCGTCTAATGTTCACCTAGGGCCGTATTCCGAGTATGTGTCATAATAAAAAGCGTCATAATCTGCCGCAGCGGCATCACCTGATTGGTCAAAAAACCGGAAGCGGATGTCGGTTCGGTTGCGACTATGAGCGGCGACAGGATGTCACTGCGTTGCGGTTGCCGCAGCAAAACGTCCAGCGGCGCTTTTGCTCTTTGCCGAGAAAAAGAACGCGACCAATGCAACAGAACATTCAGCCATAAGTTCGGTTGCGCACCGGATTCCACTGTAAAAGAGTAATATCAAAGCGGCTTTATTTACCCAATTGACTTCAGCAAATACAAACAATATAGTTCAGGCACTCTTTCCTGGACCGTAAACGCCGGAGGTGTACTTAAAGAAGAAAATATTGTGCGCAACCACGCATGGCTTTTCAGTGACACAAAGCGGCCGCTACAGCCGTCGATCAACGATGGTAAATAAAAGGCAGCTAGCTTGTACGCACAACATGGCATTTTACATTTATCTTGAGGAAAAGAAAGCGCATCGAAAAATTTGCAGCATGCACTCACTCGCTGCACAATTAGCGCTCCGTGCCGTGCTGAACCATGACGCCGTGACGACTTCCTGTCTGCAACATCTCTGAAAGCGAATTGGAGCTGTGATCGGAAGGTTGTGCAGACGGTGATCTATGCTTTTCTAATCAATTTTTTTTTGCAGGAACTGCAAATAAATAAAAGTGATGAGCTAAAAAACTCTTCTCACTGCGTTTCTCTTGATATATGCGTTGGGAGACTTCGCAGACGAAGCTTTCATAGGTTCGCCATGCTACGAACCGCACGCATGCCCATTGACGCCTTAAAACTAACTTGCCGGCTAACTCGCGAGCTCAGTGATGCAGAGCCACACCACCGCGGCTATCGAGAATCGTAAGGGGCACCAAAAAACCACCTCTTGCATCTCAAACGCTTCGGTGTACCAGCGTGTCGCTGGCGACTGACCATCCGCGCACGTGAGTGGTTTCACGCTGGCAGACATTGCACACGACCACGATCCAGTACGCTTCAACAGCTAATAGAGAGCTCTAGAATAGGAAATGCACGTTTGTGCGCAGAAGACTTAAGTATTTTGCGGGTAGTTCTTCTTTCTGTTACACCATTCAACATACGCAGACGAGATAACTCAGTGATAGTGGCGCCATCCAGCTTGAATGACGAGAAAAATTTATGCAACAAACCGGTGCTCGTTAGGCCTAGTAGCGGCCGAATCGTCCAAAGAAATAAAAAAACAGGCCCAATTTGTCGTCCGTTCAATTCGTTATAGGCACAAGACGAAGCGAAAGTCCCGCACCCAGTTTATAGCCAGTTCACAGGATGAAAAACGCAGTAACATCGACGAATTAACTTCGAAGCGAGACGCTCCACTTCAGAGAGCGCCGCCATTTTGGCTGTCGAGCATCTGCTGCGTACGCTATGTTTTCGACGTCACCGTCAGGTTTCCTCGACCCTTTTCGCTGCATCCGAAGCACCACATCCCCTTCCGGCGCTTCGACCAATCAGGTGCGTCCGCTGCGGCAGATTATGACGCTTTTTATTACGACGAAAACTCAGAATACGGGCCCTAGTCAGGCGGTTTCACGGCGCCAGAAGGCTCCCAATGGCGCGCAGCTGTCATCTCCGCGCGGGAAAAATGATCGAAGAGCACTGTTAAGATAAGCACCATTTGCAGGGGCGGCGCGGTGTACCATTCGATATACGGAATGACCGGTGAAATTGTTCGATTTACCGCGCGACTTTCCTATAATCTCACTGGGGATTTTCAAAGGCGTGATCTGTGTGCTCGATATATCCAAAAATTTAAAATATCCGGATTCATTATATCCGCGCTCGACTGTAATCAGCCATAGATGGAGAGTGGGGCTCCTATGAGGTTCGGTAAAGCCCTTAGCAGGCGAGTTTTACTTTAGAAAAATTACATTTTAGAAGCATGGATTAATTGAGAGCTTCCAAGAGGAATGTTTATTCCTTCGTTATATTCATTATTTCGTTGAAACTCTTTCGCTGTAGAGAGGTTTGCCTGCATTTGCGCTGGCTTTAACTCAACACCAGGTCAAAATTATCGGGAGTGACTCTAAATCAGCTACTAGAAACTTTGGCGCGGGCTGCATTTCAGCCACAGCAGCACAAGTGTTGGCCGTCAGTCCACCACCTGCAGAACAGGTTGCGCTCATTTGGACGCCCGCGCACCAAGGGTTGAGGGGAAACGAGAAAGCGCACGCACTGGCCCGAGGATTAGCTACTTTCCGGGATCCCAGTGGCGTCTTGTGCACAACCCCGTCCACCTCGTGCAATGACGATCATAATACATATCAGGAAATCCTAAACCATTACAAATTAGGCAGAGCGGTACTTCCAAAAGCAAGTAAGCAGCTAACCAAAAACGAAGAGGTTGCGTGGCGCAAGCTACAAACCGTAGTATTCCCTAACCCTCAACTTTATAGCAAGTGGCACCCGGAGATTTTCAGTCCCATGTGCAAAAGTTGCGAGGGCATAGTGGACATGATCCATATGATATGGACATGTCCGAGCTTTGGACAACTTGATAGAACGGTTAAGTCCTGGGAGGCACTGCTTAACAACGAGGACGAAACTAAACAACATGAAGTCATCAGTCTCGCCCTTGCCACTGCTGAGATCCAAGAGATCCCGGTCGACGGCTGAGGGGGAGGGCCTGGCTGGGACCGAGCGGCGCCTCGGATACCCATTAACCTTTTGACGGGTGCAAATAAATGTTATTTCTCACTGTATTTTTTACTTCCTCATGTGAGAGGAGAGGCGGAGGTGATTAATGAAGGCGGGTGACTGCGTGTCTAACTCTCGAAGACGAGTTGAAAGTGCGGTCTACGTGGCACCCTTGCTCTCCTTGGTAAGGTGCCCCTTGTGCCATCGCAGCTGCTGATCGTGGACGAGCCCACGTCAGGCCTGGACCCCAACAGCGCCCGCTCCATCTGGGACCTGCTGCTTCGTGCGCGCATCTCGAGCACTCTGCTCTTCTCCACTCACGACATGGCCGAGGCCGACGTGCTCGCCGACCGCGTCATCGCCCTCTCCTCGGGCACCATCGTCTGCAAAGCCTCGCCGCTGTACCTCAAGTCCACCTATGGTGCGTGCATTCTGCGGCGACCCTGTCCGCCAGTCATGCTGTTGCCACTTCCATCCTCTTTAAAGTCGGGCTTGCGCATGCACAGCGTCCTTAACGTCGTGAACCCCTTCAACCCCTCATAAAGTCTTACTTGTCGCGCACCCATTTCGTGAGAATGTGGCACTCTGTTGTCAGCGAGTGCGTTATCGCAAAACGCACGGTTACGCCGGCGTGTTTGCCACGACATGGTAACCATTGCTGTCTTGAGATTTTCTTGTTAAGACAAAACACCTATCCCACCAGTCCTCAACAGTTACGCCTGTCTCATTCCAAACTACGTTAATCTTGCAAACTTCATAACCTCATCATTACATCGGACTGAGTGCCGCGATATTATGTTTCCCATTTCTCGGCTCCCGCACTGTTAGGCTGCCGCATAGGAACCACGCAAAAGCTCAAAAATCAGAAACCTCTTTATTTTGTTTCCCCGTCGTCATCTGTAGTGTGTACTACACCGACTGACATTGCAGTGATACTCAAGCGGTTCAATGCTTAGCCCTGTTGCTTCCAATGTAATCCAATATCTGTATAGATATATTGAGCTCTATAGCGCAGACGTCGCGCTTCTTGTGCTTTTAGCGACATGGTTCTTCTGCTTTTAGTTGGTCAGAAGACAAGCCCCTCTAATTAATCGCTTGCATTTCCTGCTTTCTTGAAAATCGCGATGAATTCATTAAGGTGAATTCTGCGCATGGAAACGCAGGTATCCCGACACCCAGAACACTAAGTCAGCCGCACCAACTGTTTCTTTCAATGAACACTAGTCGTAAAATCTCCCCATTGTTCCTTTCTACCCCAGACCTCTTGGAGTACTTTGCTGGCCTCGGAGAAGTTGCGAATAAAATGGATTCTCTATGTCTCCTATGCAAAATGAGCATAAGAAACAAGCAGTAATGGTAGCGCTCTTTATGGATTAATGGATCGCTCCTTGAAGGAAGAAAATAAGGAGGGATGTTTAGGAGGCTGATGGTAGCAGGTGCCATACAGGGGGGCTCAGTAATAGTTTCCACCACCTGCGGTTCTTTATCGAGGACTGACATAGCTCAGCACAGTAGCGTTTTATCGAAAAGCGGCAGCCGCGGCCTGCCGCCTAATACTCACGGCGGACCGCTATAACCACTGAGCCACCTTTTTTCACAAACATCTGCGGACGTGGGACAGGAATTAATTATATAGTTTTAGAAACGCCTTCCATTCGAATAAGAATCCTCGCAAGAAGTGCGAATACACTTCCAAAGAATGCAAGAGTGAAAATAGAGCAATGCAACTATCTGGAAACAGAACCTGCCAACTCTCACGGTGAATATATGAAGGCATTTTGTAATAGAAGCCACCTGCTGCTTGGTCACTAAAAAGCCGTCTGTTCCCTCTCCTCCCCTCGCAGGAGTCGGCTACAAGATACACCTCACCAAGCGTCCACCCCCAGCGGAATTCAGCGCAGAGCGGCTCCTCAATCCGGTGCAGAGGCGCGCCCCAGCGGCAGAGCTTATCGAGAACTCCGCGAGGAGTGCCACACTGGCCCTGTACACAGCCAGCCCCAATGGACTAGACCAACTGTTCCTGGACTTAGAGACCCGGGGTGCTTCGTTGGGCATCGCGTCTATCGGGCTCACCGTGTGCACGCTCAACGACATCTACCTGAGGCGAGTGCACCGACCTCGTTCGATGTATGCAGCAGTTGAAGGAACACTGAGGAAAGCTCCATCCAGTTTATCGTTTTCAGTGAAAAGTGATTCTCCGGCCCTTTCCGGGTACTTTGACGCTTGTCCGGAAGCAAAAGACGATTTATCGCGGACGGAACTGTATTTATAAATCTTCCCACCAGTCGTTTCAAAGCCATGGCATCCTTACCAAAATGAATGGGTGGCCAACGCTTTGTGCTGAATGCCGTTATAGCGTAGCCGCCAGTATCCACGACGAAAATTCAGTGTCTACGTATGCATTTTGGTTCAGAACTTGGCCTATGATGGCGACACCCGTACTGTGTTTTCTGGTATTCTCTAGCATGTAAAAGCTCCCTTTTCGGAGATAAGGTAACTTAAACTTACAGGCAAATTCTGTTTGTCCCCGGTGGTCCTTAAAAACAATTAGAGTTTGCTGTTGGGCCAGTTGGCCAGCTGGGAATTTTCTTACGTGCAGTTGTACTGCACTGCAGCAGAACGCAGTCTACTGAACGTAGTCT
The DNA here is from genome assembly GCF_052857255.1 of Amblyomma americanum. Taxonomy (NCBI): domain Eukaryota; kingdom Metazoa; phylum Arthropoda; class Arachnida; order Ixodida; family Ixodidae; genus Amblyomma; species Amblyomma americanum. The sequence continues at coordinate 121,850,750 of NC_135499.1, forward strand.
GCACTAGAACGTAATTCATTTATTCTCCGACACCTTTATAACAGCAATATTCCCTTGCTGTAGTAATGAGGAGGGAACAAACCTACCAAATGAGGCTTCGCTCTCCTCCCTAAATGAAGTCTCGATCATTATGGGGCCTGCTTGGCTTTAGGTAAGAACTGCTGAAGGCAGTCTGAAATGTACTGAGGTGGAAGATAATAGATTATCAAAAATAAAGCGTGCTGCGGACCTCTCGTAATATCTTTAATGCACTGCGGGACTAGAGTGAACATAAAATATTATTATACTCTTTTACCTTCTACGTCGCAGGCTGATTATGGACAGCATTTCCCTGAGCCAAGGCACAACCGTCTTCGGACAACAATGGCGTACGTAACAACCTTGACATTTGTCTCGGCATCTGTGGCACCGAATTGCCCCTTTCTTTCGGATAGAGGTAACGGACACGCGCTGGATGGTGAGCGGCGTCGCAAGCTGTACCTTATCCACGGTTGTGATGCAAACATTGGTGGGGATGGTAGGGGGAAGAGCCGCGAAACATTCGATTGATTAAGAAAAAAGACAGCTCTATAGGGTAGTTGATTTCTCACGACTGCCCCGAAAAGATGGCATGGCTTCGTATTAACAGGAAGTGTAAAGTGCTTCTGACCACGTGATCCCTCTGGCGGCATTAGAAGTCGCGTTTTCATGGCTTATGTTTCGCAGCGTTAGCTGCTATCTCGGTTTGGCGACGTAGGCAGTCCGAAGTTTAGAAGACCCTTTCGGGAAGCTTTCCAATTCATCTCTCCTATACAGGGCTCCCAACACCTTAGTAAAATCAAACGCACTGTAGGCTTCAAATTCACGGCCACGAATTTATGTCTACCGAAGCCTGTGTAAAATCATCCTGATTGTAGCCCAGCAGTTAACAAGCATCTGACACATACGGGAAGCAATGAGTCAGCCACTGCCAGTGGGAGTGATAGCCAAGTTGAAACTGTCGCGCCAAAAACGTTTCAGTCCTCTTTCACTCTCTCCCTGTATTCACTCTGTTTCCCCTCCCACACTGCCTTTCTCCAATCCCATATTCTGAAAATAGTCTTTTCCAGCCGTCGTTAATGCTTAAATTTCACTTTTTAGACTAGCAACCTTTGTGCTAATTTAAAGCGATAGTATAGATCACGTCAGGAGCAAAATCCGCCGTCTGCAATCAAGGAATTTCTTGATAGGTCAGGAGAGGTGACGTGACCCTGTGCCGACATCGCATCCTGCCCACCGGGTTTGGAGCAACCTAGTTTCTGGGTTGATAAATCAGGAAAAAATGTAATATATCAATTTTCGGCACAGTCAGAGCATAGCAGATACCTGTTACTGCACATAGCAGTCTGAATACGGCGCTTTATGGAACGGCAATTGCAAATAAATTGACGCAAACACGCACACAAAATTTGCAACAGAAAATACAGCAAATGTGAAATCTAGAGAAATTGCATTCCATTCTTAAAGGGGCTACGAAACACCGCTTGAACTGACGCTGGTTACACTTCAGTTGGATTATTTATGTCACACACCTGCTGACTCAAAAAAAATACGAGGGTCGATGCATAGGAACGGGAATTATTCAGTGAGGAAATTTCAGAATAGAAGCAAACAACATGCTGCTCTCAATTCCATTTTCGCGCAGCTTCCCATACCCATTTCACTCTCCCAGTGACGACACTTAGTGCGACCAATCAAAACAGCCTATCTTAGCACATGGGAAAGTTTGCACTCCATAGTTGCCTGTTCTCTGTAGCTCGTTCATGTCAAGGCTGGCAGCGCCGTGTGCATGGTTACAAGAACCAGTGAACGCCCATCTGTCCCAGCTACGATGCTTCATCGTCACGTCGACGGCGCAGAAAGGAACACTGATCACTGACGTTCCCTTACTTATGGACGCGAACTCGAGCGCGAGATATTGCGATGGTGTGACAGCCTGCGCAAGATATCAGACACATATAGCATAGCCCGTACCGCTACTGCTTACCGCCTACCATCGCCCGTCGCTCCTAGCGCGCTGGTTGGTCCCTGCGAGCAAGGAGCGCGCGCTGTTGACGGGAACGTGGCGCCATCTGGCTCCGCCGTCCGCTGATCTTCCACAAGCTGAAGATGCGCACTCCCTGCTAAATGTGGAACGAAAGCATCCTTCTTTTGGACCGAAACGAGCGCTTATAGTGTTCAATGGCTCGATCGGATCAATTCCGCAAAGCCACTCTCAGATACATAGAGAGTAGCCATAAGTGTTGAGTGCTACGTCGTGGGATGTTTACAGAGAGGCGCGAAGTCCTTCGATGCAAAAAGTAGCCAGAGCCTCTGGTGGTGTATTTTTGTTTTACTTCCTTTACAGTTCTTTTATCCAGGGCAAACAAGTTGATTTTTTAAATGTAATATAAAACACAAAAACTTGACAAAACTTATCTCTAGTTATTAACAAATTTTGCAGTATATTTACTCTTTGTCCAATCATCAAGTTCCCACTAAGTGATGTCATATCCGCTGCTAAAAACCGCCACCGTAGGGTGACACCGTCAGCACCAAGAATTTGTTTTTGCGAGCTAAATAAAATATTAAAAACCGCAGTATACGCCGTACGAGCGATGCTAATAGCATCACTATAGGGGATTCTATGCAACCAACAGGCAAAACAATGCACTGAAAATGTGTTTCGGGGCCCCTTTAAGGTCACTTAATGGTACCCATAGTTCTTTAAAGGGACTTTTTCGACACTCACACTCATGGCTCGGAGCCTATTTGATTTACGACCTGCTTCTTATCAATAAGCAAAGGCCGCTGCTCCTAAATTAATGTTCTTATTTCGTCGTGCTTCACTACAGTGTTGTGGTTTGCGAATCTTGTTCTAACGTTTCGTTGAATATACATACTCAAGATCACCAGGATTCCTGCAAGGCCACAGCAGGGATGAATCAACTCTTAATTCAAAGTTGAATTCATGAAGAACACCCTGGACGCCTTGTGCGACTCGTGCATGAACACCGAGGACGTCACCTGTCACTTCAAATACTGCGACATTTGAGATGGCGCCCCCTACTGGCCTAGCTCCACCAGTGCAGAGAATCGGTATATCTTGCGCAGAAGAATGCTGCTCCCAGCCACGACCGAAAGAGGGCAGCTCAAACATAGGGCTGAGTTTATGTCCTCTTTGTGTGACTGCGTCTGGTGAACTGTTCTCTCTTCGCATCGCCTGACTCACCCGGTGTCCTACATGAACAGTTGAAGACATTCTCAACAAAGTAAGCAGGACCGTCTGTCACTCTCTCTCCGCAGCCAGCGACCTTGCGACAGTAGTGGCAGGCGCGGGCAAAGGACCGGCGACCTGGGCCCAAGTCCAGGTGCTGTCCATGGAGCGCTTCCTGTTCGCGCGTCGCAGCGGTCTACTCGTCGCGTTCGCCTTCATCGCGCCCACGCTTATTGTCCTGGTCGCCCTGCGCTGGATGGCGAACGGCGCCGCCGAGCTGTCCGCTGACTTTTCGCACGATGCGAGAAGCGGCATCGTCGTACCGGTGTCCCTGAGCGCCCACTACCCGAGCGCCGTCACTTTCCTGGACGATGACGCCTCGTCTCGGCGCACGCTGACGCCCTTCTATCAGACGCTGGTGGGCTGAGGGCTAAATGGATAATGGCGTTCACTTAACGCGTGATTGCTCCTTTCGCGACTGACTACGACCTAATATCGAAAACGGCAGGAATGTCCTGAGGAGTATGTCGCTGGCACGGCCAAGTGTACTAAGCATTTGATTGGAGAAGCGTTCAACAACTTCCGTTTATGACTTACCAGTTTCATCCTCAATTAAATAAGGTTACAAAATATTCGGGGGGGGGGGGGGGGGGGGGAGTGCTGTAATAAATGTCTAGCATCACTTGTGGCGCATAATATTCTCTCACTCTAAAAAAACCGTCGGTCCTCCATGCGTAAAATATGTGTCATTCACCTCATACTGGCGCACTGTGCAGTTTTCTCAAACCAAAGTTAAGGAAAAACAATCAACACTGAATAAAAATAACGCTGGTAATAGGAATTCTAGGATCAGGTAAAAGGTGTGAATATTTCTGGCTGGTTTCCCTTAGGATTCAGAGCGAAAAAACTACGCCTGGAACAAACTGTTCCACGTGTCCTCAGGCTAAAGCGAACTTTTCCAGCGACCGCGAACCACGGCAGCCCGGCAAAACGGTACTCGTGAAGCATATGCGTACTGGCATTGTTCAGGAGAGAATAACAAAAATAAAACGCACCCAGGCTCGAAAGCTCCACGGCAGAGGACACCTTCCACGCACCTTGGCACCACAGTGCAAAAAAGCTATTTTGCGGTGACTTTTATCCTTGGGGCGAAGCTATCTTGCTGGAGCGGTGGCTTAGTAAAAGGCGCGGATTTCAGCCACTCGCTGACAGTTGAGAGCAGAAATTTCACCTGAAGCAGTGTATACGTCAAAACACTCTTTATCGCGGAGCAGAGGGGACCAGGCAACAGCGCCGCGTGCACGGCGCCTGCGGCGGATGACGAAGTGCGTGGTGAAGATGCTCGGCACGTTTGTGACAGCAACGCTGCGGCTCTAGTGAGATAAGAGACCAATTGCAGCCCATTTCAGTGCTTAAAGCCAAAGAGAAAGGAAAATGAGAAAAAAAGGTAAATTTATATCGTTGTGGAGGAGAGATAAAGAGGCGATGAAAAAAAAGATAGTGCAATGTCTTTTTCAAGTGGGCTAGTGTGAGCTAGTTTCATGGCATCACTCTCGCTCACTTAATGAATAACGGAGTAGGTGTGACCTCAGCAATTATCCTCTCAGTGCAAGCCTCTTTTATTCGTTCATTTCATTTGGCTTATATCTGGACAAATCTAACACCTTCGAATGCCTTTCTAGGTGCACTTCTGTTAAGATGAACTAATAAGACGAACAAAGTTTCATGGTCCTCACAAGTTCATCTTACAGAAAGTCTACTCTACTTCGAAGTCCAAACATGCAGCCAGCATTTGAAGAGCGTGCTCTCCATTCCTTTGCGTGACGTGTACAGTGCACCCCTTAATGGGACGTCGCCGCTCGAAGAATCGAGGGAATTCTCCCTTTTTGGGCCTTCAATGTTCCGACAACGCTTTCCGGAGCTTGTCATTGTGCTGTTCGACGGCAAGCTGGTTGTGGTTGTGCCGTCTCTTGCATAGCACGCACGCTTTCCTGGCATTGTAACCCATGGCAAAAAGTTCTGAAAATCTTGTTTCAGATACAAGAAGGGGCTGCTTTAGGGGTCTACAATGGCACAGCCCAGGCCGCACTTCTGGAGATAGCCGAAACGAACTACATCGCCTATACACAGTACTACGTTTTCGGCGCCATATTCAGGGACGGCCAGTGAGTACTGAGCCCAGCAACATTTTCTTTCTTCTTAAAAATACAGAACGACACTGTATACTTTTAGGATATGTAACTTTCATCTCCAGTCATTGGTGTCATGCAACAGAAATAACTTCAGGAGTCTATTTCTCTCAGTCCTGGTTCGAGACGGTGACAACGACGGGTTACTGTGAGTCTTACTAGTACGATATCGGCATGAATGTGCCTAACGATGTATGACTCAGTTGTAATATATATCATTTTTAAAAATAGATTTTTTGAGGGTGCCAAAGAGCCACCTGTTAACAATATTTGCGGCTTAATATCATCATGAGACAATTATTAACCGAGAAGAGTGTTGTTAATAAATAATATTCGGCAAGATATCTCCAATGCAGTCTACTTTGCTCCAGCATCTTGTGGTACATCCGCAGCGCTCACTGACCCGCTGCCTTTCCTTACACCGCAGAGTGCAGGCATGGGTCAATCCTTACGCGATGCTGAGCAAGTCCATCGCATTTGGCCTTGTGAGCAGTGCCCTCCTTCGCTTGCGCACGAGAGACGCCACGGCTCGCTTCCACACGGTCCTGGTTATCCACATCATGCAGACCGTAAGGATGCAGTCATGGACTCCCTGGAAATTGCTTTGTTGGGTTCGAGGCAAAATACAATAGCAGTACATTAGAGGGGACAGTAAACGATCGATAATTTCTTTGGAATTCTCTAGCTCTTCACTACACAACCAGATATATGCAAAACCTATCATCCTATTTTGTTTTTCTGTATATGTGTATATTTTTGCGTTCCTTCTTAATAAAACTTAGTTGAGAGACAGCGCTTGTTTTGTCCCCTTTCTGTGTCCTTCGTCCGTTCGCGCTGAATTTTACCGCCAAAATGAACTACATCCAACTCGCCCAACTCCCCATTCTTCTATCCACAGTTGCCTTGGGGGTCTAGCTTGGACGTATTTAAAAGGACAGAAAAAGCGGGAAGAAACACTTAACCTCCGTCTTAAGGGTACGACGCGATCGTGTTAGTGGATTAATGTTCATATATGCGGAATTGGTCATTCTCTACATTCGTATACCCCTGGGAGTCCTTATACCCCTCCTGGAGCAGTGGCGCAGCGGTTAAGCGACGCGCCACTGCCCAGCAATGGCAGGTGCTCTACAGCTGCGGGGCTTACACGAAGCAGGTTGCTCTTCCCGTGCGACCTTTCGCGACCAATCATTAATTTCACTGCCACCTGACAGGGTGGCCAGTATGCTCACAATCCGGCAGACAGGTTTTGACTACGCCACAAGGTCACGTGACCTATGTGGCCCACCTACGTTGCCAGATGTGAGGCTTGAAAGAGTCGCCGTCTCCGACCATTTTTTCCGATATCAGGGGTACAAAGCTGTCGCACTGAAGAAAACTTACAGGGAGACATAACAAGCCACTGATGTTTGGTCGTACTGAATATTTCTGCTCTGCATTCGCTTACATAGATATTTTCAAGCTGGCTCTCTAAGGCGACGTCACCAAAAAGCCCATTCTCGAGCTAAATCTTGTCTATGGTCGTTTTCTATAGCCGGCATGTTTCCAATGAGCACCATGTGGTTTCGCTCCAAGTGTTACGATGGCTCCAGCTTGCGGTGCATCTCTGTGTAGCTTATATCTGTACGAAAGGTTTATACTGCTGCCTTTTGTGCCGACCCCATGCGTCCACAGAGCGACGTGGACGCCAACAGCCATGAGGACGAAGGAGTCGTCGCCCGTCCAGCCTTATCGGTGTACATGCCCATGGAGAGTGTCCACGCACTTGTCGAACATATGGTCAGCGTGTGGTCACTGCTCGCTCCAGTGGCGACCGGACTCTTCCTCGTCGTATTCGTGGCCTACCCCAGCGCCGAGTCTGAGTCGCTTCATCATGCTGCAGCTCATGACGGGCATCCCCGGCTGGCTCCACTGCCTCGTGAGCTGGGCGGTTGACCTGCTGCTCTACTTCTGGACCACCGCTGCGGTCTCTGCTGTGTTCATATCCCACTGCTCTCTCAGCGCGATCTCTTACGGTAGGTTCACAGTTAACGTTTAACGCCTTGCTTGAATCGGACTAGTGTTATTTGCTATTCCTTTTCATTTGACTGCTCCATTGACCAGTCGCATCAAAGATGTGCACTGTTTCTTTGTTGCCCGGACAACTCACCGTCATCATCATCTGCCTGACTACGCCCACTTCAGGGCAAGGGCCTCTACCATATCTCTCCATTTAACCCTGTCCTGTGCCAGCTGGGGCTACCGTATCCCCGCGAACTTCTTAACCTCATTTGCCTACCTCATCTACCGCGCCTTATCTGCCATCACCTGCTACGCTTGCCTTCTGGAGAACTTCAGAATCTGCACCCAAAAATTGCTTTAATCCGTGGCTCCAACGTTAAATCTCGTAGTACAGATGCCTTGCTGGCCCTGGTCGCATCGTTCAGCGGAATCGGCATCCTTCTGCCTCACCTCTTCGCGTACTGTACGAGGAGCTCCGGCCGGGCCTCCCTCATACTGATCCTGTTCTTCATTGCTGGAGGTACGTCGAATCCGGGCGCGGTCCACTGCTATTAAGCTGAAGGAAAAATAGCTTCATAGGAATAGCACCGCTTCACAGCGATATATAGCGGCATGTAGGAGTTGCTTCTTTGTAACCTACGTGGGCTTTCATACAATTTAGCCTTGGCCATAAGTGCCTTAGCGAATACTAATACGTTTGGAATATACGGCGGGATATTTATATTGTATATTAAACAAATTTTGTGTTCATGAATGCACTAAAAGTATGCAGAAAATACATTCCTGAAATTTTATGCTTGGTATTCAAAATATATTCTCAAAATGAAGTCTAAGGTTGGACGAAATCTCGTCTGGTCGGGTAGTAGCGTCATAGGAAAACAAAATACATGAATCGCCGACCAAGGGCTTGTGTCAATAAACGACGTTTCGTCTTCCTTACGGAAACCTTGTTCACTGAAGGCTTTACTAAAAAACCCGGCTCTTAAATACGTTTCAATAATCGTCGGAGGCATCTTGCATACACTGGCGGGAGGTTGCCGTCATTGCGATTAAGTGTTTTTTTAGCCGTTTGTATCGCCAGCGACTCAAGATATTGGCTTGTAAGCCCGTTTCTTTCTTTGGCGATAATAGAGGCCTCATTCCAGCAGATACGATGTTTTGCTGATACGGCATGCTCCGCAAGAGCGTTGGCAACTACTTTTTGGTTTTCTACGTCCTTCTTGTCTTCTTTCAGGCGCCTTCGAAAATTCCCGCTTTCGCCTATGTATACATAATCGCACTCAGCACAAGGGATCCGGTACACCACGCCCGGAAATTTTTCCTTTTCCAGCTTTTCCTTCACATTCACAAGTTCGTGCCGTAACTTGTGGGTGGGAACGTGGGCAACGTGCACGTCGTACGAGCGCAGCACACGTCCCAGTGCTTCGCTTACACCAGGCACATAGGGGATGGCGGCACGTGATTGGCAATGGTTGCGGGCCGTGTTCTCTAGGAGCACTGAGCGGCGTTCCACGGAGGCTAGAAATTTCCTGGGGTAGCCGCAAGTCGTCAACTCACGGCGCACTTGCACCAGGTCCGAGGCATGGTCTTGATGTCGTGAGCAAATTTTTTTCGACCTTTCGATGAGTGAAGCCGCAACAGCACGTTTGTGGCAGGCCGGGTTCACTGAGTTAAAATGTAGGTACCTGCCCGTGTGGGTCGACTTCCTGAACACTCGAAAGGAGAGGTTATGGCCCACTCGCTCCACTAACACGTCCAAGAATGGTAGTTGGTAGTCAGCAAAACATCGTATCCGCTGGAATGAGGCCTCTATTATCGCCAAAGAAAGAAACGGGCTTACACGCCAATATCTTGAGTCGCTGGCGATACTAACGACTAAAAAAACACTTAATCGCAATGACGGCAATCTTCCGCCAGTGTATGCAAGATGCCTCGGATGATTATTGAAACGTATTTAAGAGCCGGGTTTTTTAGTAAAGCCTTCAGTGAACAAGGCTTCCGTAAGGAAGCCCAAACGTCGTTTATTGACACAAGCCTTTGATCGGCGATTCATGTATTTTTGTTTTCCTATATTCTCAAAATTTTCCAGAAATATGTCGCTTAAAGCATGCTTCGAGCATGTTTCAAAAACATGAAAAGATATGTACGCGATTTTAGTATCTTTTCAGTTTATTAACAGTTTACTGTCTTAAATGTGAAATAAATTCCTCTGTTGTGTACTTGAATTTTAACAAATGGGCTGTACTGTAAAACATATTTGAATCACACTTTTAGTTGCCCTAGAACATTCTTCGGCTAAGAATTGCGTCTATGGAAATGGCATTTGCATGTTCGCAATGTATTTAAAGTATACTTTTTGCTAATACGGCATTAATTCGTCCAAAGTATTCTTCAATTCGAACGAATGAACTGTCCGCGTAAACATACGTGCAGTACACATCAAGCTGCCATTGAATAATCTAGTGCTCGAAATTGCGTTTCGGGAAATCGTCTTTGCATGTTGGCAATATACTTAAAATGTACTTTCGTAAATACGAAATTAACTAGACCAATACCAATTATCAGTGTTATCAATACAGTTTACCAAAAGATACTCAGTACACGTATAAACAAATTTATATCCGAATACAATGTGCTTAGTCCCCACCAGCATGGTTTCAGACTTCATAAATCTTCTACGTCTGCGGTTCTCAACCTAACACAAATGCTAAATACAGCTCTCAATGTGAATAGAATTGCTATCGTTGTATATATTGATATAAAAAAGACCTTTGACACAGTCAACCACAAGAGTTTACTCAACAAAGTTAGCAATTATGGATTCAGGGGTAAGCTCCTGAACTTGCTCAAAAGCTATCTTAGAGACCGCAAGCAGCATACAGTAATTGAAAAATATACATCTACTTCACAAACCGTATTAACTGGCGTGCCACAAGGATCGGTTCTTGGGCCCATGCTATTCTCACTGTACATAAATATCTTCCTGCTATCCTTAAGTATTCCCAATCTTTAATGTATTCTGACGATACCGCTCTTGTATTTATGGGAGAGAATTTGGAGGAAATACAAAATAAAATAATTGCAGAGCTATACAATGTTTTTACGTTGTTCAGGTCCAATCAATTAACCCTTAATCTCAGTAAGACTAAGTATACAGTTTTTCATTCCAGAAAAAGGGAAATAAATACTGAGGAACTGCACATATCATTACGCGGCCAAAAAATAGAACAAGTTGGCTCGTACAAATATTTAGGTATTTTATTTGAATCAGACATGCACTGGGAATCACATATTAAACACCTTTGTTCGAAGCTCGCTTACGCTTGCTATGTTTTACTTTAAGCTCGTGAATGTTTTGCATACCCCATTATACGCATTTTTTACTTTACCTTCTTTCATAGTCATCTCTCTTACTGCATTGAGCCTTAGGAAGCCACTTTCACAACTTATCTCGAACCTGTTCTCCGTCTGCAAAAACGTGCATTACGAATTATTACATTTTCAAGTCGTGGTCAATCCAGTAGATCTTTGTATAATTTTGTCCATGTGCTGCCATTTAATGCATTGTACGAACTATACATAGAATGTTGGAGACTAATCTTCCTCTCCCCATAACTTTTTTAAAACTCCCATTACGAAATACAAGAGCTGTAACTAATCATAACTTTAACCTTCCCCCATCTCATAATGTGCACGGGAAAAGGCTCATAGAATTTAACGGGGCCTTGATCTGGAATTATTTCCCAGTACACATCAAGCAAGCCAATAACTTCGGAACTGTTCTAAAGAAATACGTTTTTGAAACCTATTGTAATGTTTAAATCAAATTGTGACACAATATTATTGAATTGACAATGATGTGTGCGTCAAGAATAAATTTTGTAGCGATCATATCCCCACGTACATCAAGATCAGAGGATTGACCGCTTCCAAAACACAGGATACGATCCAAAGAGTGGACTGGCTTACATTTCAGGCTATTATGGAAGAACACTGCGACGCCAATTCATCTTTCGTCTTGGAAGAGGCAATCAAGAGCGTGGTGCAAGACACTATGTGTACTCTAACATGCTCCTCGAAATTTAATGATTTTGATGTGGAACTAGAACGACTACGAGCAATCCGAAGACGTGCTGAACGAAGGTACCGACGTACGAAAACAATGGACGATCTACGGACCGCCAGGAGCACGCAAAAGAAGATACAGCGCCGGTTAGACAAGCTCGAATCGCAACGTTGGGCTGCCTTCTGTGAGTCGCTAGATCCACGCAAGCCTTTATCGCAACTATGGAGAACGGTGCGCGGGCTGCGGACACTTCCCGTACAGCGATTCTCATTCAAGGCGCTTGCCCTGTCTCAAAAGAGATCGGAGATTGACGTGGCAGAGGATTTCTGCGCCAGATAATCCGGCCAACTCACAGCTACCAACATTCCATCGCCTTCGAGCAGCTGCCCGCCATCACGTGATTTCCGGTTGGATCTACCATTCTCGATCCACGAACTTAAGGCAGCATTAGCTTTGTGTAGCCGCACATCAGCGCCAGGACCTGACGGAATTACCAATCGAGCTCTGTGTCTCCTGGGGAGTGAGCGAGAGGAGTTCTTGAGGTGTACAATGAATCTTGGAGAAATGGCACGCTACCAACAACCTGGAAGACAAGTCGCCTTGTTCCACTTCTGAAGCCTGGCAAGTCGCCGTTGGAGCTCACATCATATCGCCCGATCGCTTTGGCGAGCTGTGTGGGCAAAGTAATGGAGAGGATGGTCCTAGGACGCCTGGAGTGGTACTTGGAGTACCACAACACCTACCCAGATGCCATGGCGGGCTTCCGACGCTGTCGATCATCGATCGATAACGTCGTCGACCTGGTGACCTACATTCAGCATGAGAAATGCCGTAAGCGTCTCTGCGCATCCTTATTCCTCGACGTTAAAGGAGCGTATGACAACGTTACACATGAAGCCATCCTCTCTGCTCTCGCACAGGTAGGAGTGGGTGGTCGGATGTTTCAATGGATATGGAGCTATCTATCCATGCGATCCTTATTTGTAAGCACCGAGGAAGGCCATACTTCTCTTCACTATAGCTACCGCGGCGTCCCCCAGGGCGGTGTACTTAGCCCCGTGTTATTTAATTTAACACTAATTGCTCTCCTTGAGCACGTGCCAACCACATTCAGGCTATCAATGTACGCGGATGACATCTGCATATGGACATCTGCAGTAACACGCCTACAGTTGCGAGCGAGAATTCAGAGAGCCGCCACACAAACTGTTATCTACCTCCGTAATCGAGGCCTGGCAATTTCCTCCGAGAAATGCGCACTAGTGCCATTTACGCGCAAACCCATGGCAAACTACATTGTAATGATAAATGGCCAAATAATACGACGGGTCCGATCGTACAAGTTTCTAGGTGTCATAATCGACAGGGATTTGTCATGGAGCGCACACATATCAAACGTGAAAAAACGGTTGACAGGCATCTCCCACCTGTTCAAGTTTTTCGCTGGCAAGACCTAGGGAATGTCGCCTAGTGCCATGTTACAACTGTACAGGGTGCTTTTTCTAGGATTTCTGCGATACAGCTTGCCAGCAATAAACAACACAGGCAAAACGAATCTACGCACAATACAAAGTCTTCAGGGTCAAGTGCTCCGGATTTGTCTAGGCCTGCCTCAGAGAGCTTCAACAGTGGCTACGATAGCAATCGCTAGAGACCACCTTGTCAAGACCCACATTGAAATTGAAGTACTCAGGATCCATATAAGGCACCTAGCCAGGAATCCTCGTCACCATTTAACCTCTCTACCAGCGGACAGGCCACACACATCTTTCAGCCAAACAATAACTGCATATGATGAATCATTGCCAGCTTGTTTCACTCCGGCTGCGAGACCTTCGATCCCTCCATGGTGCCTCGCTCAGCCAAAAATCAACCTCGCAATACCTGGTATCTCGAAAAAAGCTGATCTGTCATTACCAGCCCTTAGACAGCTCACGCTACTACATTTGTACGAGAACTACCGTGACTCCACGCATATTTACACTGATGGATCTGTCCTTCCAAGCAGCTCCGGGGCGGCAATCGTCATTCCAGCGAAAGCTACAACAATCAAATTTAAGACGACCCACGCGACAACATCGACGGCAGCAGAGCTCGCAGCGCTCTTAACTGCCCTTCATCACATTGGTGATGAACCGCCACACAAATGGGCAATATTCTGCGATTCGAAGGCGGCACTGCAGTCTCTACTGTCACCTCTACGACGCGGACCGCACGAACAACTAATCTTCCATATTACAGAGACGTTACACCATATAAGTGATGCCGGCCATGAAATAACGTTCCAGTGGCTTCCAATTCACTGCGGGATTATCGGCAATGAACGGGCGAATCACGCTGCCCGCTCAGCCCATACTGAGGAGCGCCACGTCCCAATTCCTCTTTCTAGAACTGACGCGGCACGGAAGCTCCGCCTACTTGCTCGGCAGTGCATCGAGTCGCAATGGAATGAGCCACATTTAAGAAATACGCGACTGTACTCACTTGATCCAACATTAAGTCTTCGAGCGCCATCACAGCTTCGCCATAGAGACGCCACGCTTTTGTATCGACTTTGGTTGGGTGTTGCCTTTACTAAAGCCTATGCCTTCCGCATAGGGATGACCGACACCCACACCTGTGATCACTGCGGCCATGAAAAATCAATTGGCCATATATTGTGCTCCTGCCCGCAGTACAGTCCACAGAGGGCATGCCTTAGCCACGAACTTGACCAGCTGGACGACCAACCGCTATCCGAAAAAAGAATTCTACGACATCGAAAGGACCTACCGTCGCAGAAGATGGCCGTGCAAGCGCTTTTGCGCTTCTTACAATCTACCGGCCTGTGTGAAAGACTTTAACTGGAACGCCTTGTGTGTGTGTGTGTGTCTCCATGTGTGCAGGTTCCTTTTTTTTGCGTTTTCCTCTCTGTCGTCTTTCTAACCCCTATCCCCCATCCCCAGTGTAGGGTAGCAAACCGGAGACTCACATCTGGTTAACCTCCCTGCGTTTCCTTTTCATTTTCTCTCTCTCTCTTGTATTTGTTAATTACATTCCTCCTCTGCTGTGTTAGTATTTGTATCGTATTTCATCACTGGCCCCTCTACTAGCCAATGGCTATGGGTCCAGCAACTGTTTTGTATTTTGAAAGAAACATAAATAAATCCTTGAATTGAATTGAAATTGAATTGAATTGAAGTTGTCCAAAGTATATTTTAGTTTTAAGAAATGAGCAGTTCGCGTAAGTATATTTGCAGCACTCTTCAAGCTGCCGTAGAACAATCTAATGCTCGAAATCACGTTTCGGGAAATCGCATTTGAATGTGCGCAATGCATTTCAAGTGTGCTTTCATAAATACGAAATTAATTCGTCCAAAGGATACTTCAATTCTAAAAAATGGGCAGCCCACATAAACATATTTGCAGCACACTTCAAGATATCGTGGAACAAACTAATGGTCGAAATCTAGGAACTGCGAAAACTCCCCTTTTCTGTCGTCCTTTCATTTGTGGTGACTTCTACAATGAAGGACATCACCATTTATTTAAATTACGTGTGGAGAGGGTGATAGCATTATACCGGCAAAGGCGCCATACGCACCTCCGGGCTCGAACATGCCAGCGAAAAGGACCCCGTCTGGCAAGGCCGACGGGCTCCCATAGACGGCCATGAATATGTTAGTTGACAGTTCGACTACTGACCGATGCTGACACAAATTACGACTAGCAGTTCGCTTCTAGACAGCCTCCTGATCCGAACGCATCCACTCCGGCACTTGTGCGACAATTTGAGGGCCCCCAGCCTTTGCGCAAAAAAAACGCGCCACCGGTAAAGATAATGTGTTGTCTCTAAAGGACCAGCCAAGTGTTACGGTTGTCGGAGGAGTTTCTGTCGGCATTAGTGTGTGGCGACATCTTTGCCATCCCGTCACTTTGCCTTGCACTGTCGTAGACTTCATGATGCTTACAGCCGGTTCAGTAATTAATTGTACTGTTGAAAACATTGATCCCTCCCATCCGGTAAATCCGACTAGTTCACATTTTTTTAAAGACCGAGCGAATATATCTTTAGTGTGTTAATAGTGTATTTTAGTGTATTTTTAATGTAATGTATTTAATGTATATTTTAGTATATTTTTAATGTATAATAAATATACTAAGCGGGCAGAAAATGTATTTTTGATGCATTCGTAAGAATGTTCAAAAAGTTGCTCCCGACATACTTAGAAAGCATTTGTGTTGCAATTTAAGCATAGGGACAAAAATGCAAAATTAATATGAAATTAATACAACGTGATCGAAATGCATTTTTAGCACTACCTTTTTTCGCTACGGGAGCTATAGGCATGAATTAACCGCACTGCTGACATCGAAAAACCGTCTGCCTTTTCGCAAACCTGCCTGCAAGTGATGTGAAGCCTATGGACTCAGGTTAATGGATGTCATAGATAAGCTGAGTTCTACAGCGACATCAAGTAACATCAGAGACCAACATAGTCCACCAACAGAAACTGGGAATTGAGAAGGGAGGTGACTGGGTGGTGCAGTTATTATATTCATTGAGACCCATGGGAAGGGCTAGCGGGTAGTGATTGTTATCATTCTTCGTAAGTGGAGACCTCAGTGCAAGACCCAATAACTAGAGCGATTCGAAGCGCCCGGTTGATCAGCCGTTGCTGGTAGCTCGAACCGCGCAGAGCAGCCTCCCAGGAGTTGAAAGAAGGATGTGACACGGGTTCTTACTCGGGTCTTGGCCCTCCCGGAGGGCGTGATAAAGGTTGTGGTTTGAATTTTCGCATGCAAGATAATATTCAGGGTATTGGTGGTGAGGAAGAAAAGTAATTGTTATAAAAGTTAGGGCAAATTAAGTGGTTTGCGGTGTCGTAGTAATCTTCTCCGAGGAGTATTGGCTGTTCCTGAACTCGAATGGTGACACGGCTTTCTGAATATGTGGCCATTGCGCAGTGCCGTTACGGTGACTAAAAAAGCATTGAGGGGGCACTGAAGCTCAGCTCTAAGGGCATCAGGTGCCAGCGTTGATGCTTCCCTTAAGCGGCCTGCTGTCCTCTCTTTGCATGTGACTTCGCAGACATAGACACGGTTCTTTTCGACGCAGGTTTTGCGCTCGAAGACTTAACACTGTTCACGCGCCATCTGTTGGGGCAGCGGCGTGCATCAGATAGGGGGGCTTTCCGATGGCTGCTGTATGCGGGCTCAATTATGCCACGTGAAGCAAAGAGGATATTAAACTCCAATATGGTCTTTTTTTACTCTCTTAATTAATCATTACATAATTGAAACCTCTCTAACTCTACATGCATTAATTAGCAGTCGTAAGATGCTACTTCGCGTAAAAGACCCCATGATGTGTCTATATATATATATATATATATATATATATATATATATATATATATATATATATATATATATATATATATATATATATATATATATATATATATATATATATATATATATATATTTGTCAGCAGACAGGGTAAAGGAAATGAGGGGCCCGTTTGGCAAACTTATTAAGAGAGCCTACAGTCACCGAAACCAAGGTGCATAGGGGAATCTTAATTTTTTTAATGTGTTGTGCTTATCAGTGAGGTAATATTACATTAATCTGTCGCTTATAGAAAATTACTTATAAAGCAGCACAAAAACCAGCCATGCCGCCGGTGGGATCCGCATCCACGACCTCCGAATATCGCGTCCGGTGCTCTACCAACCGAGCTACGGCGACGGCTGTCCAATCTGCTGTTCTCGTGGGAATTTATGTTTACTGGGAGTAAGCGAACTTTGAGAGTGTTCACCAGCACCACCCTCGCCCATCGCGGCGGACGTAGCACGTCCTGTAATACCGTGAGTGCCCATGTGCCCATGCTGCTCAACCGTGCCTGCATGCGTGACGCTTGGGGAGCCCGTTTCACTCGGTAGTCAAGGAAGGCCGGTTGACATCCCGACTAAAATGCATTTTTGTTAAAAGGAAATCATTTACTTCATAAAACTACATCATTGAGACGTGTGGCGACCTTTAATTTGCATTACATGTCATGTTTTATTAGCTTTCATTCCACAGATCCACTTGTGACGCCACGGTACGCGTGATGTTGCGTGTCACTTGAGTTCCACTGTACAACGCAGACGGGACGACGCCACTTTTTTCTCTGAACGGGTGGGCTAAAGCTATCACATCAAAAGAGACTTTTAAAGCCGTTTCGCAGTTGCTTACTTATTCCATTCACCCCACACCCAGAGAGTTGAAAATGAATAAACCCCAGTCTATCATTCTCAGCGTCGTGGGTCTGGCTGATAGATCGGTGCCAACGGGAGGACCGCAAATGCCACAGGCTGAATCCATTCCTGTCTGCCATAGCTCCGTCGTGTGTAGTGCTTGTGAACCTGTTCTGCTTTTTGCATTCAGTTCTTTGAAACATGACAGTGCTGAGGCGGAGCTGGCGCCCGTATTGCCTTGGAAGGCGAAAACCGAATGTCGTTAACAGCATTCTCCTTTGCGCCTACTGCGCATATTTTTCTTTAGTTTCATTTTCAAAAACCAGATGGCGTGCGCTGCCATCGACTTTCACGAGACTTGTGTCTACTTCCTTATCGTGCTTAGTAGGTGTGTCAGCGACAGCAATGTTCTGGTAAAAACGCCCACTTAGCTGTCATGCTTAACACGTCACTCTACTCAACCGTAGGCTAAGAAGATATCATGCGCCGCGGTTGGGCCGCATCCGCCGCAACCGATGCTACCAGACCTACGCCGTCATGACAAGGAGGGCTCTGCTGCGCCCGCAGGGTTGCTCTCGATGCAGGTGGCCCGGTTCTTGCAGATCTACACCAGCGTGCTCGCCGGCTTCTGCCGGCTGCTGCCACCCTGCTCGCTGCTCATGGGCGTCGTTAAGGTTGTGACGCTCGAGTGGGTGCACACCAGCTGCCAAAACCTGGCCGGCTGGCGCAGGGGCAACATAACCGCGCTGGTCGCCTTCTGCCGCGAGGTGTTCGACTACCGAAAGAGCTACGCGGCAGACAGGTTCACTGGCCTCGCCCAGGAACCCATAGACATGTGCTGCCTCAGTGAGTGCTTCGCGAGCAGTGTGCCTCTCACTTATACTCCGGCAATCCTTCCCTGGGGGTCAGTAGGAGTTTGGATTGTGCACTTTATATCGGCACTGCAGTCACATCTTGCATACTATTAAACGGTTATCAAACCTGTGCCTCAGCGCCTCAATGCCACCGCAGCAGTGCGGGATGGTGACAACCATTGTTTTGTAGGGAGGCACCATTTTCGATTCTTAAGTATTGCGTAGATTGCTCTTCATTAAGAAGAAGCTCGTAACTTCTTTCTGAAATTACTTTTATGTTGGGCAGCTATAGTTTCTTTCTTCTTTACTGCAGCGCCCTTTGAAGCCAAAATTTAGATGGGCACTCAGACATATAAGCCGGGAAACTGTGGGAGAGATAAACGTGAAAACTTATGGGGCCGCTTAAGTCCACTTAAAGGGGAAATACTATAGCGGTGTGTTTTGGATCCACTGCGCGCGGATTAAAGTGTATGGAGACGGCATCTAAAGTACTACAGCGCGAGAGACTGGCAGTTAATCACGTGGCATGTTCGGCGGCGGCTATAGCGGAATGATCTAATGCAGTGTCCAGCGAAGCTGATCTGTTATCGCCGCTGGGGTGGGGGGGGGGGGGCGAATTCTGCTGATGACAATAAAATGCTTTAATTTATTCATTAATCTGTTCATCTTGCACTCTGACGACTGCAGAGATATGTCTGCAGAGTGGGCAGTGCACCTCCTGTCTCCAGCTATTTGAGTTATTATTCTAAACCATCGTGTAACTGAGCTAGTCGCCTTTACTTGATACAGTCAGTCTTAAAGGCTTTCATTTGAGTAACCTAAAATAATCTTGTCCCACTAGAATTCATTCAATGGCTGACCCCTATTCATGAACACGATTAGCAGAATTGAGACAGACTGTGCGCTAACGTTTTTAATGCTCTCAAACACTTTTCGTGTATGAATGTGTATAAAGCTGCCCATCTCATATAAGCTTTACATTCATTAAACAAATACTACTTAGAACAATACAGATAATAAAAATATAAATAAAATTCAATGAATATTCAAGTATATAAGATTGGATGAGGAAATTATTGACAAACTATTACTGTAGTTGGTAATGCGAGAATTGAGCGCAGCCCTTCACACACCACCTGTCGTGTAACATACACTAACATGTACCTGTACATGCAACATGTACCTGTGGCATGTTACGCTGCCAGCCACTCTCTAGGATTAACCCATGACAGCCAGCTTCTGGTTGCCCACTCTTCCACTTTCGCCTTGTCAGGTGGCGTTTCGCTCTATTATAACCTGCCAACACGCTACCTGTCACACTCCGTCGCTCGCCCCCTGACAGGTGACGTGTTACGGCGGCAACGCCGACTACAGTGCGGGCGCCTACAGCAACGGGCGCCAGGGATCTGCGATCTAAAATGAACAAGAAACTCGAAGTCTTGACCCCCCACTAAAAAAGAAGTTCCGAGGTCCCTGCTGACGCCCCCTGCCACGCTTGCCCTTTCCATTAGCGACGCCGATGCAAGAGACAACATACCTATGAAACCGCGGAGACGTACCACCTTAAACGTACACCGGTTTACCAAACGCCTGTTGGACACTCGCAGTGGCGCCGCCTAGCCGAGACTCTACCCCTGAGTGTGCGCAGCTGGCATCGTAAACCTGTATACGCCTACGTTAGTACTTCTCCGGTAGCCTAAGGGCAACTGCTTTCGCTGCTTCCCAGCTCCTCCAGTGGCGATGTATTTTCGAGTCTGGCGGCGCATACTTGATGGTCACACAAAACCCGTGACGTCATCACAGACTTGAGCAATCAGGGAAGTTCCATACATCCGGCTAAAGAATTTTGGCTTAATAACAGCTCCACTGCTATCGCGTTTAAACAGTTAAAGTCCTTATTGTCTCGAACTGGTTACAAAGGCGTCTCAATGGCCGCCTTGCTTATGATCACGAGTGCGGTAATCAGCTGGTAATCGAGCTGGTTTACTGTGAAAGCTAGCTATACCATGACACCGGTCCATGAATAGCTTCCAAAGTGTGCATCGAAGCAGATTACGATAAGCGGACTAAATAAGGCGCAACTTTTTGCCCTGCTCCTGGTCACCAACAAGTCGGCCCCTGTGACATGAGGGCAACCTGTCAATAAATTTATTTGACTGTTAAATATTCTACAATCCCAATGCCCCAGCAATTACGCTTTACATTTCAGGCAGCCGTTGACATTCAGAGAAAAGCTATAATCACTGCTTTTCTTTATATTTTCATTGTTGCGGTGAAGGAAAGCAGTGCTTGCCGAGGAGGCCATTGAACTTCTTTGATTGCGTCCACGAAAAACAATTAGAAATGCAGACAAAATAGCAAGCTTGTCGAGAATGACGCGGATCGAGCACCATTATGGCTGTTCCATAATAGAGCAGAGATGGGATCTTTGGTGAAACTGTTCTTTATAACAGTGACGATTTGGCGGCTGGTTCCCGTCGCCACGCAGCTCTCGACCCGTCCAGCGACGTGAACTGGAGCCCGTTCCAGATGTACCACGTCGGCGTGGGCCTTGAGCTGGCCTCGATGCTCGTGCAAGGGACGCTTCTCTTTCTCTTCATCAGCTGGCGCCACTCGGGCCGCACGCTGTACCGCGACTCCGTTGGGGAGCTGCCCGACCGAGAGAGCCAGGATCCGGACGTGTACAGTGAGACGCAGGTAGGTGGGTGTGCCGCCAGTTATCTCGCAAAGCACCCACTTTCACACTTACGCACACGCATGCTTACCATGATCACTCAAAATGGCCCCGCTGCGGTGGCTAGCCCAGCAACAAAGGCACTCTACGGGAGTTTACCGCGGTATACCATGTTCTAAAACATGACTTAAGAAAAAGAATAAACCAGCTCAGAGCCATGACTTGGGAGTAATTAACTTTCATGGGGGGAACGTACTCTGTAGTTATCGCTGTTCACTGGTCCGCCCTAACCAGTATGGAGCAATGCTCCTTCCAAAAGAGCGAGAACTGGGTCTAGTAGGTTGTACATCTTACAAGGAACGCGCTAAACACATTACTGGCGACTACGAAACATATGACACGACACACAAAGCTCGACCGTGTGTCTTGTCAGTTGTTTCGTGGTCGTCAGTAAAGTGGATAGTGCATTGCTTGTATGAGTCTTCTCTCCTTTTCTGTTGATGCAGTTGGGAACACGCTCTTCATTTACTCAAGCGTAGGGGAGCCGGGCCGGCCGATGATTGCGTTTCGTTTTCGTGATGTTTAGACACCGCATTTCCATGAAAACGTCAGCGTATCCACTATGCACAAAGGATATCAGAAAGAGTAAGAACGAGCACCAACAAAACTGTCCTCGCAGTGTAGTAATGGGTCTGTCGAACTTGTCTACAAGCATCGAGCTTAACCCCACTCTACTCGGTTTCATCGCCGCCGCCTGCAACTTGGTGTCGTTTCCGCAGGCCGTGTACCTAGCGTGCCGCGACCGCTCGCTCTCGGGCTACACGCTGGTCGCCGAAGACCTGCAGAAGTGGTTCCGCGGCGACCACGCCGTGCGCGGCTTCAATGTGGCGCTGCGGCCGAGCGAGTGCTTCGGTCTGCTGGGCGTCAAGAACTGTGGCAAGAGCAGCACGGTTCACATGCTGGCCGGCATCTCGCTGCCGACGCTCGGGGAGTGCCACATGGCCGACGCCAAGCTGTCCTGGGGCGCCAGGGCCGTGAGTATACAAGTCTTGCGGATAAGCCGATGCACTGTTTACAGGGATAGCACTATTAGAAACTTCTCCGGGGCGACAGCATCACCATGTGTGCAGTAGTTGCAAACCAAAAAATTCAGCAATCTTTCTAATGTCCTTAGAGAATATTCATGTGAGCCGTTAAGTTTGGGAACCCAGGATTCTGTCCTCTGTATGTCATGAGATCCAGGCGAGTGTGAACCATGTGAGCGTTGAAGAGCATGAGCCTTGGCAGCTTTGAGAATGAGTCCAATATTGCGACAGCGTCCGGCACAGTGCTCTGCTGAATGCTGCGACTTCTGGACGTGATACGCGCTGATGTTAGAGACAAGACGTTTCCTTCTTGATTGAAAGTGGCTCTTAGCGACTAGATCTGTACGAAGGATTTAGCTTTGGCGTAGTTAGTGTTGCCCTAGCATGAATCTGAACATGCTATTCCTTGATCCAGATTAGGAGGCTATTCTGTACTAAAATATTATTGTGCGAGAGTATCCATCTTCAAACAAATCTCCCACGCGCAGTGGCAGTCCCGCGTGGGCTTCTGTCACCAGGAGGACACGCTCATGGACGAATTCACGGCCGTCGAGACGCTGCAGTTCTTTTCCCGGCTGCGAGGCGTGCCTGGCGAGAAGATCGACGAGCTGGTCAACACCCTCGTCAGAGTCGTCGACCTCACGAACGTCGCGCACCGGAGATGCCGGGAATACTCGTAGGTGGGCCCTGCGGCAGTGCTTGTGGCGCATCTCTCAAGCAAGGGTTTTAGAACAAAGGACACTTGCGAGAGAAAACCGTGGAAGGCGTGCGCATGCGTGTTCGTTGTGCCTGCATCAGTGCGCCCGACTGTTCTATCTTCTAAGGCGAAAGCCTGTAATGGCCCATGCTCGCGTCCGTCCATCCGTCCATTCGTTACGCTCTTAAACTCGATAAAAAAGAACTTAGTGCAGGGTGTGATTCGAACCACCATCATACCGTTCCGCAGCCGAGCGCGCTAACGACTACGCTATTTCCTGCCAACGCGGATGTAGTTCTCTTTGTCGAGGACGCTGGAGAGGGTTTGCAGAAAGGCGTCGAATCAGACGGATGCCTCTCAAATGCCCTCCAGTGTCTCCAGCATTTAAGATTCACAAACAATTGTGTGCTTAATTAACACCTTAACCGCACATAAGTGACACAAGCAGCAACACCGCGCGAAAGGCTTTCGCCTCACCGCACTTTAGGTCAACAAAGTGCCCCCCTAGATTTTTCTCATAAAAGCCTGCAGATGAGTGGCTTACCGTAATATTAGCAGCCGACTCTACCTCAAACTTCGGAATTCCACTTCGTAAGTGCTGAATTATTTAAATTTACTTTTTCTCCTGCTGCAACTTGCTCAAGAGGTTTCTATTGACATATATGTGTGATATTTTTCTTAGCTGTTCGTGCCTGAAGGTAATCTGCGTAACCTTAACTACACCGCTACTTGCCGTCATAACTTTTAATATCAGAGCGCTTGAGCTTTCCATTGAAACTCATGTCGATATGGCCTGTTGCTTTTTTACATTTCCCACTTCGGTCTCCTAAGTTCGCGGACGGTCAAGGCTGAGATGAACCCATGCGTATAAAATACAATTTAGACAATTCGTTACGCGGCAGTATCAATAGAGTACTCTACTGAGTTTGTTAATCGCGTTGTGCAGTTCTTTACAGGAGCGGGCTGCAGTGCCAGTGGCGAAATTAGCCAAGCATCTTATGTTAGCGCCAACATACAACACTCTGAACAGCCCACGCTTTGAAACTCTACGCACTCGCTGGTCACCTAATGACAATGAAATGAACGCTGTACTTGAGATACCTTCAAAACTTGCAGAACGCCGTTTAATATCAGTCTGACTACACACAGAGCAGGAGAAACGCTGCTCCCCCATCTGTCCAATTAACCGGGTCCTACGTCAACTGCGGCCACCGCATCCCGCAGACTTCTTACCCACATCCACCAACCTAACCTTCTTCCGCCCCCTGCTGCGCTTGCCTTCTCTAGGAATCAACTCCGTTACCCTTAAGGACCAGAGGTTCTCTTCCCCTCACATTACATGCTCTGCCCAAGCCCATTTTTTCCTCTTGATTTTACTAAGATGTCTGTAACTCGCATTTGTTCCCTCGCCCGCTCTGCCCGCTTCCGGTCTCATAACGTTACATGTATCAGTTTTCTTTCCATTGCTCGCTGGGCTGTGCTTAAGCTGAACCTTTTTCGTTAGAATCCACGTTTCTGCCCCGTAGGTGAGTACCGGTATGATACAGCTGTTGTATGCTTTTCTTTTTAGGGATGGTGGTAAACTCCCATTCATTATCTGAGAGAACCTGCCATATGCGCTCCACCCCATTCTTATCTTTCTAGTTATTTCCCTCTTATGATCCAGGTCAGCGGTAACTACCCGACCTAAGTAGATGTATTCCCTTACCACTTCGAGCACCTCGCTACCAATTGTGAACTGCTGTTCCCTTGCGAGACTGTTGAATATTACATTTGTTTTCTGCTTGTTAAATTTTAGACCCACCGTTCTGCTCTGCCTGTCTAACTCATTGATATGCTTTGTAGTTTATTTCCTGAGGTACTTAGCAAGGCATTGTCATCAGTGAATCGCAAATTACTTACGTATTATTCCTTAACTCTTTTTCCTGAACTGTTCCCAATCCAGGCCTCGGCACACCTCATGTAAACAGGCGGTGAATGGCATTGTACAATTGCAGCAATTCTACAATTTAAAAGGTGCCTTAGTTAAGCCATTACATAAAACTGGCTGTTTAAAGGCTATTGAAAATTACAGGCTTATTTCAATTCTACCTGCGATTTGCGCAGATTCTTGAAAAGCACCTATTCCGAGTTATGTAGTTTGTTTTCACGAATAATATCCTATCGGAGGCACAGTTTGGTTTCATTGAAGGTAAAGGAACTGCTTTGCTATCAGAACTTTTTACTGATATTATTTACTCATGTTCTGACAATAACAAATTCATATGTGGTCTGTTTTTGGACGCTAGCAAAGCTTTCGATTGCGTTCGGAATGACCTTCTGCTAGAGAAACTTAATGTCATAGGGTTTAGGGGTACGTCCTTTTAATTATTTACTGAAAGGCTATTTTTCAAATCCGGCTCAAGTTGTCGAAATAAGCGGGAATAGAAGTTCTGAATCATTTTTGTCGGAAGGTGTTTCACAGGGCCCTGTTTTATCGCCTTTGCTTTTCAATTTATCTTTAAATGATTTATCAAATGCTGTATCAAAATGTTAAGTTTTCAATACGCCGATGACACGGTATTGTTGTCAACAAATGCTTCGCTGCCTCTGGCCATGGATGCTATTAAAACCGATGTGGTGCATGTTATGGATTGGTTCTTAAATCATTCTATTTCAATTAATCAACACAAAACTAAACTCATTTGTTTACATAATCCACATAAAAAGCTTTCCGTTGTTGAAACACTGTTTTTACATTATTCGCATTGTTTAAGTGTTGTTGCATTCCTATTAATTTTTCAAATAATGTCAAGTACCTTGTTATACTTTTTGACAGAGATATGTCTAGGAAAAGTCATCTTACCGTAGTATGTAACAAGCTTCGTGGTTTATCATGCGTACTATAGAATGTTCGATATTTATTACCTTTTCAGACTCGCAAACTTATTTATGGTGTCCTCAGATATGGAGTCACTGTGTATTATCACTGCTCAAAGACATGGCAAATGAAATTAAATTCTATACTAAGGAACATCCTTCGATCCGTGGCATACAAAACGGATATTTCACCTGACTGCAATTTATTTTCGTTTTTACAGCTGCCCTCTTTTGAAGCCCTTTTGCGTCATGTAGTTATTCTTGCTCACCTTTAGGAGAGTGAATTTTTTGTTCCTTTCATTCCTGTTCGTCCTTTCCGACAGCACAGACGTTTTACGGTACCTCGCTGCTACACTCATTATGGCCACTTCACCCGTAATTATTATATACCCAAAATTTTTAATTCTCGGCCTGATTCGATCTTTTCAGTTTCTTCGCTGTCACAATTAAAGCACTTTTTAAAAACCCATATGTCGGCAACTTAAACTGTTTGTTCTTGTTTGCTTTTGATATTAAGGTTTATCTTTGTTTGCTTGCTTTGTCACACCTGTTTTTGATTATATTTGTCATTCACCGACTGCCGGGCACTTCCCTACAAGCCTTCATGGCTTGGGCAGACCTGTCTTAAAGATTGTAAATATGTTTTCTGAAAATAAAGATGTTTATTATTATTATTATTATTATTATTATTATTATTATTATTATTATTATTATTATTATTATTATTATTATTATTATTATTATTATTACTATTATTATTATTATTTCAAGTTTCTGCGCTCCTGCACTCCCTCTCCCCTCTGGACAGAATGCAAAAGTTGTTTAATTCTCTTTGTCCTCACCTTGATATATTGGAAAATTCTCTCCCTTCCTTTATATTGAATGTCCGTGACGTTCCACTTTGAGCACTCTTTTTCTCATACATAACTTCCCCTTTCATGCATTTTGTCTTTACTACACTTGTGCGTTTGCACCGGTATTATATTGTTTTTTCTCTCCTTAATTGTACATCACGTGTACTTGTTTTCATTAATATTATTTCTTTAATACTGTGTACTCACGCCTGATTGTCTGTAACGCGTTCACTAATTACATTTCTTATTGTGTATGATTGTATTTCTAGCTTGTATTTCAGAGATCTCTTATTCGTTCATATTAGTATTGGCTTTATTCTTGTTTGTATTTTGATATATGCTGTACTTAGCTGTTGTCGGTCGTTCTTGTGTTCATTCTCTTTGTTTATTGTTTTATTAGTTATTTATATGTCTGTTGCCTGTTCTAGCTGTTTTCATTTACCGCTGTTCTCGCTGTTTCCTTGTTCTCGCTTTTTTGTTTCATGCTTGCTGTCGCGCCTAGTTTATGTGTCTTTTTTTTCTATCGCCTTGACTGCTGCATTACCTCCCCTGAGTGTCTTCCTTTGTAGTGAAATAAATTTACATTTTGTGCGTGTGAATGGTGTACCAGCACCAAGACCTTTGGGTTGTTCCTGGGCACCGAAAAATAAAGATTGATTGATTGATTATTATTATTATTATTATTATTATTATTATTATTATTATTATTATTATTATTATTATTATTATTATTATTATTATTATTATTATTATTATTATTATTATTATTATTATTATTATTATTATTATTATTATTATTATTATTATTATTATTATTATTATTATTATTATTATTATTGGTGAGATCATGTCTCCCTGCCTGACACCCTTCCTTATTGTAATTTGATTTCCGGCTTTATGGGAAACTCCGGTACCTGTGCAGGCCTAATAGATGTCTTCCAATATTTTCACATACGACTCTTCTACACCCTCGTTCAGGAATGTCTGCATGACTCCTGTGGTTTCCACTTATTCACATGCTTTCTCGTAATCAGTGAGTTTTTATATTGTGCGGATTTCTCTATCACCTGACTGATAGCATGAATGCGGTGTATTGTCCAGTAGCCTCTACGAAAGCTTGCCTGATCATGTGGTTGATTGAAGCCTAAGGTTGTACTGATCCTATTAGCGATTATGTCAGCTTTCTTCTAAGCTTCTGGTACGGTCGAGGTCACAAGGCGTTGCGTATACGAGGTGGCTAGTTTTTCTAGCAGTCTCTCCTTCGACCTTCAAGATATCAGCTTATACCTGATCCTTCCCAGCTACTTTCCCCCATTGCATTGCTCCCCTAAGGATTTCTTGATTTCATATTTCGTTACTGGCGGGATGCCCCATTGCTTTTGGCTAATTTAGCTATCTTATCCGTATTGCTAAAGACATTGCCCTCTGTCTCTTTAACGCACACATCTGGATTTTACCTATGCCTAGTTTCCTCTTCACCGCTTTGAGGCTACCTCCGTCGTATAAAGCATGCTCGATTCTGTCCATATTAAACTTCTTGATGTCGGCTACCTTGAGCTTATCTATTAAATTTGATAGCTCTGCCAGTTCTATTCTGTCGGTAGCATTACCCGCTTTCTTGCTTTGGCGTTTCTTATTAAGACCTTTCGTCTCCTGAGATAGCTTGCCGCTATCCTGTCCAACCATGCTACCGCCTACTTCTACTGCGCACTCCGTAAAAATAGCTGTGAGATTTTCGTTCATTGTTTAAAGATTAAGATCTGCTTCCTCGGTTGAAGCCGAATATCTGTTCTGCAGCGATATCCTTAGTTCCTCTACTTTTCTTCTTACTGCTAACTTGTGAATTGAATTCCTCTTCATTAGCTTCTTCCGTTCCCTCTCCAAGTGTAAGCTAATTCGAGACCTTACCATTCTATGGTGGCTACAAAGTACCTTTCCGAGGACCTCCACACCCTGCATGATACCAGAATGAGCGCATGGAGTGAGAGCATGGCGAGACCACAATGAACGCATATAGCGCTTATTTCATTTTTATTCTCACCATTGGGGCTCTTCCAGGTCCACTTCCTGTTGTCTCGTTTGCGGAAGAAGGTATTCATGATCTGTAAATTATTTATATCTGCGAGCTCTACTAGTAACTCTCCCCTGCTATTCCTATAACCTATCCCATAGTCGCCTACCACCTGGTCGGCAGCCTGCTTCTTGCCCACCTTCGCATTGAAGCCGCCCATCAATACAGTGTACTGTGATTTTACTTTTGTTCATTGCCGATTCCACGTCTTCGTAGAAGCCTTCAACGATCTGATCATCATGGCTGGATGTAGGCTCATAAGCCTGCACCACCTTCACCTTGTACTTTTTTAGCTTAATTACTGCAGCTGCCACCGTCTCGTTAACACTTTAAAACTCCTCCATATTGCCAGATATATCCTGATTAATGAGGAATCCCACACCTAGTTCTCGTCAGTCCACTAATCTCCGATAGCACAGTACGTGACCTCCCCTTAGTACTGTATGCGCCTCATCTGTCCTGCTGACCTCACTTAGCCCCATGACGTCCCATTTAGTACCTGCTAGTTCTTTGGACAGCGCTGCTATGCTAGCCTCACTGGTTAAGTCTCTAGCGTTAAACATTGTCAGGTTCCTAATCTCCAAATCTCATCCAGATCTCATCCGGCCGAATAACTTCCTGCCACGCGCTTCTATGCTTGCCTCCTCATGGATTCCGCTCTGTCACCCAAAACGACCATCGTTTTCCTTGTTTTCGCCTTGCATATCCTGTCCATGCTCATTTCTGTTTATATTCGGCTAGGGTGTTATTATCTGTCATTCACGCTTCGGTCCTCTCGTCTCTCCTTTTCCCTCTGAACATCAGTCTAGCCAAAAGCAGGCCTGAAAGGTCATTAACTCGCATTTGCTCCTCGATCCGCTCTCCACCCTTCCTGTATCTTAACGTTATAGTTATAGTTTTCGTTTGGACAGCTCGCTGTCCTGAGCATAAGTTGAAGCATTATCGTTAGAGTGCAAATCTCTGCACCGTAGATGAGTACTGGTAAGGTGCAGCGGTTACATGACTTCCTCCTGAGGGATTCAATATTTTGAGAGTACTTGCCAAGTGCGCTGCACTCATTCTCATTCTTATAGTGATTTTACACTTGTGGTCCGGGGCTGCGGCTACTATATGCCCTCAGTAGATGTATTTTCCCGTACCACTTCCAGAGCCAGGCTGCATAACCTAAACTGCCGCTTTCTGCATGCTGAATTTTAGACCTACCGAAGACAATGTCGTCAGCGAGTCGCAGATTACTAAGCTATTCACTGCCAACTCCTATCCCCAACTGGTCCCAGTTCATGTCTCTGAATAAATCTTGTAAGCACGCGGTGATTAGCATTGGAGAGATCATGCCTCCGTGCCTTACACTCTTTCTTATAGAGATTTTATTGCGAAAGGTTTACAAGCATCATCATCATGTAAATAACGCGGCTTGGTTAGTCATAAAATTCAATATTTGTCGAGACAGAGATGATGCGACGTGGTCATTTGCCATGGCAGAGCGCTGCTTAGTCAAAGGGTGTGTCACATAATAAAACCAAGAGATAGGGCTGGGTTGGCAGGTGCACTGAGAGGTGACAGTTAAGTGACATGGCCGGGCGCTGGATGGTTGTCGGTGTGCGCCATGTCATGAGACCAGGTGACATGGCTGAGCGTGGTGGCGGGCTAGGTGGCAGTTGAAGGTGCGCTTGGTTATGTACAGACGTCTATAGATAGCTCCGCGCATCAGGTGTGAATAAAGCCAGAATGAACAACCCCTGTGTCTACTGTACTGGGAAAACTCCTGAAGTGGAGAGGGCGACCACGTAGGTACGCCGTTGAAGATAGAGTATCGGCGGCTGTACTGGTTCAGCACATGCGCCGAGCAGCAGTGACGGCTGAGGAGAAGCAGGCTGAGCGCGCTTCGGACTTAATGCTATCTCATTCACAACCCATTATATATTTAAGTGTAATAAGGGAGTAATTACTCATTTGCATCCAACCAAGCGCAGCCATACGGCTACAAAGGAAAGCTGTACAGCTTTCTAAGAAACTTCGCATTTAAAGAAAAATTCGTCTTGGTCCGGGGTTTGAACCCGGGACAACCGCTTCACCGGAGCAGTCGCTCTACCAACTGAGCCAACCTGGAGGGCAAGCTCATGGTACGGCGAGAGCGAATTGATCAAGAACTCGAAGTGGGAACAGAGTTGGTCAAATGTTTTAGGGGAATCCCCCCAAGGTGGAGTAGATTTGTAATAAGGGAGTAATTACTCATTGGCATCCACCCAAGCGCAGCCATACGGCTACAAAGGAAAGCAGTAAGTGTCCTCCAAATTTTTTATTGCTTTCGCTAAGGAGGACTCTGGTGGCTGTGCAGCCGCTATAGATATTCCAGTATTTCTGCATGCGGCTCTTCTAAACCTTGATCCCGTGTTTCCTGTACGACTGCTGAGGTTTCGACTGAGTCAAAAACTGTCATGTAATCTACAACTGCTGTACATAAGGGTTGGTTATTTTTTGCGCATTTCTGTGACAACCTGACTAATGGTGTGATTATGGTCTATTGTATATTAGCCTTAATGAAAGCCTAACTGGCCCTTGCTTGATTGAAGTTTAAGCTTGTCCTCATTTTATTATTGATTACTTTAGTGCGCACATTGCAGGCAACATACAGTAACATGATCGCTCTTTTCAAGTCATTTACGTCTCATTATGGATTAAAACTTTCCTCACCGCGTCCTCTTAGCATCGTTACCCTGCTAACGATTACTTCGTGCACCGATTTTGGAACCTTCTGCGTTGCTTACGGGCACGATGCGTCATCTGGTTTGTAATTAGACAAATAAAAATTGGGGAGGACACTTAAGTCCCGCCTTAAGAGTATGACACGATAGCGTAGTGGGTTAGGCTTTCGATTCTGAGCAGTTTACACCTTTGAACCCATTTCACTTTTTTAATTGTTTCAGTTATATAATTGATCCATTGCACACTCTAAATTTTCTTAATTTGCATCATTAACCATTGGTTTTTCATTCTGAGCATTTTAACAGCTTTGAACCCCCTTTTCTCTAATTTCTAAGTTTTTCATTTTTTTATTTCTTCAATTATTCAATTAACTGCAATTATTTCATTAACTCGTGCTCCCTAACTCGTGCCGTGCTTCAGTTGTTGCTTTACAGCAAGACTCCTATTCAATATAGCAGTTTTATTTTTCACAGATACTGGCCAATATAATATAAAATATTTCATAAAATTTTAATTTTTTTCTTTTTTAGATATAAAAATGTTTTTACATGTTTTATTCAATTTAGTCCTCAAATCTTGTTTATGGCAAATAAAGTTTTTTATTGCAGCGCGCAGTTCGCTATTTAATCTGATGTGCCTAAAGACCACAATTATTCAATAAAATAATAATTGGTTTTGGGGGGAAAGGAAATGGCGCAGTATCTGTCTCATATATCGTTGGACACCTGAACCGCGCCGTAAGGAAAGGGATAAAGGAGGGATGAAAGAAGAAAGGAAGAGAGAGGTGCCGTAGTGGAGGGCTCCGGAATAATTTCGACCACCTGGGGATCTTTAACGTGCACCTACATCGCACAGCACACGGGCGCCTTAGCGTTTTTCCTCCATAAAAACGCAGCCGCCGCGGTCGGGTTCGAACCCGGGAACTCCGGATCAGTAGCCGAGCGCCCTAACCACTGAGCCACCGCGGCGGGTGCAATTATTAGCCTTGTTTTCGTCTTTTGCATTGCTTTTTAAATGCAATATTTTTTGCAGGACAAAAAGTACTGAGAAAAAAAAAAAGGTCGTTATCCCAGTGGTAAGGAAAGAGTTAAGGTAATGTTATTTTTCGAATATGCTGGGAAAGTCAAAGTCATGGGGCATTACTTATTCATTATAGCCAACTTTTCTACCACAATCTCTTCGATGTCTGGCAACACATCTGCTGGTGCGTCATCCTTATCAAAAGTTCCAGAGAGCAATATGCTGCCCTGAACCATTCAGAACACTTCCAGCGCGAGGAACCAGTGTGAGGCGGGAACCCAACTCGAATGCACTTCAGTATAGCCGTCATCGGTAGCTGGTGCTGCTTTGGCCGCATAGGACCGGTGCTACTGCTATACATCTCTGTATAACTCCTCGGCTACTTTAAATATATTATCCACATTTATTATCGAAATTTCCTTCCTTGTGTTTTACCTCGTATATCTGATTTTTGCCTATGCCTAATTCCCTCTTGACCGCTTTTAGGCTCCCACTGTTTTTTAGAGCATGCTTGATTCCCTTTATAATATACTTCCTATATCGGTCACATCACGCTTATTCATTAAATTTTATTACTCGGCCAGTTCTGTCCTGTCTGTTGGGTTAAATGCATTTCCACTTTAAAACATTGCTAGCGTACCTCACAATCTTTAGACTCTGGGAAAGTTCTTTACTCGATTAAAACACTGCCCTTTATGGTACACGCCAATCACGCATTCGGAATAAGATCAGAAGTCACGGAATACTCGTACCGTTCTCACATTAGTTACCTTTTCAAATCCTGCACGACAGAAGTGGCACTTTGAGCAGATCTTTGAAATGGTTCCACTCTCTGTTCCAATGCTATGCTCACAGCGGCAAAAGAAGTGTCAAATTTATGGCGCAAATTCAGTCTATAATGAACACTCAGCAGACGATGCAGCTACCACTTTTTAAGGACATTGAGGGACATGAGGGAAATCCAATCGGGGAGACATGCGGCTGCTTCATTGTTTGTTCTTTCATGCATAGAGGACAACTCTTCGACTTCAAATTTAAGGTTTCACTCAGGCTCAGAGTTCATGTTTTTGCTCAGGTCTGAAAAGGCTACGAGGCTACGCTGTTATCTTTAGCAAAGCGGACACGTAGATGCTTCCCAGTTTTATGGTCACTCATTCTGCAAGAAAAGTAACTGTGCGAGGCCGAAGAACCTGGCAGCTAGCTAACCTCATGTGTTTCGGCCACGCTTCATCCAAAAATACACTTCTTTAGAGCACTTGAATCCAGGTAAGGTGGCCAATAGTGATTTACTTCAAACGGCATCCATCTGTGCTTGTCCACGTGGCGCTCCGGCTTCGAGCAACCACTGCTACCGAGCTACATGCTCCAGCTCAACTCAAGTCTGTGTAACTGGCTGTCGCTAAAATGGACTCCGCCTCACGTCGGCGTATTGCGTGTTCGCCGCAGCTGGAGCGCCCGACGCAAGCTGGCGACGGCCGTGGCGCTGGTGGGGCTGCCTCGTGTTGTACTCTTGGACGACGCGACCACCGGCATCGACTTGGCTGGTCGGGAGATGATCTACGGGGCGCTGAGGCACATTCGGGAAGCCGTCGGATGCGCCATATTCATGACTACGTACAGGTGCGCTTAGGGCGACGTTTCTAATTATGTTTCATTTAAGTTAATTTATTTGAGGTTGCTGCCTGTGGAGTAAGTTTAATGCTCATTGCCGCCTAACTGGGCTTCTGTCCTGCTTAGATAGCGTCAATTATCATGCGCTGACTTAGCATGACGTGAAAGGCACTAGCAGTCTAAATCTTAAACCACGAGTGGTCGTACGGAACAGACTGCTCATCATTATATACGCGAACTGATTCTCATGAAACTACAGAACGTGCTCGTAAAGTGCTGAAATGGCACATGAGTGCAGAGGACGGGGTTGAAGTGCATGGCGGCGTAACATGCTGCACGTTCTTCAGTGTGAGATTTCTATGCGGATGTAGCACAAAAATACCGCCTCGCTAAACGATATCAGCTTCCACGTTAGGAACCTGAGGTTGTCTAAATTAGAATCCAGAGCCTCTTAATATAGCGCCTCTTCTTCTCTTCGTTCCTTCACCCTTTCTTCCCCCAGTGACTCGCAAGGCGTTCGAAAAGTCCGCCGAGAGTGAGAATGTCACCACGCCGTTGCCTTCGTTACGAAACACTTACATTTTTCTCTTCCCAGCACGGAGGAGTGCCAGGCGGCATGCACCCGAGTGGGAATCATGGCTTGCGGCAAGCTGAAGGCCCTGGGCAGTGTGGAACACCTGCGGGAGAGGTTCGGCGACGGGTGCGCGCTCACCTTCAGACTGGTAGAGCAGATGACCGTCTACCTGGTCGAGCGCATACACGTCGCACTCACCAGCTTCTTCCCCAGCGCCCGCCACGTCGACTACCGAGAGGTACGTGCGCATGTCCCTTTTCTTTCTGCGACGCGGAGTGAGAGCGCACGCTATGAAAGCGAGCGTAGTTGGAAGTTACGCTGGCCACTGGCACAGGTCTTTAAAATAGTGCTGTGAAAGCAGAGGCGAGAGAGTTTTGGCCGGCCGGTTTTCACCACTACCCTACATTTTGGTCTACCCGCCTTCCTTGGACTGGTAGACTAAATTCTAAGTACCAGTGCTCAGTGTTTCCTCCTGGTGTTGTCTAATTACCCACCTCTAGCTCCAGCCGCGGTCAACCCATGCCAGAAAGGTCCCTGATCTTATCTTACTGCCTAACTTTTTGATCGCTCTGAGCAGGTCTTCCTTCCACAGTGATCCTTATCGTCCTTATCGTGATATTATCGTCCTTGTTACCTTAACATATCACCGGTCACTTGTCCCGATACATATCTCACTTCGATGCATTGTTCCCTTTACGATAAAATGTTATGAACCCAAGTTTGGTTAATAAAACATGTAGAATTCACGGAATGTGGTTTTACATTCCATTATTGGGAATCATGAGTTTGATGAAAGGTAGGGAAACTAAATTGCGGTACATCAAAATATGCAGTGACGTGGACTAGTTAAGTATAAATTAAGGCAATATTCATCGTGGCGTTGTTCTTTCACAGCCTTCAGTTTCGCAAAAGAGATAGACTGCTCTTCGCGATGGTACGTTCCATTTTCATGGATAATGCATACACATCAATATTGCGCTTAGCGCATGATGGCATTAGTTTCCCATGTTCGTTAAAACCAAATACAAAAATATGTTCATGGAAAAGTTACGGCCATTTGCAACAGATCCTAGATAAAAAAAAGTGGCATCAGATAAAGAAGGTTAAGACTGTTCAAAGCTAGACGCTGTTTGATAAATATTAGCGAGAATAACGAGCCCTAGCTGTTCATATGCTAGTCAGCATTCATAACAGGCATTGCAACAAACATAAGACATGTTTACAGCAACAAGTATTTCAGGCTTTTCAACGCTGCTGAAAATTTGGAGTTCGTCAAGCAGAAAAAGCATTGGCATCTTAGAGAGGTGGTACGGCAGCAGCCTCACTCAGCCGAGGAAGGACGATGACACGAGAGGCACCCGAGGCATCCGCTTGAGAGGGAATGGGCGTACGGCATTACCGCTTTTTTACGCCTATCATCCGGTCCTGTGCACTGCTCCGAGTCGTACTTAGAAGTTATCAATTTCCTGTGGATTTTACATGCGCACGAGACAAGGACCGAGACCTTAAAACTGGCCGCCCTGCAACTGTGTATACCTTCGCTAAGAGGCGGTTGCTCATCCTGTGAAGGCAAGGTTTCTTTAATGTCTTATTCAGGCATTCAATGACTACCCCATTTTTTACAAGTTTTGAATTACATGACTGGGGCTTCTTGCTCTCCAGGGGAATATTGCCAACAAAGGTGAGCTTAAGTGTATTTACAGCAGTACGCTATTTTGTGAACCTTCATGCGTGAATTTCAGTCCGGACTTGTTTTTCTACGAAACAATAAACAACGTATGGCACAGTTTCTGGCTCGAGGCGTTTGACAACCACAAAAAAAATCATTCACATACCTACAAATGCGTATGAAACAACCGGCCAGTTCTTTCTCCGTTTTCTTGTGGACTTGGCTAAGGGTTTATGGGGTTTAACGTCCCAAAGCGACTCAGGCCATGAGGGACGCCGTAATGAAGGCTCCGGAAATTTCAACCACCTGGCACTGACATGACACAGTACACGGGCCTCTAGAATTTTGCCTACATCAAAATCGACCGCCGCGGCCGGATCGAACCCGCGTCTTTCGGGTCACCAGCCGAGCACCATATAACCACTGAGCCACCACGGCGGCGCGGATTTGACTAAGAAAAGTGCTACTAAGTACAGGGGCTACTTTTT
This sequence comes from Amblyomma americanum, assembly GCF_052857255.1. Lineage (NCBI taxonomy): Eukaryota > Metazoa > Arthropoda > Arachnida > Ixodida > Ixodidae > Amblyomma > Amblyomma americanum. Next base: position 121,887,601 of record NC_135499.1, read on the forward strand.
CTCCTATAGACGCACCAGACGTTTGCAGCAGTGTTTGGCCGCCCAAGCAGCGTACGCATTGTTCAGGTAGAAAATGAGGAGTTCTAGAAAGGATCCTGTCGGAATCCTGGCGGATTCGGTCAGAAAAACAGGATAGTCACTGGATGCGTGAATATGGCAGTAAAGAAATCTCGTCTTCACAAGATCAGTAATAGCCTCTTAACCAAGGTACGCCGTGGCGGGGAGGCCGGTTTCAGGGCCTCGATTCCTGTCACGTATGAAGCTAAAATCCTGATGAAACTGAAACACTTTAAGCACGACTCGGAGCAGTGCATTATTCCGCATGAAAGGCGTAAAAGTAGCTGTAATGCTATATATCCATTCCCTCTCAAACAAATTTAAGAAAGCTGGGGCCAGATATCGTGTCAATGTTATGTTCTCAGCTCCTAATAAAGCGGGTAACGAAGGAGCAACTGTCCAAAGAAAACAAAAATCAACTGGCAAGAAGACAGTATGTAAAATAATCCCTGCAAGTTTTTTCCCTGTAAGATTGCTCTTGCATACCAGATTCATTTGTCCTGTGGCCGTACCTATATATGAGAGACAGGCCGGTGCATCAATGTAAATATTTTGGAGCGCCTAAATTCGTTATAAAATAAGTCTACAAACCTGGCAAGTCATTGTTTCGAATGTCAGTGTATACCGTTTTTTGTTGACCCTGAAGTCAAGTTTGTTCCAGTTAAACTTCTTGCCCTTCTCCTGATGGGATGGCCGGATTGGGCTAGTCGGTTGCTCCTCGCGAGCAGTGAATGATGATGGCACGCTGGCCGGTGATCGATTATACGGCGGTTAGTGGTACGAAGAGCACTTCGGGTCTTCGTCCGCTCGTCCGGCGACACGTTGCCGGTTGGGGCAGCAATTTCAACTTCTTAAGATAAAACTTATTTATTAAAGACGGGATTGATAAAAAAGGCATATGAGCTAAAGGCAGTTTAAAAGGTATGTTAAAAAAAGGCTGTTAAAAACGGCCGAGCTTGAGACTCGGCGGCATTGTTCCCAGCGGGTTTTTAACCCCTTCGATAATTGGGCGGAGCTTGAGTAATCTAGCTCTCGCTCAATTTTAACCAACCGCAGTGCAGTGGCATCGTATGTGCAAGTGGGCGGAGCCCAGGGCTCACCGGTCCGAGCTCAGTGAACCCCGCACCTCCTGGAACGTGCAGGGCGCGTGACTCCGCGCACGCAGCTCGCTGCATGTGCATTCCATCGATTGCCACGCATCGGATTGACAGCCAAGGAATGTCTTCCGTGGGACATGGTTGACTCGGCACAAGAACAGAAAAGGATTAGTTCCGTAGCTTGCAACGAGGCACCCTGAGCTGGGGCGTCACACCTCGACGTGCATTCCTCTATTTCCCGCGGGCATGAGCGCTCCTGGGAACAGGTACGGGGGGGTGACATCGGCGCCGTGGTCTTCTAACTTAACAGTTCCCAACGATCGCAGTACAAGAGAAGTGGCAAAAGCGTTTCATATTTTTAGGAACGGAATTAGATGTGTTAGTCTTCCGTAGCCTTCTCATCAAAAGGAATGGACTTGTTAATCAGGGGTGAACAACGGAGATGATCCCACGTGCGTCCGCGAGGCAATGTTTAGAAGTGGTAGGTGCATGTATGTGTTTGAAAGTGCGCATGTGCGCAAGCTTGATGTTCTGCTTGAGAAGCAAGCAGGATCTTTTCATTAAACCCACCTTGAAATTAATCGCCGTTTGTGTCCTTTTTTCGATATCCTTTGTTCGCAGCCGTGTTTTCTAAGTAACTATACAAAAATAAATCACCCAATCTGCCGTTCTTCAGTAATGTTTGTGCATGTGCTGTCTCTGTCGCCTGTAAATAAAGCCGTTTCTTGAAGCCAACATCTCTGTGGATGCAACAGGGTGTACTTTGATTGACAGGAAAGCAGTAAACGTCGTCAAGACCCGCACTATGCAAATGTATAGGCGCTGCGCACGCTTAAACATGGCGGTTAGGAGCAGACCAGAGGACTGATGGCGGTAAATTTCAGAATGGGAGCACCTCGGAAAAAAGAAAAACCGCAGATGTACAAGATGTGCGGGTTGTAACTTTCGTCCATTCGCTGCCATGCGCTTCACGCAGGGTGTGTTCCTCTACCACATTGCGAGCCGGTGCACCTGGAGCGAGGTGTTCGGCCGCCTGGCGCAGCTGAAGCGCTGGTTCCGTATCGACTCGGTGCTCGTGTCAGACTGCTTGCTGGACGAGATCTTCCTGGGCATGGCGCGCGCCGACATGGCCGAGGACGCTGCCGAGGCCAAGGAGAAGGCTGTCGAGGCCACGGCGAAGGCGCTGCGAGAAGGTGACTGCCGCTCACGGCGATAATTCGGAAATTATCAGCGCTGGGAGCGAGAGTGGGTACATGATGAAAAAATACTGATCGGATAAAGGCGATAACTCTGAAACTGTCATGTTGAAGAGGCTAGTAGATTCACACATGGGATGAGTCTACTGCTTGCCAGGATAAGAGGATACCACGCTAAGTGTGAAAGAAGAGGCTTCAAGTGAAAATCAGGAATGTGGTTAATTGGCTCATAACCAAAATACCCAGAAGCAGCCCATTAAACAAGACAAACGGGAAGAACACACTCAAATGCAAACAGGCGCTGACTCTGGACTGGCAGTGTGGTATTGTTTGTCTTCAATGCCTCCCCGCGTGCTTCGCCTCGCAATAAATTGAAGCCCGCCACTCCTGCGCGGCCAATTGTCGCCGATGCAGCTTCGGCACATGAAAATGCACCAAACAGTTAGTCAGTCAGTAAAGCGCACATTGTAAAGATGTCTGTTCTCAAATCAGTCATTCATGGTTGTTACTGCACCGTCGCAGATCCGTGGGGCCGGAATCCGCAGAACAAGCGCATCCGCCATCTGACGTCCAAGAAGCCCGTGCGCGCAGCCAGGGGCGGCGGGAGGAACCCGGACAATGCGGAGAGCGCCTGAAGTGGATTATTATAGCTGTTTTTCTTAATTTGACGAGGACAATAGTTATCTGACCCGTTTATTATTCGCCGTTTTATTTTACGACAGTTACCTGCCTTCTTTTTTCATAACGTCTGAGACCATAACAAGCGCAGCGCAACTTGCATGTTCGTGCCCCAACCTCTGTTTGAACGCAAGTTATCAGCTACAGGGCGATCCTCTGATGCTGTTTCCCTCTAGTAAAATATGGCGGTTAACTTTTTTTTCGCAGCTACTCATGTATGCAAGTTTCTAACAGCTGTTCCACGCCATCAAACGACGCGACACCTCTGTATGTAGTATCACGTCTTTCAACATGTCTCACGTTCATACTGTGCTGTCGATAAGACTGAACGTGAAAGTGCTACCTAGACTTGCATTTATTCCGGGGCATTTCGATGGCAACGCTAGTTGTGACGGTGATATTAGATCAGCCGCCGCGGTGGCTGAGTGGTTATGGCGCTCGGCTGCTGGCCCGAAAGACGCAGGTTCGATCCCGGCCGTGGTGGTCGAATTTCGATGGAGGCGAAATTGTAGAGGCCCGTGTACTGTGCGATGTCAGTGCACGTCAAAGAACACCAGGTGGTCGAAATTTCCGGAGCCCTTCACTACGGCGTCTCTCATAGCCTGAGTCGCTTTGGGACGTTGAACCCCCATAAACCAAACCGGTTATATTAGATCCCCCGTGCTTTTGATAAAAGCTGCCTCTACGCTTTCACTTGTCGCAGGTCTTGCCAAGAGCTTTCTTCATTGCCATTCTTACCGTGCGTAAAACGAGAAACTCTTCTTTTAGTTTGGCGCTGCTATAGTGACCAAAGATATCTGAGCATGCGCAAATGCGGCCTGAAAGCATTGTATTCTTCCCTCCCCTTCAACCGAACTGGCCTAACGATTTGAATTTGAATTTATTTCTAAACACGCATGTTTACATATATTTCTTAGGTGTATGGGAGTAAAAGCCGCTCAAGAGCAGCTTGACAAAGCTCCCATATTCCTTCTATACTCGGCAGTGCAGGACAGAAAACACAGGTTACACTAAAATGATAACAGATAACAAAAATCAGCCAGGAGCAGTACAGTACAGCGAAAATTGTGCAGATACAACAATACAAGACATTATTATAGGCTCACTTTAAAATAGTAGTCTTGAAATCAATATACAGGTACATTAGAAAATAAGTTCTTTTATGCTTTTAAAATAAAGTAGAGCTGGTAATGTTTTGTTGTATAACTTTAATCTATTTATTGTATATGGCAAAACATAAGTGTTTGAAAGCCATTGTTTGTGCACGAATGTGGAACCTGCCAGTGGTCGTGGCATCGTGTTGTGCGTGTTATTTGTGGGATTTTCATGTAATTTAGTGGTGTCTCTAAATAACATATTGTTTTGATTAACCTGAACTTTATAGGACCTAAGAATGCAAAATTCATATATTTTTTTCGTTGAGAAATGGGAGTTAACGCGTTACATAAAAGATACATTCACTATGGCTCTCATCGTAGCCTTCTGCAACCTCAGAAGTTTATTTTTACAAGTAGACGTTGTGGTTCCCCCCCCCCCCCAAATTACAGTAGTTAATATAATAGTCGAATAAAGCCTGATATATTGCGATCTTTGTTTTAGTTTGTAATGTGCGCTGAAATTTTATTAATACTCGTACAACACGAGCTAACTAGGTGGTTATCAGGTCCACATGATTGTTCCACAATCATGAATTCGTTAAATTAAACACCTAGAGTTTTTACACCACTCACTATTGCTTTTGTGTTACTACCAAGGGTTACGGTGAGGTCAGTCGCAAGATGCACTTCAGCAACTGTCATCGTACTTTGTGGAATCATGTAGTACTGTCGCTGGACTTGCAGCGCGGTACAGCGCTGGAAACACTGCGGTAGCATCTCTCCGAAAAATTTGTCCTCACTAAAGACCTTTGGAAAGAATACTCTCTGTACGTCGCCCTATTCCTCACTGGACTTGTACGTCCGGGCGGCGCAACCAAGGGTCAGCTCGTGTATAAGACCTGCGCTTGATTGGATGATGAAAACTCCCATCTGACCACTAACGGCTCCTAGTGGCCGCCGCTTGAATTACTGCGTTCGACGCAGGCTGCGGCCGGCCGCGGCCGTAAGTGCGGAAAGGCGACCGAAAAAAACGCCAAGCCCGAAGGCATACAACGGAACTTACAATTGTCACACTAAATAAGACGACGATAAAAATGTTTCTACTTGTTTCAGTCCAACCGCGGGAAAAAAAGGCAGCTGTAAATATAGAGTCGGCCGGAAGAGGGCGGCAAATACGCTTCCGGGTCATTTGTTCGTTGCTTGACTGCACAGCAGCGCGAAGCATGCGTGACCTGCCAAATATAACATTCTTGCGTAGTTAACATCCCATTTTCCAACATTATCTGAAGTGTCTTTGTCTTGTTGCTGCACCGTATGTGAAAAATTCCACGTAGTAATGTAAATTTCTCTTCCGATTAATCTGTCGCCTCACTGCTCTAGAGTGAAAAGCCGAGGACACGTATGAAACCGAATGGTCATATTTTCTAAACTGCTTCCCTTACTGGATTGTGCTGCAGCAAAAAAAAAAAAAATCTGAGGGCACGTAGGTGTGCTTACGTGCAGGAATGCGAAAGCATGGAACTTTCTTGAACGCGGGTTTTTCCAAGACGACCGTTCCCGCCGCCGTGGCTCAGTGGTTAGGGCTCTTGGCTACTGATCCGGAGTTCCCGGGTTAGAACCCGACCGTGGCGCTGCGTTTTTATGGAGGCAAAACGCTAAGGCGCCCATGTGCTGTGCGAAATCAGTGCACGTTAAAGATCCCCAGGTGGTCGGTCGAAATTATTCTGGAGCCTTCCACTACGGGCACCTTTACGTTGTTTCACTCCCTCCTTTATCCTTTCCTTTACGGCACGGTTCAGCAGTCCAACGTTATATGAGACAGATACTGCGCCATTTCCTTTCCCCGGAAACCAATTACTATTAGACGACAGTACGCTTTTTTCTGTTATTTTTTTTTTATTTTTTATTTTTTATTTGTATTCCCATTCGTTATTTATTTTATTGCTTTCTTTTTTTCTTTTTTATTTATTTTCTAATTATTCCTCTTGAACTTATTTTTATCTTCATTTCTTTTCATTCATTTTTAATAATAATAATAAATGGTTTTTGGGGAAAGCAAATGACGCAGCCTCTGTCTCATATCTTGGCGTACACCTGAACCACGCCGTAAGGGAAGGGATAAAGAAGGGAGTGAAAGAAGAAATGAAGAAAGAGGTGCCGTAGTGGAGGGCTCAAGAATAATTCTCACCACCTGGGGATCATTAACGTGCACTGACATCGCACAGCACCATGAAAACGCAGCCATTCATTTTTAATGTTTTGTGTTTCATTCTGTTTCCTTTTTTTATTTTATTGGTTTTATTTTCGACGACATCCTTTGATTGACCGGTGAGGCGGACGCTTTCTGCAAACGAACACTTCCGGCGCACTCCTGAGGCCAGTAAGGCTTTCGCCTTAATAATTCAGATGGTTGCGTTTTTCTTTGGGTGGTGTTGACTACACGTAGACTGACGATGCGATGCGACGACGTCTTCCTAATTCATAGCGAGTAAGTCACTTTATTCGAGGTCAAATTCAACTAAAAGTTTTATTTTTCCTTTCAAAACGTGAAGAAAAATCATCAAAAGCGGTGATTCACAAAGAGACCTCAGAAATCGGCTCCTGATAACTATTTATTTTCAATCCTATTGTCCCTGCCAGGGTAAACTAACAAAGAGGAGCCGGGGCTACACAGGCCACCTTACTCGTTCCGCAGAATCGTCTTCACCAGTTGCTAGGAGACGCTGGCTTGCTTGTCTCACTCGATAGTCGTCGTGCGAGACAATATATCTCACATTAAGGAATGAGTCTGGGATAGACAGAAAACCACGTTTGAGGTAAAGCGCGCAGGAAGGCGCGAGCTAGGGAACACGACCGACAACCTCTCATACTTGCTGCTGTTGTCATCGAAAGAGGCAAAAAAAAGTGATCTATAGGATGTGGTTGCCCAGAAACACGCGTGAAGAATTTTACTGACGGTGCTGCAGACGGCAATGAAAAGAGCCTCTTTTTTCCCCAATTGTAGTTTCTTTACAAGCGATACGAAAAGGAAGAAAACTAAACCTTTACAAAGAAAAAAAGCCGCCTTTCGTTCGCGTCACGTCGCCACGGCTCCTTTGCTTACTGACTCACAGAAGGTTCGGCGCCAGGATATTCGTAGTCAGCTGGCGCGTAGTAGTAGAGTGGTGGTGGTGGCGGAAACATTTATTGCCAAATACAGAGGGGGGAAACCCCCTAACATGGCACGAGACAACCCTTAGGGGGCTGCCCTTACATGGCAAAGGACAACCATTGAAGGGCTATCCGCTTCAGGGCGTCGGTAATTATCCGGCGCGAGTCAGCAGCAGCGGGGCTGGCCAGGAGAGTCCCAGTATGACTCCGCCGTGGTGGGGGATGGAGGGTGTGGAAAGGCAGGACATGTGAGGAGGACATGAAGGAAGTCTCCCGGTTTCCTGCAGAGCTTACAAGAAGAAAGGAATTGATCGGGGTAGCGGGCATGAAGGAGATTAGTGTAGGGAGCAGTTCGGGTCTGGAGTGGGCGCCAGTGGGAGGCCTGGGTTAAGTTAGGGAGGGAGCCGGCGGTGCGTAAACGCGCCGGGTATCTCGGTAGTAGTTAATATCTTTGAACGTAAGCAGACGCTCCTGGGATGGTGGAGGAGGTCCAACTCCGGCCCGGAAAGTGAGAGCTCGGGAGAGGGGAGCGGTTGTTATGCCTTCGTGGCATTAAGACAAAACAAATAATAAAGTGAACAAAACGCTATTACGAGAGCTTCACATACTCGCTTACCCGCAAGAGCGAACGCGACAGCGTGTTGCAGCGCTGCCACGGAGTCCACGGAACACAATCACCTATTTGGCGCGACGCCTTGCCCGACGGAGAAATCGGTCAGAGTCTCTAGGAGGCCTCTGAAAGAAGCCCATCCGCCACTCGAAGAGAAAAAATTGGGAAATTGCCTGTTTGGTTGTTGGGGAAAGTAAATGGCGCAGTGTCTGTCTAAAATCTCGATCTCGACGGACACCTCAACCTCGCCGTAATGGAAAGGATAAAGGAGGGACTGAGAGAAGAAAGGAAGAAAGATGTGCCGTAGTGGGAGGCTTCGGAATAATTTCGACCACCAGAGGATCTTTAATGTGCACTGACATCGCATAGCACACGGGCGCCTGGTGTGTTTCCCCTCCATTGAAACGCTGCCCGAACGAGCTACAATGCCGCTGCTACCAGAATTAACCGTCCTGCGTCTCCGCTGTGATTGTGATTTTAGAGAAAAGGAAAGGCTCAGTAACTGTGTCACATATCGGTGAACACCTCAACTGCACCGTGAGGGAAGGAAGTTTGTAGTAATAGAGAAAAGACGGAGAGACCATAACGGAGGTCTGTGTCTCCGGTGGAAGTCGCATTCGTTGATCACAACAGCACACAGACGCCTGCATCACAGGCGCTCGGGTGATACTGGTTCCATGACATCGCAATGGTTGACACACGCACAAAACAGACGCACAATGGTCCGGTCGCCGCTGCCTGCCCGTCTGAAGCCCGAAGAGGTTGCGAAGGGTTCCACCCACGCTGCCGCCCGCAGGGGTGAAACCATCGTGTTATCACCGTGCTCCGCGTTCGGACCAGTAGTTGACGTCTTCAAAGTTTCCGTCTGCCGGTCCTCAAAATTCAAATAAAAAACACCTCTGCGATGTCAGTGCACGTTAAAGAACCCCGAGTCGCCGAAATTGCCGGAGCCATCCACTACGGCGTCCCTCATGGCCTCAGTCGCTTTGGAACGAAGAACGAAGACCGAATCTAACAAGACCCTACACAGGATCGCACAAGCTTTCCAGGACAGCGACAAAGAGCTCTTGACCACATTAAAAAATCAGTACGTAGGCGCCCCAATGATACACCCACGGCAGATGGGTATTCAAGGTCGGATAATACTCACGTGGATAGTGTTTTTACCTGAACTTAAGTCAAAGGTGCTCGTAATCAAATTAACACTACCTCGGAAGCTGGGGACGATCTCATCACCAATGAAATGTTGCGCAACTTAGAGGATAAATGAGCAAAGGCCCTTACGGACCTCTTCAACAGACACTGGACAGAAGGCGGCACCCCAACGAATAGAAGCACACTAAAATCAGTTTTATTCCTAAACCGGGAAAAAGGCTGTAAATTGGGAACCTCCGCCCAATTTCGCTAACGTGATGGAAAAGTAATGCGCGTTGTCTTAGACAGGCTCCAAATGCACGCCGACGCGGAAGACACGTTCCACCCCCCCCCCCCCCCCCCCATTATTTGGTTTCGAACAGGTCTCTCAACTCGGGACATCATGTAGCAGATACAGCAAGACTCGTAGATCCAAATCGCATAAGAGCCACGCGTACCATCGTGGTACTCGATGTGAGTAGGCCTTTGACAATGTGTCACGCTCTTCCATCCTCTCTCACCTGTCACTGATGAACGTAGGCAAACGGACATACGACTACATCGCCAACTTTCAGAGCCAGCGCACGGCTACGCTGCATTTCGGGGACAAAAGTAGCGACAAAATTACACTCGGCGCCAGAGGAGCCCTGCAAGGCGCTGTACTTTAAACTTTTCTCTTCAACCTTCCTATCAGTCAGTGGCCTCCCGCGTCTGTTAGATGCTATCCCACATATTCATCATTCTATACAGGCCGACGACATTACCATATGGACCAACTCCGGGTTCGATGGAGAGATTGCAGAGTCATTACAAGAAGCTATCAACACGGTAAACTCTTTCGTGCAGGGGAACGGCCTTGCGTGTTCATCGGCTAAATCAGAAGTCTTTGTTGTCAGGAACAAACAAGCCTCACAGGCAGCACGCGACCCTCGGGAACCCATCGAGTTGCACATTGTTAACCATTTAATACCCCCGGTAGCCATGATCAGGGTTCTTGGGATGTTTACTCAGAATAATACAACACGGAAGCGATCCGCCGCCTACGTGTCACGGCGCACCAGATAGGCGGCCTGGTGAGGCGAATTGTCACCCGTTGCAGGGGCATGAGAGCAGCCGACCTATGTAGGATCATGCAGTCGTTCATGATAAGTCGAATCACGTACGTCTGCCCGTACTATTATCTGCGTCGCAGGGACGAAGCGGCACTTAATAGCAAAATACAAGGCGGTCCTTGGCCTGCCGGCATACGCCAACTCAGATCGACTGATGCAGTTGGGAATTTTCAACACACTCGCTGAGCTAATCGAAGCCCACATGACAGCACAAGTGACCCGCTTGTCGCGCACTGTTGCGCGATGCGTAATTCTCGACAACCTCCACATCCACCTCGTTGAGGAGGTTTACGTGCAACATCACATTTATAAGCCGACATTACTAGTAGACTGTTTGCTAAACCAGTAGCCAAGAAGATGCTGCCAGGCACACACGACGCCCGCAGGAAAGCAAGGGCGCAGGCCCTTGTGGAACACTACGAAAACCAACGACGAGCAGCGTACGTCGATGCAGCTCAACACATGAAAGGCGGAACATGCGTGGCACGCATGGCCACTCCAAAGTCAGCCCTCGTAAACGCCACAACCTTTCAAGCTAGCTTTATACGCGAGGCAGTGGAAGTAGCTATCGCACTGGCCATCGCGGATCTCCCCACCAAAACTATTCTAAGCGACTCTAAGAGCGCCATTCAAAACTTCGCTAAGAACACTGCAAGCGCGCTCACAATGCGAATTCTGCGCAACCGAACTCTCGATCACTACATCAATCTCGTATGCGTTCCGGCTCACGCGAGTAACTCCGGAAATGAGGGGGTCAACGGGAGACCTCTCGGGAACGGCCGCCCCAGCCGAGGCGCCTCGCTCGTACACGGAAATTACGAACTTTTATCGCAAGCTTAGGTGCACGTTTCCGGCACCTCACACCGACCTGGACAGGGTCCAAGCCACGACATTCAGACGCCTACAAACAAAGGCTATTCTTAGCCCCTACCGATTATGTTCAATCACAAACGATGAATATGACTGAACGCGCGCCACCCAAGACCATATTCTATAGGATTGCGCTAGCAAACCCCCTCCACGACACTCTTCCCGACTCCCTAGGCGGAGGAATGGCACAAGCTTTCCATTCTGAGCAGTTTGACAACTTTGAATCGCCGTTTTTCAATTATATCACTTTTTCATTTTTAGTTGCTTAATTATTCAATTAATTAAAGTAATTTCATTAACTTGTCATCGCCTATCACACACCAATCAATCATCAATAACTAGAACCACAAATTACCATGACACGATTTTTTTTACGCAGCCCACGAGTATAGGTCACCAGTTCAAATCCCTGCCGCAAGCTAGCGTTTAACTTAACTGCTAAGTTTATGCTGCACGAAATGCTGAATCGTACGACATCATTCGCGACATTCTGCGGCAAGCGGCTGCCATGATACGATTTTTATAATGAACCCCCGGATTATTTCCGACACGCGGTGCCGAAAAAATACCGACGAATTTTAGACCGAACGAGCTGTATACGCTGCCGCATATACACATTTAGCTGGCCGGTTTTACTGTCCGCTCCACGGCTGAGAGGAGCGGGCGCTGAAGTGCGCATGCGCAGTACGCTCACCCGATAGCGGGTGAGCAGAGCACTGCCTCCGTTCCGCTATATTCTAGTTCACTATAGTTCCGCTGGCGCGCCGGCTTAGCGCAGCGCCGTGCCGTACGGAAACGTCTCGGGTTTTCCGGCTAGTTCAAATTGGCTGCCACCGGCTCCACGATCGCGTTAGGAGCTATTCCAAATTCCACTGTCTCGACTCTCAAGGTCTCACTTCCGCGACTACAGTCGTCGAAAGCGGTTCAAAATCGACACGAATTCCTGTTTGCAGTGCGGTGTAGTTACGGTGAATCATTTAGAGCGTCTGAGTGCACATGTGACGCGGGTTCCAGAAAAAGCCGCGGTCGCAGTCAGGCGCTTTTGACGTTGCGTGCTGTTGAGAACCGCATAGACCTCCTTACGGGCTTCTTTCGGCAAGAAGCATAACAAATATCAGAACGTAAGTCGCAGCCTTCACGCTCGTCTCAATTTATTTTGGTAATGAGTAGATGTTCGCACACTCATATCCAACGGGGCTCAGTTCACCTCAACAGCCTGCAAACAATTTAAGCTCTAGAGATCATCCCTTTCCTTCGGTTTAGTCGCGACAAAGGAAATGTACATTGCCGTAGTCAGAATTCTTGTGCGCTCCCTAGGAGCCAGGAAAAACACTGAAAAAGGTGCTGAAAGCGGCCGCTTGCACAAATAAGACAGTGCGGCATTGGTCTGGATGGATCAAATTGCCGATGCAAGTCACATTTTCCTTAATTCAGCTGCGTGGTCAGGCGTTCTTCCACTGAGCTCGTCTTCTTAAGACAAGTAAATACCAGGGAAGCAACAACAGAAACATGAACGAGAAAGATAAATTTTGATTCGGTTTCTCAAAGCAGTTCTATTTGTCACCGCTAGATGGCGCCGCAAGTCCAAACTTTTGGCTCGTGACGCCGTCGGAGGAGGATGCTTTTTTCAGAGCTCCAGCGACTACGCCCGAAGCTAAGTGCTTTTTGGTATTTTTTTGAAGCGAACTTTATTGCTCCAGGGCATCAATGATGGGTGAAGGTGTGATGAATAATGTAGTAGAGATTAAATGAATGGAAAAAGGTTAGCTGATTTGAGGAAGTCCAGTAGAGAACGATGGTACGGTCCCTGCGTCAAGGCAATGTATGATAGTTTGCTGTTCTGTTTCTTGTTCTGTTGTTGGGTTTCTTGGAGGAAGGTGACGTGGTCCAGCAATCCAGGCTGTGGAGCAGCGGCTAAGTACCTGGCGGTGTTGCGCTGGCTTGCTAAATTTCTCCTTTTTGTCTGTGCCTGCTTGCTCCTGTTCTGGGGTGATTGGGCGCGGGACGAGAGCTTAATGTCTACTTCTTCTCCCGGCCGGGGGTTTTCCCCTTGGTCGGCATCTCTTCCCCAAGACCAGCTCCCAATTGGTCTCTTTTTCCGCAGTGGAGTTGCGAGCATTCCGGTCGCTTTAGTGCCTTCCGATGGTGGCGTGATCCGACTGAACAACCTGGAGGCAGTGCAGGCGGCTCTTCAGTCAACATCGAAGAACTTCATCCGCATTACCGATGTCCGGTAGTTCGACAGGGGTGGTATTTTGTGCAGGTCATCGGATAAAGACTATATTGAAGACCTGCTAAAGTGTACGACTTTCGCCAACCACCCGGTGAGCGCATTCATTCCGCCTCATCTAGCATGTTCCAAGGGCTTGGACCGAGGGGCCGACTCTCGATTGAGCCCTGTGGAAAAGTTTGAGAGCCTCTCGCCTGCGGGATGGATTGCTTTCCATCGATGCAGCAGTGTTAAGTGGAAGCCCACGGGGACAATGCCCCCCCCCCCCCCCCGCACCTGTTACCAGGAGCGATCATGCCCGCGGAAGGGGGGGAAATCGAGGAATGTCCGTCGAGGCGTGACGCCCGCTTAGGGTGAGAGCTGCGCATTCCACTGGGCTCGCGTAAGCCCACGGGGAAGCGAGGAATGTACGTCGAAGCATGACGCCCGCTTAGGGTGAGAGCTGCGCATTCCACTGGGCTCGCGACAGCCCACGGGGACAATGCCCCCCCCCCCCCCCGCACCTGCTACCAGGAGCGATCATGCCCGGGGCGGGCCCTGGGCTCCGCCCACTAGTACATACGATGCATTTGCTTTGCTATTGGTCCAAATTGGGCGAGAGCTAGATTACTCAAGCTCCGCCCAATTATCGAAGGGGTTAAAACCCGCGGGAAACGACGACTTGGGACGAGCGCGCCGAGTCTCAAGCTCGGCCGTTTTTAACAGCCTTTTTTTAAACTGCCCTTTTTTTTAAACTGCCTTTTACTCACCTGTCTTTTTATGTCAGTGCCGTCTTTAATAAATAAGTTTTGCTTTGAGAAGCTGGAATTACTGCCCCAACCGGCAACGTGTCGCCGGACGAAGACCTGAAGTACTCCTCGTACGGCTAACCGCCGTACCCATCGAAGGAGAGCAGGGGAGCTTAACTGGTGCCGTGACCAGGATCGTCTGAGCGGCTTCCTGCAGAGCGGTTGGAGGCAGTACCTTCCTGAAGATTGACGGGGCACAAAATCTTGGGGAGAAGCCCCGGGGACCAAAGTCAAGGCGAGGTCTCGGAGTCAAGGATCCACGTCACTGCCGAGGAGCGAGAGAAGCGGACCGACGGAGCGAAGCGCGGTGTCTTCGGCGGCATCTGTGGCTGGCGACTTCATCGGCTTGGAGGACGCGATAGGTCTACGGCGGGCTCTGGATTCCGGCAACACGTCTGCGACTCAGGACGTGACTTGCTGCTGCCACGAAGCAAGTGACATGGCCGACAGCCCGACAATGGAGTGAGTTTCCCCATTCTCACTTTACTTGCCTCGGGAGTGCTTGAGCCGCAGGGTTAGACGTAAACAAGTCACAATGGCTACTATAGGCTGGGTAGGTCGATACGACTATGAGTATGGCGCTGAGCGCGCAGAAATGTCAGAGGCCGAGCGGGCCATGGAAAAGGAGCGAGGCGACGCTATTATCCAAGAGCTCAAGCGCCAGTTAGCGGTAGCCGAAGAGAAGCTACGGCAGGAGAGGAAGAGAATTGAGGAGGAGGAACGCTCACGGAGAGCGGCGCGTGCACCGCTGAAGACGGCGCAGACACAGTCATGCACTATCGTCGCAAACGACGCTGATCAAACGCTGATCGATGCGGCGATTAAAGAGGATAGCGGCATTCATTCGGTGCCTATTCAGGACAGTCAGGAGGAGAATCAGGTTCCTCCAGACGGTGCAGCGATCAGTAGAGTCGAGGAGCCGCACATTGTGCAGTCAACCACGGGTGTTGACACACACCAGCACCCCTTGATCCCTAGAGCGGAGGTGGGCTCTGCGCACGTGCCCGGGAAAAATTCGACCAGCGATCAGACCATGCAGGCCGAATATTGCGAAGCAGCCGAGCATGTGGTTAGTAAGGCTAATGGCGCTGATGAGCGAAACGGCACGGACTGCCTTGCCGGACGGGTTGCCCAGTGTGACACGTTGTTGCCAGTAGAAGCGCCAGTAGGCAAGACAGCGTTTGGCGAAAGCGGCGTGTGCGTGCAAACAGCATGCGCAGCACTCACAGCTGCGTTGGAGAAGCCAGCCCCACAGCTGGGTAGTCGCGACTGTTTGGAGCCGGAAAACTCGTCTTACGCGGCGATAAGTTGGGCGGAAGATGAGTGGAGTCCCAGCAACGACGACGGTAAAATTGCTCCACGCCCTGAGAGAAGCAAAGTTACAATGCCGCTTACAGCGGCGAACCGCGACCCATGCTGCGATCTCATTACGGGTCTGGGCAACTGGCGGGTCGCAAACCTAGAGGCCGGTGATGATGAATGCAATGAGCCGACCATGCCACATTCTAAAAGGCCCTCTCGATATGAGCATTTTGAGCCGTTCGAGGAAGCTTGCGCCCCATATGCGCAGACTGTCGGCGGCTCCACCGAGGTAGAAGATGAGCAATGCAATCGGAGAGCAGGACAAATGCCAGAATGGTGCACGCTGCATCAAGTAATCTCCAGTTTTATGCCATCGGGCCACGTGTTCGATCCTGGTGGATAAATACAAACGCCTAAAGATCCCAGCCTTAACTCACTCTGCCGGGTGGCGATAGGTGTAAAGATGTACTTGTGGCTCGAGCACACAACGAGGCAGGGGGTGAGAGTGGGGGAACATGAGCAGGTTACTGCTAAAAGACACTGAAGATGGTCGGACAGTCTCATGCCAGTGTGCTAATTATGTTCTGTGTGAACTGTTTTCCGTTGCGGCGTATAAGCCACTTCATGAGAACTGGAGTTGTATGTTTTCTTCATTCGGTATTTACTTCCAGTGTTGTTGCATGTATACTTTTTCTGATTTTACCAGAGGGTTTCATTTGTGCTTGTCATCCTGCAAATGAAATGTGTAAACTATGCTTGCTTCTGCATGCCTGAAGGTATCTTCCCTAGCATGTTTTTTTTTCTTCCCAATTGTTAGTAGGACGCAGAAACATTTTTTTGTTGGTACAGCGACCAGTGGAGGCCGGGTCCCCTGTGCTTTCGCGTGTTTTGTATGTTGTTGAAGCCCGGATTCTTTGTGCTATTGTGGGCTTCGGTATGTTGTTTGTACAGCAAGTGTCCCCCCAACATTCTTGGTGGGGAGGTGTTAAGTGGAAGCCCACGGGGACAATGCCCCCCCCCCCCCCCCCCGCACCTGTTACCAGGAGCGATCATGCCCGCGGAAGGGGGGGGAATCGAGGAATGTACGTCGAGGCGTGACGCCCGCTTAGGGTGAGAGCTGCGCATTCCACTGGGCTCGCGACAGCCCACGGGGAAGCGAGGAATGTACGCCGAGGCGTGACGCCCGCTTAGGGTGAGAGCTGCGCATTCCAGTGGGCTCGCGACAGCCCACGAGGACAATGCCCCCCCCCCGCACCTGCTACCAGGAGCGATCATGCCCGGGGCGGGCCCTGGGCTCCGCCCACTAGTACATACGATGCATTTGCTTTGCTATTGGTCCAAATTGGGCGAGAGCCAGATTACTCAAGCTCCGCCCAATTATCGAAGGGGTTAAAACCCGCGGGAAACGACGACTTGGGACGAACGCGCCGAGTCTCAAGCTCGGCCGTTTTTAACAGCCTTTTTTTAAACTGCCCTTTTTTTTAAACTGCCTTTTACTCACCTGTCTTTTTATGTCAGTGCCGTCTTTAATAAATAAGTTTTGCTTTGAGAAGCTGGAATTACTGCCCCAACCGGCAACGTGTCGCCGGACGAAGACCTGAAGTACTCTTCGTAGTGCTAAAAGCCGTTCCCACCGGAAGGAGGGCAGAAGGAAAGTTTAACTCAGCAGGATGGTTGACGGAATAAAAGTTCCTACGGAGTCCGTCATTGCCACATTTGCAGGAATATTTTGCCCGTCAGAGATTAAGGCGTGGCCTTTGGTTTTTCGAGTAGATTCCTTTAACTCTCGGCCCCTTCAGTGTCAAAACTGCTGGCGATTTGGCCACAGCGGCAAGCCTGCAAATCAGCCTTACGCTGCTGTGCCTGTGGGGAACGTCATTGCAGAGAGGAATGTCCTGAACAGCAAGAGAAATGGTGTTTGTGTAGTGGTGCTCACGCTGCTGATTCGCCTTACTGTCCTGCACGAGCACAAGAAGATCAGTTGCTTGAGCTTATAGACAAGCGCAGATGCATGCGGAGAGAGGCTTTTGCCGCAGTCAAGGAGAGAGCTTCAGGCTACTCTAGTGTGGCCGCCAAATGCCCACCCATAATGGATTCTAGTTGGTCCCAGGCTATTACAGCGGCAGTTGAGAAGGCTGTGGCAAATGCAATGGATCGCATTATGGAAACCGTGTCCACGTGCATTTCGCAGGTGACAGCTCCTCAGATGACCAATCTTCTGCAGGTGTCCACCGCTCCGCTCTTGCCTTCGTTGGCTTCTGCAGCTAATCCTCCTTCTGTAGTTTTCGATTCCGCTCCGCAGGGCCAAGAACAATGTCAGCAACAAAAGACCTCTCAGGTCTCTCCTTCGAACAGCATTAGAGACGCATCCTCTATGTACTGTATGGATATGGAGTCTGATCGCGCCCAGAAACGAAGGGCGCGATCTCTGAATATTGCAGGTCCATCTTGCCCCAGTCAAATACAAAGAAAAGTAACGCAAGTCAAAATGCTAAGACCAGGATTCTAGAAAAGGCAGTCGCGGCTGCGGCACTCCCGCCAAGATAGGGTTCCTAAGTATACTCCAGTGGAATTGTCGATCTATATCTTCAGCTTCAACAGATTTAAATTGCCTATGCAATCAGCTTCTACCAGATTTAGTTCCTTTACAGGAACCATGGCTAACTACAAATTTCAATTATCATCTCAAGGATTACCGTCCCTTCCGGCTTGACCGGTCATCAAGAGGGGGAGGGTTGTTAGTGGTCATCTCTACAAAGTTTTGCCACAGGGAATGTATTTCCTTCCAATATGCGGACAATGAATGTGCAATCCTTGCGGTTGACCTCAGTTTCCCAGGTCAGCAGCCCTTTACGGTAGCTAATTTCCCGTCTGGTGTGCGTGACACTCGGCCCCTTGACTCACTTATGTCTAGTAGCCGATCTCAGGTTCTATTACTTGGAGACTTCAATTCACACCAAGTGACGTGGGGGTTTAAAACAGACAGCTTTGGTTTTAGACTCTTTGATTGGGCTTCTGACAACAACTTGATCTGCAACAATTCCAGATTACCTACGTTTGTTCGGAGTCAAAGACGCTCTGCCTCGGATTTAACTTTTTTCTCCCCAAGAGTCTCTGTTATGTCTTGGGCGCCTGTTGACTGTGCAACAAACAGTGATCATCTACCGATTAGTTTCAAGTTTGAGTGTAAATTAACTCTTCCTGAGCGACATCATCGCACGTTAACAAATTACAGTTGCTTTAAATACACGCTAAAATCAGCCCTCCAAATTACTTCAGCCCCTTGCGCTCAGACAAATGCCGAAAGCAAGGCTGCGCATCTATGTTCAGTACTGGACCATGCAAGACAAAAGTCTGAATTTTTGGTTAAGAGAACCAAGGGTGCAAACACGAACAATTGGTGGAATGCTGAGTGCACGCGTGCATACAGACGACGGAAAGCAGCTTGGAAGAAACTTCTCATCAATCAATGCCAAAAAATTGGTTGGATTATAAGTATGTTGCAGCAACATATAAGCGCACTGTCGCCCGTGCAAAGGAGGAGTATAATACAAATCATTATGATTTCCTTTCACAGTCAGGAAATAAACGAGCTTTGTTTAATTTCATGAGGCGCAACAAGGTGATTCCCCCGGCTGCCAACATTGAATCCCTCGTTCAGTCCCCTGCGCTGATATCGCAAAGGCCTTAGAGGATATTTGCGTGTGGCCTAGAGCTTCGCTTAACATCTGCTCTACCTTCTCCTGCTATATTCACATCCACCTCAAGTGATTTCACTGAGGTCTCTATGCCTGAGCTGTCGCAAATTGTTCTGCGCTTATCCCCAGCGGCTCCGGGCCCCATAAGGTCACTTCATCTATGATCAAAATTTTGTTCAATGAATCTCCTGAAGACCTGTTGGCTCCAGTTAACCATTCTATTAAAGGTCCATGGATACCTCATTAGTGGCTTTTTGCGGAAATAGTTCCATTGCTTAAAAACAAGGGGAGGGATTAACTTTACACTACATACGCCCAATTTCATTAACATCGAACCTAGTGAAATTGGTGGAAAGGGTCCTTCCCAGCCGCGTCATGTCATTCATTTCGGAAAATGCTCTCTTGAATCCATGTCAAATTGGTTTCAGGCCGGGTGGTTCAATTTAGTGTGCTCATTCTGATCTAGAGAGTCGTATTAAATTAGCTCGCAATAGAAAACAGTTTGCTGCGCTTGTCACCTTGGATGTCAGTAAAGCATACGACAGCGTGGGGCACTCGACTCTATTACTAAGATTACAGGAACTGAACTTCCCTAGCTATTTTGTAGACTGGATTTCTGTTTTTTTGGAAAATACAGAATTTTACTGCTGCCAAAATGGTTTTTTTCTCAAGGAGATTTCCACAGACAGGAGGAGTACCGCAAGGATCAGTTCTCTCGCCTGTTCTTTTTAACATTTTTCTAAGCTCAATTCTGTGCATTCAAAATGTGAA
Organism: Amblyomma americanum; assembly: GCF_052857255.1. NCBI lineage: Eukaryota > Metazoa > Arthropoda > Arachnida > Ixodida > Ixodidae > Amblyomma > Amblyomma americanum. Next base: position 121,907,391 of record NC_135499.1, read on the forward strand.
AACTTATGTGTACGCCGACGATATTGCATTTTTTGCATCAGCAGGTGACATTCACACTCTTTATCGAACCATGCAAAATTACCTCAATGTTCTTGACAACTGGTTAGGAAGAATTCATCTGTCCCTCAATGTGAAGAAATGCGCATTGTTAGTATTTCTGGTTTCTGTTCCTGTAAATATCTGCCTGGTCTATAGAAATAACATACTTCAAGTTCAGACGGTGAAGTATCTCGAAGTAATATATGACTCTACTCTATCCTGGCTGCCACACATGGAGCAAGTTTCTGCAAAAGGAGTTCGGGCCAATGGCATCCTACGCAGACTTTGTAGTGCAAGGTCAGGCGTGAGAAGGCATACAGTTCTGATTATTTATAAAATGTACGTCCGCCCAATTTTGGAGTTCGGGTGTGTTTTATTCTCAGGAGCTCCTGCCTATAAGCTTCGACCTCTTGTGCTGTTGGAGCCTGTGGCGTTGCGCCTTTGTCTGGCGCTTCCAAAATATGTCGCCAATGCTGTTCCGCACCTTGAGGCGCGAATCCCATCGTTATCAGCTAGGTTTCGCCTTTTAACAGTTCAAACATTTTTAAAATTGTGCGACTCTCCTCTTCACGCTTCCAGTATAATAATTCTTAGTCAACCGTCCGCCTTTTTTAGTTCCGCCTAGTCTCGTTTTCATACTACACAGATATGTTACATGCAGTCCCTCCTTGATACCACAAATATTCATTTCACAGATTTCCGCCAAATGTATAACAACTCATCACCTGTCCAGATTGAATTCGATGACATTTTCCCATCGAATGCAAGGCTGCAGCCCTTCACGCTTCTTCATGGTCTGTTGCAGGACCACCAAAGGTCCTTTCCCTCTCATGTGTTTATTGCTACCGATGCCTCGCAGGATCGCGAAAAGGCAGGTGTGGAAATTTTTTCGCCTTAACTGAATTGGTCTTTTTCTCTCCGTCTTCCTGACTTCACTCCAATTACTCTGGCTGAATTATTAGCAGTAATCTTAGCCTTACGAAAATTAGAAACCACCATTTCCCAGGTCGTGGTTATGACAGACTTTCTGTCCATTTGCTCTTCATTATCCTCACCCAGTGTGTCTTGGGCATTACGCCTCTTTAAGTTCCTGATTACGCTCCATCTAAATTCGGTAAGGTTGCTTTGGGTACCTGGCCATATGGGCTTTTACTTAAATGAGGTTGCAGATTCTTTAGCAAGAGCCTCTCTCTGCGGCCCGATTGTTGCTGTCCTGCCAACGTGTGCATATACAGCTGCGGTGAGGTTTCGCAGCTAAAAAATATTTCAGGAATTTGCTGCCTCGACTCTTACATCATCTCCCGAATATCACCATCTTCTGCATCCTTGGAGTAGCAAAGACTGGCGCTCGCGCAGACTAGAGGTCTCTTTCACTTCCTGCTGTTCTGCCGCCGCTTCTCTCATTTGAGGAAGCGTCTTTCCATCGGTTGTTCTTTTCATCGGGTTGTTCTTTCCATCGGCACTTCTTTGCTTGGACGAAGCGACAGGAGTGTGCGCTCTGCTGTGCAAAATTTTCTTCAAGAAACGCAGCAACTCCCATTCTAATTCCTTTTTCCCGCTCTCAGTCAGTACGACCTTTGAAACACTACAGGCATTGTATACTATTATGCACATTAAGCCATTGTCCCGTCCTCGATCTCAAAGTTAACAGTACCCCTGTCCTTCCGTCTTCCCATCTATCAGACTACATACTATTACCACTCCTTTCCCCGTAAAAAGTTTCCTGTATCTAGAAATCAACCGCCTGTGTCTTGGCTACTCCCCCGCAGTGGGTATGTGCCAGCAACGTCTGAGGCCTTCCTTCCGTATTAAGCAGGGTTGCTTGGTGAAATACCCGCTACCATCAGGTGCCGGATCCTTGTAGGCTTGAGAGCTGGGCAGTCCCACAGTAAGTGATGAATGTCAGCCTCAATGTCCTCATGTTTGCATTTCGGACACCCTGGCTGAGGAAACGATTCTCGGTACTGAGGCCACTTCCGAGTGATGGCTGATGTGAGGGCAACCCCCACCCGGATCCTCCTAAGCGCAACCTCCTCTGCACGGGTAAGACTGCGGGGAGGGGTTACCGCACACGGAGGGATGAGAGCACGTGTGCGGCGCCGGAGGAGTTCCTTTCTTGATTAAAGGAGGGTAAAATTGTCCAAATGAAAGAGCCGAGGTGGTGATGAGTTTGTATTCGCAAGGTGGGTCGCTAAATCTGCCTGGCTTTGATAGGTCAGCAGATCCCGTGGGACCCACTCAATACGTACTAGCTGCGGGATGCGTGCCGCGAGCCGGTGGATGTCCTGACATATTGTTTGACAGCCGCTAACACGTCGTAGCAACCGGACAACTTGAAGGGCGTCAGTGGCGATGACAACGCTGGCCGCAGGGAGCATAGTTATGTCGGCCACGGAGCAGAGTCCTTCTTCAACTGCAAAGAGTTCAGCAAAAAAGGACGAAGGGGGTTACGTAAGCTGAAACCGAGAGGTTTGATTCAGGGCAGGTCTGCACGGGCAGTAGACAGCTATTGTTGCTTTGATGTCTTGTATGCTTGCGTCTACGTAGACAATGGATCCGTTACGAAGGCGAACATCTTGTTCCTCAAATTTCTGGCGAAACAACGATGCCGAATTAGCAGATGTTGGCCGGCGATTTTCTGTTGGCTTGTTGTCGCTGAGTGGTACAAACTTCCATGGGGGAAGAACTGGCGTTGGTGGCTGAAGAATGCAGTATGACGTTGCATAAGTCCTCAGTGCATGCGTGGAGTGGGATAGACTGGCCTTAAGGCTGCGCGCTTCACGGCGCTGCTGCACCAGCTCATCAATGGTATTGAGCTGCGCATTCTCTTGTAAAGCTATGACCGGTGTGATGCGTGGAAGGCACGTAATGGTCCTCATAGCCTCTCGGTCCACGGCTTCAAGGCGATCCCATTGGGCTCTTGTAAGATGTTGAAACTGGGCTTGTTAAAAAATACGTGGCTGCAGAACTGCCCTCACCAATTGCCGTGCAACGAACGAGCCTGCGCCACCAGTTTTAGGGGCAATTCTTCTATTCAAACACAAAGACCGAATAGCTTGCTTTTTTGCCTGAGAAAGCCATGCAGTCGCTGATCCTGATTGGTGAATCATTAAGCCAAGTATTTTTACACTCGGACTTTCCTGTAGTGGGGTGCCTGATAGACAAAGACGGATTGGACTTGCGGCAAGTTTACGGCGTCCCCAGCGGTTGGCGACTGACGTGTATGCTGTTTTATGCACGGATAGCTGAAGTCCGATGGATGATGCGTAATTACCGGTAACATCCAAGGCAGATTGAAGGGCAGCCTCCTGAGTACGGAGATCTTGGTGAGTACTCCACACTGTGATGTCGTCAGCGTACTGATCGAAGAAACTTTATGTCACCGATGTCATGTAAGCGCTAAGCCAGCGGGATGAAAGCAATATTAAATAGCGTTGGCGACAATACTGATTCCTGGGGCACGCCGCAGAGAGGAACAATTGATCCGACCGCTTCGCCGCATAGGCATATTGCAAATTTTCTGCCTTCCAAAAATGATTGGACAAAACTACGCACTCTCAGAGGGAGATGAAGCATGTCAATGGAGTTCAGAATGGCTGCATGACTGATGTTGTCATATGCCTTTTCAACGTCCATTGCTAAAACAGTACGCACATTGCGGCTGCGGATAGATGACAAAACTGCAGATGCTAAGACCTGTCCTCTGTACCAATATATGGACGAAAGCCGATTTGTGCTGCGTGATAAAAACCATGCTGCGCTAGCCACCATGACAATCGTGTGGCTAGCATTTTCTCTGCCAGCTTGCACAGCGCAGGAGTTAAGGAGATAGGTCGCAAATTGAAGGTCCGTTGGAGGCTTTCCTGGTTTCGGGATAGGAATTACGACAGCGGATTTGCAGCTCTCGGGCACTACGCCATCCAACCATACTTTGTTTATGGTGTCAAGTAGTTGAGAGAGTGCAGCGCTACTCAGGTTCTTGTACACCTTGTACTGAATATTGTCCAGGCCGGGCGCTGTTTTCCGTTTCGCAACATCTCTTCCAGCCAGCAAATCAGGCATAGAGAATGGACACGCAATTCCATCTACGTCGACATCAGACGGCATTTGATATATATGCGCTGGGATGCCTGCCATATTTAAACTAGCGGATGAAGAAGGCACAGCATCGTACTTTGGGCAAAATTTCCGCGCTGCTTCTTTGGCGAAATCATCTGGCGACAAGTTAGCCGTGAAGCATGCGGTTGCCGCTGCGTCAGTCGAACGGCGACCACGTTCCATTGTACGGAATGTTCGCCAGAGAGAGGCATTCGAGGAATTTGCAGCAAATTGTTCGCAACACGCATGCCACTGCCGCCGAGAGAGGTCGCGTTCATATTTGCGTGCCTTAGCTGTAAGATAGTGCAATCGCGTACGTGCCTGCGACGAAGTAGGGTCTCGCGTAGCAGCCAGCTCTGCTTGACGGCGTGCCGCCCACAATTTAAGAAGGCCGAGGTCTGGTGCCGGTCGACCAACGTCAGTTCAGGTGGTAGTTGTAGCACTGTTGAGCGCTGTTTGTATGCGCTCAAGAAGGATTGGCGAAGAATCTGGGGAGAGATTGTCCATACAGGAGCGAAAACTGTCCCAGTTGATCACAGAACATTTGTAGCGTAAAGGTCGGAAATGTGAAGCGTGAAGACCGATGATGATAGGGTGAGGATCATTTCCCCAGCAGTCTGGCTCCATGTTCCAGGAGGGAGTACCCGGACCCGACCACCACGTCAAGTCTTGAGCATAGGAAGCGACTTTGACGCACTGGTCGTTTTGCTATCCCAGGATGGTTGAGGAGAACAAATTGGGCATCCGTGAAGGCGTCCCGCACACGCCTGCCACAAGAGCTTGAAGTGGGGTACCCCCAATTTTGGTGTGGGGCGTTAAAGTCGCCTCCGGCTAAAATCGGATACCTGTGATACTGCCGACGGACACTTGTTATTAACCATCCAAGATTAATACGGGAGGAAGCAACACCGTCTGGTCTAGCGCAAAATGAAACGACCACAATGGTTCCCTTCTTATGTTTCGCAGCCACTTCCACTACCTCTTGATACTACGTGCACCAGTTTTCGAGAGCAAAGCGTACATGGGGAAAACGTGAGTCCTCATAGACCGCCGCCTTTTTCCGGGGAGGAGCAGTTTGTTCACGGCGGTCTATCATTGAAGGAGACAGGTAGGCATTGAAGCCTGGAATCGATGGCAAGGCGTTTGTTTCCTGTAGCAGCATAACCCATACCTGGAGCTTGTGAATTTGTAGTCGGGTCTTGAGCTCTCCCACCTTCGTGGAAATGCCGCCGCAGTTCCACTGCAGCACACCAACACGACTGAAACTTGCCATTTCTAGTTACTAGCCCAAGCGCTGTATAATCACGGACATCAGGTTGGACAACTGGTTGACCACAAACCGGAGCAAAGAAGTCGCAGAGTTGTCCAGTGGCATTCCTGTATCCTGGGAAGAGGCGACAGGAAATGACACTGGTGGGCGGCAGGAAGGCGATGTTGCTGCGCCATTGATAGATGTGACGGATGATTCCGTTGCTTGTCTACATCGAGCGAGCAGTTCACGGTGTTGCCGGAGCTTGGTGACCTCCGCTAAAAGACGTGCGATTTGTTCATCGACGGCGGCCATATCGTCCTGCAGTGTTTCAGGCACACTGCGCTGCTTTGTCGGCTGTTTTCGGAGGCGTTCTTTTCGCACAGTACCGTTAGAAGGCTGCTGAGCTGAAGGATCATGCGAGGTGTGCTCAGGGAGCTCCAGCCACTGGTCGTCATCCCAGTGGAGAGCTGCGAACTGATTGTATGTCTGCAATGAAGTTATACTGTCTTGTATTCGCCAATGCTTACTCATTCGACGACGAGCCTGTTGTGTTGCCTTTTGTTTTGTCGAACAGCTTGGAGATGTTATCTCGTGGTCGTCGTCGGATTTACAAAGGCCGCATCGATAAGCCACTTTCCCTTCCGACAGCACCGGCAGCAGTGAAGGGGAAGGATTTGCGCATGTCCAGCACGGAAGCAGTTATAGAAATATACCACGCTTGGTTTTTATGGCAGAGGCCGTAAAATACAGCCATAATAGTACAGACGGGCTGGTGTAGTGTAAGAGGGTCTTGCAAGGTGACTATGCAAGAGTGCCCCTTTCCCATGCGTCCGGCCTGGATGACACGGTGCGTGGGACAGTACAGCTAACGCTGGAGTGCAGTTTGATCCTCAGTGATATCGACGTTGTAGACGACGCGGCGCTGCAAGACGGAGCCTTCAACTAAATACACTTGTACTGGCACTGAGATTTCGCTTGTCAGTGAAATACTGGTGAGCGTTTGCAGCCCTTCTACGGCAGTCAGATTCGGAAGCCACACTGCAATGTTGTTGGACTTTGTCCTGGCTGTGAAGCCCCGAAAACCTTGGGTTCCGAGGCACGCGCCCAAGTTAGCTTGTAAAATCTTGTTCGGTATATCCGTGAGGCTTTTGTTGCCCATTGTTTTAATGGTCACTTTGTAACAAGACGATCCGGGTGTAGGCTCCACCGAGTTCTCGATTGTAAGACGAGTGCACTTAACTTAGGAGCCATCACTTGCCGAAGATGGAATCGGTTGACTGTCGTTTGAGGGACGCTTGTGGGTTGCGCAAAGGCACTTTTGCACGGGCAGAGGTGCCGATAAGTCCATTGGAATGCCCTGTTCGTCATGCCGTGCTGATTGAGGCCCATCCGGTGGTGTAGAGTTGATGGCCATGTGCCCTGGAGGCAGATCACTCACGAGCAGTCCGGCATTTCGCGAAAGCAGGAGGGGTGCATCTACCGATGAACCGGGAGAACAAAGCTGGACCTGGCGCCGCGGATCAGGTGTCGACTGCGTGGCAGGTGCTGCCACGAGAGACGCCGGCAGAGCTACCTCCGCCAGCGGGGCAGCGGAGGCACTAAGCCTAGCGTCAGTGCCCAGCTCAGCTGCACTCATGCATGGTTCCCAGGAGGCCTCAGACGGTGGGAGGACGTCTGGAGCTTCTTGAGAAGGCGAGGATGCAGTTCTCTTCAAATAGGGCACTTATTTACGTGGATGGCGTGGAGAAGCGGTAGTTTTAAACCAAGGTAATGGTAGGAAAGCTCGCGGAAGTGTGTGTGCCGAAGGTTTTTGTGTAGGAATTTTGGCGGGCTTTTACGTTGCGTCGTGCCGAGTGTTTTTGTGTATGAATTTTGGCGGGCTTTTACGTTGCGGAGTGCGAAGGTTTTTGTGTAGGAATTTTTACGTTGCGTAGTCGGCAGGACGATGGGTCGGAAAGCTAGGAAAGTCAAGGTGGACGGGGAGTTAGTGCAGTGCCAGGAGTGCGACCGTAGGTGCTATTTAGACGAGACCAAGTTCAGCAGCTTAGCCGAGGCAGATGGGGCTAGCTTCGCGTGCAAGATATGTAAGCGTTTTGAGGAGGCCATTCGAACATTGAAAGGGGAATGGGCAGCTAGGATTAAGGAACTCAAAGGGGACCCGAAAGTGGAACGAGAGGAACAGATTATGCTAGAAACGCAGGTCGCCGAGTCGCTTAAGAGGGAGGAGGCTAATGCCGACCTGTTGGAGCGAATTGTGGGCGAGCTGAAAGAGGAGCGGTAAAAGCGGGCCCAGCTAGAAGAGCAGGTAGAAGCACTCAAGTCACGGCTGGCAGGGCACCCCGGTTCGGAGCAGTGTCAGGTGGGGGACGAGGTTCGTCGATCATACAGTGCTGTAGGGCAGCAGGTTTTGAGTGGAGAAGACAGATAGGGGAAAACTGGCACGGAGACACGCGACAGTAGAGTACGGCGACGGGAGAGACAGTTAGTGCGCTCTGGAGGGCAACAGTCGCAGTTAGGAAGCACACGGTTAGAGCGGAGGAGGGTTCTGGTAGTCGGCGACTCGAACGTAGCGATGGTTGAGGGAGGCGTTTTCACGACAGAGAAGGCGGACAGGCGGGCGCAGGTGGAGGCCCAGTAGGAAAGTGCATGGTAGATGTAATCGCCAAAGCCCAGGAGCTCTTAGGGGGCAACATGGATGGCGAACACCTTTTCGTTATTCATGCTGGTCTCAACGATTTGCTGAAAGGGAGGAGCCAAAATCTCGAGAAGCAGTTAGAAGTGGGGATGCGTAGGCTTGGAGAGGCCTCTGAGAGTGTGCATGTAAAACCGTGTGCATCGTAAAACCGGTCAGCTAAAACTATATACATCAGCATGCCGAAAGGTAACTGAAATCAACACGATAATAGTCCTAAACAGCAGTTATTAGTTACCGACGTATTAAAGGGGGCGGTTTTAAACACTGCACATCCACCTCTTCTTTCAACCATCATAACAAACACCGCTTATACCATGACGCAATAAAAAGAAAATTATGTGGCAGGTGCGCAGTTTTTATGATGTGTTATGAAGTGTTCTTATGATGCGATGTGTGTAAATGCGAGCGCACGTATAAGTGGCTGATGGGGTCTGTTGCCATGTAGCGCTCACAGCGCGGTGGCGTCCACCGACAAACTGGCCTGGCGCATTTCTGCGCCTTACCTTTTCTCAAAAGCAACGGAATAATTATGCTGGGTTGATTTTGAGGAAAGGAAATGCGCATAACTAGCTCCCCGGGTCAGTGGACACCTCAACAAGGTTTCTAACAGTACGTGGCGGTAGGGCCGCCGGCAGCCTATTGCTCCGGAGGGTTGGTGGCGTCATTTGCGTGCCGCGTTTCGGCGACGGGTTTGTGCTGATGGCGAGGCTTTTCACCTCAACAGGGTTTTAAGGTACGTGGCGACCCGCCGCGGTGGCTCAGGGCACTCGGCTATCGAGCCCGTGTACCATGGTTCTAACCCGTCCGCGACGGCGGCGTTTCGATGGAGGCGGAACACAAAAGCGACCGTGTGCGTGCGATGTCGTTGCACGTTAAAAATCCGCGTTAAAGGTAAGCATGTGCATCATGATCATCAAATCTCTGCTTAACAGCCAGTACTGAAATAGGTATCATTTGTGCTCTTCACTCAGATCACATAAGCCGACGAGTAGCTCTTGGACAGTTATTAGAAACACGCTTAGGCAACATGACGTGCACTGAACGACCAGCAAAACAGCCCGCTCTCCTGAGGCAGTGACCAAACCTGGTTGAGTCAAAATTCCATTGCTTACCTTTAAGCCTTGCAAGCACAAATCTGGTATTAAGAAAACCTGCTCACTGCGCGCAGAACTCTAATTTAAAATACCAGTTACATCAAGGAACAGTTTTTCAGGCAAGTGAAGCCCCTTTTGAACAGAAGAAAAAGAAGGCTGGAGAAACGCTAAGGCGCCCGTGTGCTGTGCGGTGTCAGTGTTTTTTTATTAATTGGTTTTTGGGGAAAGGAAATGGCGCAGTATCTGTCTCATATATCGTTGGACACCTGAACCGCGCCGTAAGGAAAGGGATAAGGGAGGGAGTGAAAGAAGAAAGGAAGGTATTGGTGAGCGCTACCAAAATACGGAAAGGGACGAACACACAAGACAAGTGCTTCGTCCCTTTCCGTATTTTGGTAGCGTTCACCAATACCTTCAAGGATGCATTTCCAACTAGCCCCAGTTGTAGCTCTTTTGAAAAAAGGAAGAATGAGCTGCCGTAGTGGAGGGCTCCGGAATAATTTCGACCACCTGGGGATCTTTAACGTGCGCTGACATTGCACAGCATACGGGCGCCTTAGCGTTTTTCCTCCATAAAAACGCAGCCGCCGCGGTCGGGTTCGAACCCGGGAACTCCGGATCAGTAGTCGAGCGCCCTAACCACTGAGCCACCGCGGCGGGGCCGGTGTCAGTGCACGTTAAAGATCCTCAGGTGGTCGAAATTATTCCGGAGCCCTCCACTACGGCACATCTTTGTTCCTTTCTTCTTTCACTCCCTCCTTTATCCCTTCCCTTAAGGCGCGGTTCAGGTTTCCGCCGATATAGTGGGCTCGGCGGCACTACTAGCATGCGGTGCGCTAATCCTTTCGTCTTCATTGTGCAGCTCGCCCTTGGACTGATTCTTCACGGTACTGCCAGCGGCATCGAACCTACCGAGATAGCCTGGGTGACCTCGCCGGTGAACGGAACTCGTTTCCATGCGTGCGATTCCCTGACGTCAGCGGAATTTCTTCGGCCACATTATCCGGGAGCAGCAACGTGCGAGCACCTTTCTACGCATGATCTGCTGGGAGTGCCACCACATGAATGGGCTACATATACCCTTCCCAGGAATTGCATCGGCAGTGGGCTCGGCGGCACTACTAGCATGCGGTGCGCTAATCCTTTCGTCTTCATTGTGCAGCTCGCCCTTGGACTGATTTTTCACGGTACTGCCAGCGGCATCGAACCTACCGAGATAGCCTGGGTGACCTCGCCGGTGAACGGAACTCGTTTCCATGCGTGCGATTCCCTGACGTCAGCGGAATTTCTTCGACCACATTATCCGGGAGCAGCATCGTGCGAGCACCTTTCTACGCATGATCTGCTGGGAGCGCCACCACATGAATGGGCTACATATACCCTTCCCAGGAATTGCATCGGCAGTGGGCTCGGCGGCACTACTAGCATGCGGTGCGCTAATCCTTTCGTCTTCATTGTGCAGGTGAGCAGGCGTTTTGGCAAATGCTTCCGCTCTAGCGACCGTTTCTTGGTAGTGCTGCCGTGCCCGCAGCTGTGTCTTGAAGTGTTTGATGTTGCTGTATTCCTGTGCAAACTCCTCCTGTTATCAGGGGACGTCGAAACAAATCCCGGCCCTGAAATGGCACAAATCGCTAAACAACTGAAGGATATTGCGGAAGATATTAAAGAAATAAAAGAAAAACGGCTGACAGACATCGAAAACAAGTTAGATGCCATAACACTTCTAGAAACTAAAGTGCAGTCTTGTCAAACTGAGATTTCTCGCATGAATCACGTAATAGAATCACTGGAAAAAAAGATAGATGATCTTGAGAACAGAAGCAGGAGATCAAACTTAATTGTTTATGGACTACCAGAAGATGGAGAAGAATCAACCGAAACTCTGGAGCAGGCTGTCAACAAAAGTATCATTCAAGATACCCTAAAGCTCGATCCAGTTGCCTTTGAACGTATTCACCGGTTAGGCAGGCCGCAGGCTAATAAGAATAGACCGGTAATTTTTAAACTCCTGGATGCCCGTAACAAGTCAGCAATACTGAAGCAAGGTTTTAAACTTAAAGACACGAAATATGCCATTGGGGAAGATTTCTCTCCGAGAATTCGAGAAATCAGAAATAACTGTGGAACGGTGCCAAAGAAAATCGACAAAAAGGGGACAAAGTTTCGCTTGCCTTCGACAAATTATTTATAAACAGCTGCACCTTTGTTTGGGATCATGAAACGAACGACAAAGTTCCGCTGAAAAAAAACGAAGAGCAGGAGGAGACAGTCGAAAAAAGGAGCCCACCAACGACACGGGGAAGAGCACGATTAAAGCACTGACCATCATAAATGTAAACGCAAGGAGCATAGTAAACAAAGTAGAATCTTTAGAAAACTTATTAATTGATCGGGAACCTGATATTGTCGCCGTCACGGAGACTTGGCTTTCACCAGAAATTTCGAGTCATGAAATCGCACCACCCAACTACTCAGTCATTCGGAAAGACCGAGACTCCCGTGGCGGTGGTGTGGCTCTCTTGATAAAGAAAACCCTGCCGTTTGTTATGCTCCCAGATGTGTCGGGTGCTGAAAGCGTATTCTGCAGACTTCTCTGCAACAATACTACTGTCTGTGTAGGCTGTTTGTATAGGAGTCCCTCTTCAGGAGATGAGTGCATTTCTGTCATTCATGACTTCCTTCAACAATATTCTTGCAGCACTAGAATCATTCTCATGGGTGACTTTAACCTTCCGGACGTGGACTGGATAACTATGCAACACACATCATCACCTTCAGAAGCTCTTTTTAACTTAATGCTATCCTTTAATCTCCACCAAATTATCCTAGAACCGACGCGCAAGCAAGGATCAGCAAACAATATACTCGATCTTATACTAATCAGTGATCACTTTCCAGTACACCAAGCGCAGACAGAAATCATCGAAGGCATCTCTGATCACAACATACCATTATGTTTGTTACCTCTAGACTGCTCAATACAAAAACGATCCGATGTAAAGACAACACTGAACTTCGATAAGGCTGATAATACCAGCATATTAACCTACCTCGCACATGAATTTGAAGCATTCAGTGAAATGGTCTCCGACCCCTCAATCAATATTAACAGGGTTTGGCTTCATTTTAAGACTATGGTTTCACACTGCATAACTAATCATGTTCCACTAAAAACTAAGCGTCCACAAAGAAACAGTCCATGGGTAACAAGGGATGTTATCCACGCTAAACTTCATGTGAAAAGGTTGCGTATTTCTATCCAAAATCATGGTTAATGTCCTTCTAAAACTACAAAACTAGCGTGCGCAATCGCGAAGTTCAGAGAGATAGGCAATCGGGCCAAGAAACACTACTTTAATGTAACACTGCCTAACTTTCTGACAAACAACCCGCATAGATTTTGGAACCATTTCCGTCCAGCTAAGAACCCGTTATCCGACTTGTCTCCAGAAGATAGAGCTAACAATGCTAATGCGTACAACACGTTTTTTCACTCAAGTTTCACAAAAGATGACGGTAATCTTCCGGACTTTTACGGCAATCAAACATCACGCATTGACCCTTTAATCATATCAGATGCCGGCATTTTTAATCTATTACTCACGCTTGACCCTAAAAAATCACCCGGACCAGACAATATCCCAAACGATTTCTTGAAACGATACGCAGAATGGTGCAGCAGATACTTGGGTCTAATATTTCGTAAATCTCTCGAGTCATCAACTTTACCGGACGACTGGAAGAAGGCAAAGATTATACCAATACACAAAACAGGAGACACCACATTACCATCGAACTATAGACCAATATCTCTCACCAGCACGGCTTGCAAGATGCTCGAGCATATCATCCTTTAACACCTAACAAACTTCCTTGATACACACTATCTGTTATCTCCAAACCAACATGGATTCCGTCATGGGCTATCAACCGTCACACAGCTTACAGAGGTTGTGCATGACCTTGCATTCGCCATCAATAACTGTAGCCAGACTGACATTATATTATTGGACTTTTCTAAAGCATTCGATCGCGTCTGCCACAACAAATTAATAGCAAAGTTACGGGGTGCCATCGGGGATGGGGAAATTTTAGATTAGATTTCAGATTACTTATCAAACCGGACACAATTCGTACTGTTTCAGAACATGGAATCTGCGACAGTACCCGTCATATCAGGTGTACCTCAAGGATCCGTGTTGGGGCCACTGTTATTTTTAATTTTCATCAACGACATAACCAACAATATCGATTCTAACATCAAACTCTTCGCCGATGACTGCATTATCTATAAAACAATTAACAGCTACGAAGACCACATTTCACTCAGCGATTCATTGAACAAAATAACCGAATGGTGCAAAACATGGCAAATGACGGTAAACACGACTAAATCTGTTTGCATGACGGTAACAAGAAAAAGGCAACCTTATGATTTTCCGTACTTTGTTAATGGCAGAATACTGACGAAAGTTCACCAGCATAAGTACTTAGGCACCACACTAACTTCTGACCTCAGATGGGATGCGCACATTGCTAGCATAACCTCGAAAGCATTACGCAAACTATTTTTTCTTCGAAGATGTCTGCGCCTTGCACCCACATCGACAAAGCTTCTCGCATATACTACTTTCGTTCGACCAGTTTTAGAATACGATAACACAGTTTGGTTCCCCCATTCAGTGACTAATGTAACAAAACTAGAAAAAGTACAGCGTAAAGCATTGCGGTTTATACACAACAAATATAAGCGCACAGATTCACCAACTAACCTCGCGGCTTTTTCGGGTTTAGAGACGCTATCATCAAGAGCGCAACAAGCACGACTGAAATTTTTATTTCACCTGATGCACAACTACTACCAGATAGACGTATCAAAATACATATCTTTCTCGCAATCACGCCCGTCGAGGCATAAACACGCAGCCGCGATAACAGAATACTCATGCCATAACGACACGTTCATGTATTCGTACTTTCCCCTCGTGATCAGAGAATGGAATCGCCTTGATCCCTCAATCATAACTGCAACCACATTATCTCAGTTCACGTCACAGAATCATTATCAATTAACGAATAAAGCAGTTTCACTGACATACTCAACCGCCTCTCATCACTTCATTAGATTGTTAATTAATTGTGAAGAAAGTCTTATTTTTTCCGCTGCTGTGTTCCCATGTGCTCTAATTGAATTCTTATGGCAATGCTCTACCCGACTCCTAGACATGTATTTTTCTTTTTCCTTGCAAATGTTTACCGTTTCTTGTATTTTTCTTGTTCCTTTCTGTTCACGTGTGTTTGATTTGTATTCCAAAGTGCACGGCTCAAATTTTTATCATGTTTGTCATTTTTGTTCGCCCACCTGCTATGGTCCCTGATGGGACTGGCAGTATTGTAAATAAATAAATAAATGAATATGAGATAGATACTGTGCCATTTCCTTTCCCCAAAAACCAATTATATATATAACAATTATACAGCCAGCGAGCCATTTCGGCTCGCCGCGCCGTATGCCGTATGTCGTATGCGGCATGCCGTGGCCGGCCTTGAGCTGCCGTTGCCTAGCAACACCGCAGCCGTGCTGCAACATGGCGCCGCCGTCGACGCCACTGCCGTCGCCGCTCGCTCTATCAGATGCGCTCCGTTGGGGTAGAGGGAGAGGAGGTGTCGCCTCGTGGTGGGTATATAAAAATTAATGTGGACTAGCTCAGCTATTCCAGTATATACAAAGGGAAAGATGTCGGCGTTCACTGTGTTCATTGGCGTTGGCAATGTTCTAGGCGGCGATGGCTTTGAGGAAAGGAAGGGCGCATAACTGGCAACCTGGATATGCGGACGTCTCATTCGTGCTTTGATACATGTGGCGCTAGTGAGAGAGAGATGTGGCCTGAATGCATTAGCGCTGACAGCGTTGTGGCTGACATGCGGCACTGCAGCAATTGTTAGGCCGCAGCGTTCATTTGGTGATCAATCTCTCGCGATCAACCATTTACTGCATGCCACCTCCCAGGCTGACAGGGAGGGCGCGCTACCCATCCAGTGTGCGGAACGCAATCAAAGCACGCTTTGGCAGTTGGACACCAACGCCACGTACATGAAAGCGAGTTTGAAATCTCCACTGACCCATGGAGCCGGTTGTGCGCCGTTCGTGAAAATGAACGGCCTTTTCAAAGTTGTCAATGCCAATGAACGCTGTCGGCTCACTTGTTCTGTTTGATTTTTGAGGAAAGGAAATGGCAAAGTAAACATCTCACATATCTCGAAGGACACCCTAACCGCGCCGTAAAGGAAGGAATAAAGGAGAGGGGGAAAGAAGAAAGAGAAAACTGAAAATTGAAAGTTGGTTTAGGAGGAAAGGTGGTGGCCGTGGTGGTAAACTTTAATCAATATTGAGCCATATCTAAACTATTCCTGGGTTGGCTCTTGGTCGCGTGAAGTGGGCGGCAGTTGGTGACGTCCGGCGACTTCCAAAGCCTAGCCCACCAGCTCCTTTTGGACAGCTGGGTCGGAGCTGGACACCGCGTCCTTCCATCGCTCGAGGTCAGTGAGTTGCCACTCTGATGGCGGCTGGAACTCAGAGCATATGTATAGTATGTGATGGAAATCAGCTCTTGGTGCTCCGCATAGGGTACACTCTGGAGAGAATTGCCCTGGGTGCATTAGTGCTAAAAGGGCGGGGGAGAGAAAAGTGCGAGATTGTAGCTGGCGCCACGTCACTTGCTCTAATTGAGTGAGTGATTTGTGAGGTGGAGGATAGTAGAGTCGTTGATCTCTGTAGTGAAGTGAAATTTCGTGGTATGTGATCATTCGGTCACGGGCGCTCCCTGGCTCGGCGGCTTGCCCTGCTCGGTTGACGTACGCTCGAGCGGTGTCATGGGCAGCTTAGCCCTCTTGACCAAAGCCTTTTGGGACTGAAGGTACGAACAGCCAAGCAGGGCCGCCTCCCATTCCTCTCTGGTAGGGTTTGGGGGGGGGGGGGGAGAGAGAGCTTAGTTGCGCTGGCAAGCCCAAACCATGTGGTAGGCGTCAGCCACCTCCCCACAGTGTTTACACCTGCCAGTGAACGCGGGATTGAAGTGTTTTAGTACTGCCGGGCGCAGCATTGTGTTCGTGAATAATCGGAGTAGATCGCGTTCGTTTGCTTTCCCCAGTCCCTTTGCAGGGGCCGGGTAGAGGCGATGCCTATCCTTATAATAGGATGTGATAACTTTGAAGGAGAGTAATTAGCTACCTTCAGGTTCCACGTGCTCAGGAGACAATAGGAGCGCCCGGTGAATGAGTGCTCAGGCCGCCGCGTCTGCAGCTTCGTTTCCTGCTAGGCCCTGATGGCCCGGAGTCCAAACCAGGCAGCGGGGTGTAGGATCGGTATCCCGGCTGCAGTTCCTTAGTATTCGTTCAGCTAGTGGAGTTATCCAGCCAGCCTCATAATTACGACATGCCGAACGCGAGTCTGTTATTATGTGTTTGAATTTTGAATCAGAAGCAGCTAGGGCGATGGCAACCTCTTCAGCTTGTGTTGTGCCTGGGGCTCGAAAGGAAAGCCCATCCACCTGCATTTCTTGATGTATGACCGCGGCCGTGTACCACCCCAGTGGGTAGGCCCAGCTACATCTACGTAAAAGACACCATGTTTGTTGCCATAGTGGTGCGCTAAGGCTTCCGCCCTAGCCTGACGACGACCACTATGATCCTCCTTGTCCATCTTAGTGGGGAGGGGTCGAACTCTGACGGCGCGTCTCCAGAGTTCGGGCACTCGGACCCGCTCCTGAATGTGAAAATCATGTTGGATGTGAATACGGGCTAGCAAGTGCCGACCCGACTTCGTTTGGGCTAGCCTCATGTATTGATTTGTGAGATGGGCTTTCTTGAGTTCCTGAAAAGTGTTCACCACTCCCAATGCAAGAAATCTCGCATTGGAGGTGGACACAGGAAGGTCAAGTGCCCTCTTCATCATTTTGCGGAGTATTACCTCAACTTTGTCTTCGTCGTGCTTCCGCAAGGGTAGATAAGGGACCGAATAGAGGATTCGGCTGATTACGATAGCATGGGCCAGCCACACGCCATCCCTGCTTCGCAAACCCCCTCTCTTGTTGGAGACACGACGGACCATACGGCCTACTTGGTCTCCAACTTTGCGGAGTTTGTGCAATGTTGTGTCTACTCTTTGGCTATGGATGAAGAGCCCGAGTATTCGAATCTCGTTGGCCTAGTGTATGGGGCCACTTCTTAAGGAGAGATGTATTTGGGTAGTGTCCTTAGGGGATGTCCTAAGGTGCACAAATTCATACTTGTTGGGTGCGCATTGGAGACCACTGTGCCCTGTGTAGCGATCCACTACGTGAGCGGCTGTTTGCAGGCATTCCTCCATGCGCCCTAACTTTCCCTCTGTGGCCCAGATTGTGATATCATCGGCATACAGCGCATGCCGTATGCCTTCGATACCATTCAACTTGTCTGAGAGATGCAGCATCGCCAAATTAAAGAGTGGGGGGATAGCACCGCGCCTTGTAGTGTCCCCCGCGTACCCATTTGATACGGACCAATTTCTTCCTCTTGTATTCTGATTAGAGCGGGTTGATCGGTCAGGAAGTCTTTGATATAGTTGAAAGTGTTGCGGCCACAGTTGGTTTCATTGAGGTTTCTCAGTATGACGCTGTGTTTGATGTTGTCGAAGGCTCCTTTCAAGTCCAAGGCCAGAACGACCTTGTAATTGTGTGGGTGTTCGACTGGTTGTATTATGTATCAGTTGAGTTGCAGGAGTACGTCCTGTGCCGACTTATGTGGGCGAAAGCCGAACATAGTGTCTGGAAATGTGTTTCGTTGCTCCAAGTATTCAGAGCGCGGGGACCCATATGAGTTGAATGCGCCTAGTGGGGGGCTGAGAGGAGTTGAGAATTTTGTGGGCGACGGCATGCGTCCGCTCTTTTGCAAAGTTTCTGATCGCGGTTTTTGAGTGACTAAGTACGAGTGTGGCAGTGGTGGAGGAGATCGCAAGGGCAATTGCAGCTCCTTCAGCTTCTAGCGAGGTATGCGTTAGGACCGATGCAACTGCTATAGGTGAAAGATTGTGGCCGATTACGGAAATGGCAAAGGTGGGCAGAGTGGTGTCTTCCGCGGCATCTACGTAGACAGCCTCCGTGTGTTCGTTATAATGTTTTTGTAGTGCCTGGGCTCTTGCTGCGCGTCGCGCTTGGTGGTGGACTGGGTGCATCTTTTTTGGGAGTGGATGTACTGTTAGAAGGAGGAAAGGCGCGGCGCTGCGCATCGGCGGAACACCTGTGGCTTGGTGCTACTAGCGGCGCATGCGCAGTAGCGACAAGGGAGCGAGAAAGAGAGGAATATCCGTGGCGAGGCGCGCGTTGTGACGTCATATTCTTCCTCGGAGCACCGCCACGGTGAAATCGCAAGATCGCGGCCACTAATGCTTTCGCTTTAATATATGCGCTTCGCCTCAGTGTATTGTAGTCGTTGCGGAGAGCGCGAAAAAGACGCAATAACGACAGAACGAAGCGAGGAAGAGACAATGCGCTCAAGAGACGCCAGAATAACGCGCCGCACGACTTGAGAATCGTTTAAACGAAGATGCAGCTAGAAGAAGTCGTGCCACGTCCCGGAGTGACAAACTGCGGAGGAGACCGGTTTGAGTTCTCGAGAGCGTGAGAATGAGACGCTGCGTAGACGACGTGCCGGGGAAACGAAGCTTACGCAATTCAACTAGGGTTAACCAGAGCTAAACCACAGCCGATTTTTTTTCTTTTCGTATGTGGTGATGAGGACGCCGGCAGCTTATTGATGGCTGCTGGCGGGGTTTTGGCACAGCGAGCCAGGTAACGATGTTGCATTAAAATATCTCTCCTGCTGGTGCGCTTAGCAATTTCCTTATGCCTCGCAATTTTTGCAGCTTTATGTTCCCCGTGGCCTTCTCAGCGCAGCTGCATTAACGTTTGTTTACCGTGCACGTCTCGCCTCGGTTGATCAGTAACAAACGTTGGGCTCCTGAGCACGGGGGCGTCAGAAAAAATTCCGGCCGCGGCAGCCGCGTTTCACCAAAAGCGAAATCCTAAACACGCCCCTGTGCTGACCGAGCTATGCCAATGCACGCTGAAGAACCACGCGAATCTGGAGACCCCTGCTACGGGGCCTCTTTCTCTCTTCCTCATTTAGCCCCATCGCCCACGGAGCACCTGAGCCCTTCACCGAGATACGACAAAATTACCGTGCGCATTTCCATTCGTCAGAATCAATTTATCAGAACTTTCGCAACGTCGAGGTTACTAAGGCACGGCGGTGGACCCAAGGCTCGCTTTGTTCCTGGCTCACTTTGTATGTGAACACCTGAAATACGCAGTGCGAAAATGCAAAATCAGCCCGCGGAACGTAACGCGTTACAGCTGCCGCTGTGTCCCCTAAATAGCCTATAACAAAGCTGTTACAGCTCTCGCTGTGCAAAAAGAAAGGCTTAGGCTGGAGATTAGCTCAGCTATTTCAGGATATACAAAGCGAAAGCTGTCGACGTTCATGGTATTTATTGGCGTTGGCATTGGTAACGTTCCAGACCGACAATTTTCAAGAAAGGAAGCGCGCATAACTGGCTCCCTGGGTCAGTGGACGCTTCAATCACGCTTGGAGGTACGTGGCGTTGGCGAGAGAAAGTTGTGGGCTCAATGCTTAGAGCTGACAACCTTGTGGCAGACACGAGACATCGCGGCAATACGCCGCAGTGTTGATTGCGTGACCAACCTCATGCGATCAACCATTTATTTAACTAACTCCTGCCAGCGTGGGACGGTGGGTGCGCCGCATGTCCAGTGTGCGGAACGCACTAAAATTACAGACTCCAAGCCGCGTCTTCTCGGATAGATCACGTGATCAGGAAGCAGCCACTCCGGGGCTGTGGAGCCCTGACGCAGCAAAGTCACGTGATGCGCTGTTATGGCAGCGGTACAGCAAGGAAATTCACGGTCAAACGTGTGACGACGGCGAAATCACTCCGACGATAGTAGTTAACGCTTTCGCTTTCAAAAACCTCGCTTGTCTTCTCAGCGGAGCTGTAAAAACGCTTGTGACACGCCACGTTGCTCAGTATTTGCGGCGCTGGACCTGCACCTGAACACGAGCACACGGGACCAAATTCCGGCGGGAGCGGCAGCATTTAGATGAAGGTGAAATCCTAAAGATGCCCGTTCGCTGCGCTATGCCAGTGTACGTTAACGAACCCCAGGTGGCCGTAACTAATCCAAACTACTCTCCTATGAGGCCTATTAGCCGTCATCACCACGGTGCAGTTAGGGGTACACCGAGACATGAGAGAATTAACGTCCATTTCCGTTCGTCAAAATCAATTTATTGTAAGAATCGCGAGATCGAAGTCACGCTGTAATGGGCCCAAGCCTTGGACAAATCTGCTCTCAGGCTCAAGAGAGTAATGGGTGTCCAGGACGACGCACTGTAGGTTGGGTGCCGGTCCAACGATGAAAGACGGCGGAAAACGAGTTTCAGAGTGCGTTCCGTCGTACTACACTCGAATCTCGTGGATGCAGGGGTGTTGTCTCGGCAGCCAGGCCATGAGCATCTCACCGTCGTTTCGGTCGTACTACTATCGAACCTCGTGGATGCAGGGGTGTTGTCTCGGAAGCCAGGCCGTCGGAATCTCGCCGTCGTTTCCATTGCCAAAATCGTGATACCAGGCACTGCAATCATCGGGGTGGTAATAGGAACGCACGTCGCCCTGCTAAAACTCTCAAACTACAGCCTTGTGGCCCGCAAAGCCGTGTTCCCCGAGGCAAGGTGGTCGATAAGCCAGCATTCCATGAACGCGTCCGCGGAGCAGGAGCGTTCGGTGCTAAGGCCACGTAGCAAGCATTCCAGGCTCCATCGCCAACGGGAATGGCCTTCGTCGCCCGCTCCTGTTCTTCGCTTTAGGATCCGTAACACAGCGTTCATGCTGGCAGCCAGAGCGCGACGCGTAGAAGGTCTGTTTCTTCCACTTGGACGAAGACGTAATGTTGGTACTCACGCTGTGCATGCAGAAAGCGTCCGAGGTTCTTCTGGTAACACGAGCTCCAATTTCTGGATCTTCAGGTGCGTCCCCGCTGATCCCACAGAAAGCACACTATCTGTTCAAACGGAAGAGAGTCCTCCGTTGTCAGAGTATTTGGAAGAGTAACCGACCAAACGAAGCCTTTCACGCATACTGCCACGCTTCCGAACACGACAGCTGCCACCACCAATTTCTTCTGGCTTCGTCCTGGCTTGTCTCCAGGGCAGTCTCTTAAAACTTCAGACTAAATGTGAAAGTTCTTGTTTCGGTTTTTTCAGTTAAATCTGAACTGTAAATTGTGTGGTTTAACATCCCGAAGCGACACAGGGGCTATGAGGGACGCCGTAGCTGATGACTTCTAAATTATTAAACCGTGTGGAGTTTTTTAAAGTGCGCCAACTTCGCTCAGTACATGGGCGCTTTTCGCGTTTCGCTAATCTGAGGGTGTCGCGGCCAGAATAGGACCGCTACCGTTTTCGTGTTTTTATTTTTCAGGAAGCAAAACAAAGAAAAACGACGTTAGTTAAAAAAGAAAACAGAACATTTAACGTTCGATTAAGTCAGTGTATTAATTCTACATTTTACTATAAACTCATCGGGAATAAAGACCGAATTCTCACATGCCGTAATCAGCAATAATAATTATAATAACACTAATAATTAACTGCTTGTTACGAGCGTAGGCAAAGGGCAGCAACTGCTTCACTCTTCGAAGATACTGAACTGCGCTATGAAGGAAGAAATGGAGGGATTGAAAAAAGAGGCAAAAAGACGCCATTACCTCTGTAGAATTGACCATCATAGATGTATTAAATGCTCTAACACATGGCGTGCCACTTCTGACCAAGAAACACGCGGGCTGTAAACTTTGAGAATGTGGAAAGTAGTAGTATCTACGTTAACTTATTGAATGTCTCATAGTCTAGGGGAGGAGCCCGTGCTGAGATGGTAAGATGTCTTGTATATTCAGTGCTTCAGCTCAGGATACTACAGCATGCACATAATAAAAATTGGTATGGGGGAAATGAAATGGCGCAGTATCTGTCTCATATACCGGCGGACACCTGAACCGCGCCGTGAGAGAAGGGATAAAGGAGGGAAAGAAAGAAAAAGGAAGAAATAGGTGCCGTATTGGAAGGCTCAGGAATAATTTCGACTACTTGGGGACCTTTAACGGGCGCTGACATCGCACAGCACACGGGAGCCTTATCGTTTTGCCTCCATAAAAACGCAGCCGCCGCGGTCGGTTCCGAACCCGGGAACTCGGGATCAGTAGCCGAGCGCTCTAACCATTGAGCCACCCGGCGGGTTACAGCATACACAGTTCTGTTGACCGAGGACGCAAGAGCGGGCAGTGCTGGAAAGAATAAATAGGAGTGCAGTGCGCAACATCGTGGCTTTGCTATACGTCCCGATGCTCCAAGAGTGTGCACAACTGAACACAATGACTGGGCTAAACGAACAGAGAGAGGGAACAAGACTTTTAAGAACAAAAATGGGTTGGGCCCGTTGCAGCGGCACACAATGAGATGACAGCACAAACACCGAAAATGTAAGACCACTTCCCCACTACCGTTGGCATACCTAGGCGACAAAACTATTCAGTAAGAAGAAGCAGACAGCTACTACTTCGGTTTCTATGCCCAGGAACCTGCATAGCATGTAGGGGTGCGTGTATCTTGTATAGGGGCTTCATAAATTCACCTTTAGTGTGCCGACGCACACTGCAGTAATTACCCAGACGTGATGGAGTTCAATGCTATCCGTGCCACTAAGAAAGCTATATAAACACTTAGCATACGTAAAAGAAGGCTATATTTTCACGGAGACCTTAACAGCCATTAAACAATTCAAAACTGCTACAAAGACACTAAGCCTCAGTCAGAAGCTACATGCATTCAATATGGATATGACGAGATGCGTCCAGACATATTGAATACAAGATGCTCATTGATCAGAAGAGAGCAGACGCGCTTACACTCCAACGTCAAAACACGAATGCCTCCTTCACAGCCTCCATTTCGACCTGTGCTCCGCTCTTTTCATCTTGCCGTCCTCTTTTGGAAAAAAGTTCACTAGCCCTTATTTCCCTGCGCAGTTTCCTTCTGCATCATAACCTAAGGAGATTGGACATAAGTGCTGGGGCGGCTCTTATATACATCGTCGGTGACGTGGCGGTAGGACTCTCAAGAAGATGCAGTACCCATCATACGCCCAAAATGTTCCACGCCGGCAGCTCATGCGGACGTTCGCAATTTTTGCAGACCATTGCAGGAGTTTGGACTTAAGGATACATGGCAGAAAGACACCTCTATGTGGTCGACAAACAGCATTAAGAACCGGAGCCTGCTTAGGTTTCTAGACGATTATAGCCTCAGTTACCTTATTTAGCCTATCGACTACTCCATCTTATGCCCCATGGCAGGTGCTCGAACTAGTAACAAACTTTATTGCCCAATTGAGCAGGCAAAAGTCTTCGGCATAGGTATGCGGCGTCAATCTAGGAGGCCGTGGGCCTTGGCCGTACGCTGCACCTTGTTCATCGTCATCAGCCGGACTTCTGGGTCGACTCTGGTTAGCTGAGGCCTTGCACTGCTCTGGCACATCGACGCTGGCTTGCTGTTTCACTCGATAGTCTTCGGGCAAAGCAATAGGTCTCTTATTAAGGAATGAGTCTGAGCTAGCTGGAAAACCACGTTTGAGGTAAAGCGCGCAGGAAGACGCGGGCTATAGTGAACACGACCGATAAGTTTTCATGCCTGCTGCTGTTGTCATCGAAAAGCAAAAAAAAAGTAGTCTATTGGATATGGTTGCCCAGAAACAGGCGTGACGAATTTTACTGACGTGGCTCCGTGACAGCAATGAAAGGAGCCTCTTTTTTCCCCAGTGTGGTTTCTTTACAAGCGATACTAGCAGGAAGGAAAACAGTTACAGGGGAAAAAAGCCGGGCCTCTCCCCGAGCACCTCTCTGTATATATAGCTAATTATATGCTTTTCATCACCACCACCACCAGCAAAACCTTTCGTTCGCGTCATGCAACCACGGCTTCGATGGTTTCTGACGCAAAGAAGATAGGTTTAGCGCCAGGATATTCGTAGTGAGCTGGCGCGAAGAAGTAGAGGGAGGAGTTATTATGCATTCGTGACATTAATATAAAACAAATTATAAATTGAACAAAACGCTGCTACGAGAGCTTCGCATACTCGCTTACCCGCAGCACGCCCGAACGCGACAGAGCGTTGCAGCGCTGCCACGGAATCCACGGGACGCCATCGCCCGTTAGGCGCGACACCTTGCCCTTTGGAGAAATCGCTCGAAGTCTCTAGGAGGCGTCTGAAAATAGCCCATCCACAACGGTGGCTCAGTGGTTAGGGCGCTCAGCTACTGATCCGGAGTACCCGGGTTCGAACCCGACCGCGGCGGCCGCGTTTGGATGGAGGTGAAACACAGGCGCCCGTGTGCTGTGCCATGTCAGCGCAAGTTAAAGAACCCCAGGTTGTTGTTGTTGTTGTTGTTGTTGTTGTTGTTGTTGTTGTTGTTGTTGTTGTTGTTGTTGTTGTTGTTGTTGTTGTTGTTGTTGTTGTTGTTGTTGTTGTTGTTGTTGTTGTTGTTGTTGTTGTTGTTGTTGTTGTTGTTGTTGTTGTTGTTGTTGTTGTTGTTGTTGTTGTTGTTGTTGTTGTTGTCTTGGTCACGTGGCACATACCCACGACGGGGGATTGACCAGGGTTCAGTGGGGAGGCCCCATAGAATAGGGTAAACTGAATCAAGCTAATGATTGTGCCCTGGGTGAAATTTCAGTGTAATTTAAAGAAAAGGAAGAAACAAAATATCGGGAGGGAATATCTGAGAATTAAATAGGTAAGAAATGAAAATACCCAAACGCTCTTTTGAATGCGGAAATTTTGGGAACAATTAGCAAGGGAATCTGCCGGTAGCTGTTATATAATTGTGGAGGTATTCGCAAACTTGATGCAATGCGAAACCCCTGGCGCTCGCGCCGAAAGAGAGGAGAAGGGGAACCGACATGGTGAAACCCAACTTCGTAATAGGAATTTCTAGGTGTGCTCTCATCTGATGTACAAACCTCCGGCAAGAGAGTAAGAAATGCTCCAATGTCTCTACTTCACCACAAGCTGTACAAAGGTTTGTCGGACTGCACCCGTATCTATATAAGTAAAGATTTAAAAGGGGAATCCTGCACCGCATGAGTGTCATCGCTGTCTCGCACTGCCGGGTTTTACAGGCACGGGTCTTCCATGGGTACATGAGATGTTGTTAGTCGACAGTAGAGAGTAAGCGATTGTTGCACGCGGCAGTGATAAACTGAAAACGCTGAAATCGAGTCATAGCGAAAGGATTGCGGACGCTACAGGCAACTGGTGCATTTAGAGCTGATTTTGCCAAAAAGTCTGCTGCTTCATTTTGTAAATTACCGCAGTGGCCTGGTATCCAAACGAAGCGCACCTCTCTCACCCATCCACGAAGAATAAAAACGTTTAGTGAGCGTCTCAAAAAAGCGTCTCGTGTGGACTGCAGCGCCAGCAAAATAGAGAGACAATCTGAGAGAAATATCACTAGCGAAACAAGTGTGGGAATTTTCAAAGCGCCCAGCCCCAGAGTCATAAACTCTGCTAGAAATATGGTTCTGTAATCCGGGACTCTAACCGAAAAGCTCCACGAGATAGAATCTGAAAACAATATCAACCCCTGCCTTCCTGTCGGCCCCGGAGGCATCTGTAGCAATTACAGTATGTTGTGTGTACTAGGCAAGGTGATCAATGAGGATTCCAGTTAATGTCCTTGCAGGCAGATTTAACCCAGGTGGTTAAAGATTTCCAGGCGCCACTACGGCACCTTTTCTTCTTTTCTTCTCTCAGTCCCTCCTCTATCACTTCCCTTACGGCGCGGTTCAGGTGCCCGCCGAGATGTGAGACAGATACTGCGCCTTTCCTTTTCCCAACAACCCGCAACAACTGCCACTCGGAGAGATCTCGAACGATCTGCAGCGCCACTGCTACCTGAGTTGACCGTTCTGCGTCTCCGCTGTAATTGTTATTTTAGAGGAAAGCCTCAGTCACTGTGTCACTTATCGGTGGACAACTCAACCGCACCGTGAGGGAAGGGATAAAGTTTTAGTGAAAGATGAAAGGCATAAAGAGAGACCGTAATGGAAGTCTGCGTCCCCGTTGGAGTCCCATTCGTTGACCACAACAGCAAACAGCACACAGACGCGTATATCGCAGGCGCTAGGAAGATACTAGTTCCAACACATCGCAATGGTTGCCACCCGCTCAAAACATCGTGCACGCAGGTCCAGTCGCCGCTGCCTGCCCGTCTGAAGTCCGAAGAGGTCGCGAAGGATTGCATCCACGCTGCCGCCCGCAGAGGTGAAACCATCGTGTTATTACCGGGCTCCGCATTCGGACCAGTAGTTGAGGTCTTCATAGGTTCCGTCTGCCGGTCCTCAAAATTCAAGTCAAAAACCGCTGTGCGATGTCAGTGCACGGTAAAGGACCCCAGGTCGCCGAAATTGCCGAGGCCATCCACTACGACGTTCTTCATAGCCTCAGTCGCTTTCGAACGACGAACTAAGGCCTAATCTCAAAAGACCCTACAGAGGATCGCGCAAGCTTTCCAGGGCAGCGACGAGGAACTCATGACCATATTAAAAAAATCAGCACGTAAACACCTCACAGGATATACCCACGCCAGATGGGTATTCAGGGTCGGACAATGGTCACATGGATAGGGTCTTTACCGTAGCAGAGGTTAGAGCTGCTCTTAATCAAATCAACACCGCCTCGGCAGCGGTGGACAATCGCACCACCAATAAAACGTTGCGCAACTTAGTGGACAAATCAGTAGACGCCCTTACGGACTTCTTCAACAGGTACCGGACTGAAGGCAGCATCCCCGACGAATGGGAGCACGCTAAAACCATTCTCATTCCTATACCGGGAAAAATACTCGAGATTGGGAACCTCCGCCCAATTTCGCTAACGCATACTGACAACACGGAAGCGATCCGCCGGCTACGCGTCTCGGCGCATCGGCTAGGTGGCGTGGTGAGGCGCATTGCTATAGTATACCCGCCGCAGGGGCATGAGAGAAGCCGACCTTTACAGGATCATACAATCATTCATAAAAAGCCCAATCACGTACGCCTGCCCGTACTATCATCTGCGTCGCAGGGACGAAGAGGCCCTTAATAGCATCATTAGAACAGCATACAAGGCGGCCTTTGACCTGCCGGCATACGCCAACTCAGATCGACTGCTGCAGTTGGGAATTGTTAACACGCTCTCTGAGCTAATCGAAGCCAATTAGACGGCACAAGTGACTCGCTTGTCGCGCACTGTTGCGCGATGCGTAATTCTCGACAAACTCCACATCCACCCCGTTGAGGAGGTATACGTGCGACATCACATTTATCAGTCGACATTACTAGTAGACTAGTTGTTAAACCAGTAGCCAAGAACATGCTGCCAGGCAGACTCGATGCTCGCAGGGAAGCAAGGCGCAGGCCCTTGAGGAACAGTACGAGAACCAACGACGAGCAGCGTACGTGGATGCAGCTCAACACATAAAAGGCGGAACATACGTGGCATGTATAGCCACTCCAAAGTCAGCCCTCGTCAACGCCACAACCTTTCATGCTAGCTCTATACGCGAGGCAGAGGAAGTAACTATCGCACTGGCCTTCGCGGATCCCAGCACCAAAACTATATATTCTAAGCGACTCTTAGAGCGCATTCAAAACTTCGCCGAAAAGTCGGTAAGTGCGCTCCCATTTGCGAATTCTACGCAACCGAACTCTCTATCGCAACATTGATCTCGTATGGGTTCCGGCACACGCGGGTAACTCAGGAAACGAGAGGGTTGACCGTCTAGCCATATGTTTGACCAACCGGGGGACGGGAGACCGCTCGGGAACGGACGTCCCAGCCGAGGCGCCTCGCTCGTACGCGGCGATTACAAACTTTTATCGCTAACATGCACCTACCCCGCCCCTCATCCCGACCTGGACAGGGCGCATGCCACGACATTCAGACGCCTACAAACAAAAGCCATTCTTAGCTCCTACTGATTATGTTTAATCACCAACGGTGAATATGACCCTCCATCTCCGCACTGCTGTGGCGGGGCGCACGCCACCCAAGACCACATTTTATGGGAATGCGCTAGCAAACCGCCTCTGACGACACTCTTGCCAGCTCCTTCGGCGGAGGAATGGGACAAGCAATTAGCCAGTTCTACAAAAACAACGCAGCTGGCTCTCATTACGCGAGTTCAAGGGGTCACCCCCGACTGAAGGCCACTGTGGACTTGCCCCTGCCCCAACTAATCCCTTCCATTTTATGGCAGTAAATTTGTAACCACAACCACCTCCATAAACCCAAACTTATCGGAACATTGTCACTCTACCTACCACACTATAGCGCAAGCTATTCGCATTTGATTTCTTCACTACAAACGAGATGCCACTGCGTTCCACAGCTCAAGGCAGTCGATTGAAATCCTTTATAATGTAAAATGAGATTTTTTCCGGTCCCGTTTCAAAATTTCTATGCTCATTATTGCTCATGTACGCATCACTACAAAAAGACACTTACGAAGTCAAAGATCACAACGCATTCACTAGGTCCACTTTTTTTTCATTTAGAACCCGCCGCGGTGGCTCAGTGGTTAGCGCGCTCGGTTACTGATCCGGAGTACCCGGGATCGAACTCGACACCGGAGGCCGCATTTCGATGGAGGCCAAACGCTAAGCCGCCCATGTGCTGTGCGATGCTAGTGCACGCTAAAGATCCCCAGGTGGCCGAAATTATTACTGGCCGCTGTTTCGCGATTCCTGGAGAGCTGTGTTGCGAATGCACGAGGAGGAGCGACGACACACGGCGCATTTCTCTCACTCGCTCCCTAGTCACAACTACGCATGCGCCACCAGTAGCACCGAAAGACAGGTGTTCCGCCGCTGCGCAGCACCGCGCCTTTCCTCAAAATATTAATTGGTTTTTTGGGGAAAGGAAATAGCGCAGTGTCTGTCTCATATAACTTTGGACACCTGAACCGCGCCGTAAGGGAAGGGATAAAGGAGGAGGAGGAGGAGGAGGAGGAGGAGGAGGAGGAGGAGGAGGAGGAGGAGGAGGAGGAGGAGGAGGAGGAAAAACATTTATTCAGAGCACAAAAACTCGGTGGGTTCAGTACGAGAACCCATTGGTCGCCATCATAATCCGGCCCCTCTCAACCAGCAATTTCTGGTCGAGTGGGCTGTGGCTATGAAGGGTTGCCTCCCAGCGCTCATGAGTCGGATCGAGATTGCTGTCCAAGTCTGGGTTGTCTTGACATTCCCAAACCGCGTGAAAGAGTGTGCCAACTGCTCCACAGAAGGGGCAGGACGAATTGTAGGTTTCTGGGTACCATTTACTCATTAGGTAAGGATTGGACAGAGTATTAGTTTGTAGTCGCCTGATTATGTGCTCTTCATATTTACTTAGGGTTTTGTGAGGAAGAGGATATTCCCTTCTTGTGATCTTATAGTACTCCGTAGTTTCTGCGTAGCTTAGTAAGGGTGAGGGGTTTTCAACTATGTCAGAGAGAGGCTGCGTGCCAGATGCTCGGAGGAGGAGAGCTCGAGCAGCTGTGTTGGCCGCCTCATTGCCCGTCGTTGAGAGGTGCCCTGGCGTCCAGAAGGTCTGGATGTTGGAAGGATTAGACCTTTCCAAAATTTCCCAACACGGAGCGCCAACGCGGCCTCTGAGGTAATTGCGTACCGCTGCTTGTGAGTCGGACATAACCGTTGCCTCGCTGTTCTTTGATATCGCTAGTGCGATAGCTGCTTCTTCAGCCGATGTGGTATCCACCGCTTGGATAAGGCTGCTTGCAATGATATCTCCCCGGGGTGAAACTGCTGCAATTGCCACGACTCCGTTAGCGGGTCCAGCCGCATCGACGTAGATCGTGTCCTTGTTTCCATCCCAGCGCTTAGAGAGGTGTCTAGCTCTGGCTAGTCTCCGTCCTCTGTTATATTCCTCATCCATGCGTTTTGGTATGGGGTGAGTCGTAATGTGTGATCTCATCTGCATGGGCATGTCGATCTTGTCAGCGACTTCCCGGGGTGGACTGATTCTCAGCTTCTGTAATATTTTCCTGTCAGGCTTAGATGTTGAGAGCCTGACAATTTGATTTACACGGTGGGCCTCTATTAGTTCGTCGATGGTGTTATGGATCCCCAGCTGTAGTAAGCGCTTAGTGGATGTGCATAAAGGGAGTCCCAGCGCCGTCTTAACTGCCTTTCGAATAATAACATCTAGTTGGTCTTTTTCCTTTTTGCTAAGCCGTAAGTACGGGGTGGCGTATTTTAGTTTAGAGAGAATGAAAGCCTGAACTAATCTTAGGGCCTCCTTCTCTCTTAGCCCATTTCTTTTCTTGATTACCCGGCGTAGCATTCTAGAGACTTGTTCGAAATAGGCTTGGAGCTGTCTGATTGTAGTGGTGTTAGTGTTGCCGCTGGGTATGATGGCTCCCAGGATCTTGATCTCTTTCTTGATCGGAATGCTCATACCCTGGACCGTAATGGCGACAGAGGGAGTAGACGGCAAAAGCCCCGTATTCTGCCTCTTGCCACGGTCGATCAGGAGTAACTCTGATTTCTCGGGAAAGCACATTAACCCATACCTCGCCGCATGCTGGCACACGACATTCGCTGCTTCCTGAAGCCGGCCTTGAATTTGCCCTTCATTACCGCTGCAACACCAGATCGTAATGTCGTCGGCGTATATAGCGTGCTCAATGCCTTGGATGCGGTCTAGCTTCTCTGGTAGCCCACGCATGGCCAGGTTGAAGAGAAGCGGAGACAAGACCGCTCCCTGCGGAGTGCCCTTGGAACCTAGATTGAACGGAGAAGAGGTTCGATCACCAATACTTATTGACGCTTTTCTATTGGAGAGAAAGTCCCTCACGTAATTATATGTGCGGTCACCACAGTTGACGCTGTTAAGCTCATCCAGTATTCCCTGGTGGTTGACATTGTCAAATGCCCCTTTTAAATCGAGCGCAAGGATGGCCTTGACCTGACATCTACCGGGGTTGTCCAGAATATCCTCTCTGATACGGAGGAGAATATCCTGTGTAGACAGCTTTTCTCTAAACCCGTACAGCGTGTCAGGGAGGATATCAGTCTTCCTCAGGAGTCGCTTCAGTCGGGCGTTCACGACCCTCTCGAACAGTTTACCCAGACACGACGTCAGGGAGATCGGTCGTAAATGATCAATATCGCATGGCTTATTGGGCTTGGGAATAAATCGCACTAAAGCCAATTTCCAGGAGTCGGGGATCTGGCCCTTGTGCCAGCACTGCGTGTTGAAGTATTTCACTAATTTTCTTAAAGAGATGTCATCCATATTAAAGAGCATCTTGGTGTTTATCTGGTCCGGTCCAGGAGCGGTGTTCTTGCGCATGACGTCAAGCTCCGCCCTCAGTTCCTCAACCGTTACGTCTTGGTCCATCTCTTCATTGGGTGCACCGGTGTACGCAGGGAGAGGGTACGAGGATCCCAGATCGACGAATTTCCGTGCAAGTTCTGCAAGGAGGGCTTCGTTGTCCCCTTTATAGCTGTGCAAGGCGTTACAGAGCGTGTCTGTTTGCTCTTTCCGGTTTGAGTTCGGCTCGATAAGGGATCTGAGGAGTCCCCATGCTTTAGCCGTGCATATTTTACCGTTGAGCTCATCACACAGCTTGAGCCAGTTTTGGTTTGCGAGGTTATGTGCGTAGTCATCCGCTTCTTTGGCGAGTTCTGCAATCTTGGTCTTCAGCTTGCGATTTAACTTTTGCCTTTTCCACCTCCTTGTCAGAGATCTCCTGGCTTCCCACAGGTGTAACAGGTGCGGGTCAACTGCCGGAGTTTCCTCCGTGGTGTTCACTGTCGCAGAATGCCTGGCGACGGTTTTCATCTGCAGCGCTGTCCATGCCTCAATATCTGTGATATCTTCGTCCGGGAGACGTGCGAGTTCCTCTCTCCACTTGTCCCAGTTCACAATCTTAGCCTTGCCAAATGGTTTCCGACATTTAACTCCCTGAACAGTGCAGGATATGATGAAGTGATCACTGCCCAGGGACTCGCCATTGTTAGACCAGGTGGACTGTAGGCAGTTTTTTACAAGCGTGAGATCGGGACACGTGTCTCTGCTGACGCTATTACCCGCTCTGGTGGGATGCAGGGGATCCGTTAAGATTGTGAGCCCTTCTCTGTTAGCGATCTCAAGGATCCTCCTGCCTTTCGGGCTGTTAAAGTGATATCCCCATGCTTGGTGGGGCGCATTGAAATCACCGGCTATGACGAGGGGGTCCTTACCTGCCCTCTTGATAAAATTATTAAATAGCGTGGCTATCTGACGACTTGAGTCCCTGGGGCGACTGTACACGTTCAGTATGTGCAAGCTGCGTTTTCCCCTGTGTTTGGGAAGAATTTCAATGTAAGCATGTTCGATATTTTCGGTTAGCGGTTCTTGCAGCGTTGCGGTAAACTCCTTGTGAACAAGTATTCCTAGGCTATGCTCGTCTTGGAAAGTTTTGTACCCCTTCATGCTGATGACCGTATTTGCTTCTTGAAGTACTATTACAGCAGGTGGCGCCTACGACGTGTCGATGAAAAACTGAAGGCTTGCTTTTTTCTTTTTAAAGCCCCGACAATTCCATTGCCAAATAATTGTTTCCTGTCCCCTATGTACCATGGTCCTTATTCGTCCTCTTCTGGAAGGGGGTGCCTGTCGGCATATTTGGATTTCCTATTTCTGAAGTTGCACTCGTTGGGTTTCGATTTGAATTCGTCTCGGACTGTGGCAATGGCAGAGTTTATGTATTTCCTAGTGTTGGCGGACTCGTTTGCGAGCTCGTTTTTGACCATCTGAATAACTTGTAGGAACTTTTTATTCTGCTCCTCTCTGTCAGCCCTCAGCTCTGCAATGACGCGCTCATAAACTGACTGTGGGTTTGGCCGGGCTTCGGGTGTTTTGTCGTGAGTTGTTTGTGACTGCAGCCTGACCAATTTAAGTTCAGCTCGCAACGCCTCGTTCTGTTTTTTTAGCTGAATAATTTCTGCTTTCAGGTCGTTAAACTCCTTAGATATCGCGTTTCCGGGGAGGGATGGAGGCAACCCAGCATACCCCACCTTTACGATGTGTCTTGAGTCTTCTTGCTTCTCAGAAGACGGTCCGCGTTCTCGGGTGCGTGGCGTCTCCTGTGCCGGTGGATCCGCCTTAGGTGCAAAGGAGACCGACCTGGTGGTCCCCTGCTCTTTATGATGTCTTGACTCTTCCGTTCCGGATCGGCCTGACGAGTTGCGACGTTGACTAGACTTAGATCTTGACCTGTACCTGGGCGTAGAATTGGAGGCCGCTCTTCTGGATTCCTTCTTGTCGAACTTCGGCTGGTGCGTATAGCTGCCGCGTAGCTCTTGCTGGTGCCACTGGTTGTCGGTTTCTCTTCCTGATCATCGAAATGTTGATGTTTCCTAGGCTTATTGATGGGATCCAGAAACTTTGCTTTGCATTCCCTTGAGTAGGTGTGGTGATTCCCCTAGCATGCCGCACAAGCTGGGGTGCAATCGTGAGCTTCCCCGGGATTCAGCTTGCCGCACGAGTCACATTTCGATTCAGCTGGGCTGGGGCAGACGTCCGGTCTATGTCCTTCCCTGCTGCACAGTACGCAAAACGGTCTAGGTTTCCTATAAAGAAAACATTTTCGCTCGATCCACCCGTACGTAACAAAGAAAGGGACTTTGTATCCACTGAACAGTATCACCGCTGAGTTGGATCTGCCGAGCCTTCGGACGCCTAATATTTCGTGGGTTTCTGAGGAAAAGTCTTTCTCTAGGTCTCTGTCTGATGCGTTGGGGTCAATCCCGTGTACCACCCCTTTGCATGAGTCTTGCGGTGTTCTCACGTAGGCATTGAGGTGGTACTTTTTCCCGTCTAGGTTGATGTGATCGATCTTCGCAAGTACTGTGGCGTCTTCGACATGGGAAGTTGCCGCGATGATGATGTTTTGCTCTTCGATAACTCTGATGTAAGGTTTGGCGCGTAGCGTCTTGCCACGTAACGCGTTTTCGAATGCGACGTTAAGTGGGTGTTTGGTTTTGGTTTTATAAGGGTTTAACGTCCCAAAGCAACTCAGGCTATGAGAGACGCCGTAGTGAAGGGCTCCGGAGATTTCGACCACCTGGGGTTCTTTAACGTACACTGACATCGCACAGCACACGGGCCTCTAGAATTTCGCCTCCATCGAAATTCGACCGCCGCGGCCGGGATCGAACCCGCGTTTTTCGGGCCGGCAGCCGAGCGCCATAACCACTCAGCCACCGCGGCGGCCTGTTAAGTGGGTGTACACTCCCACCCCACATTTTTAGGTCCAAACGGTCTTTCGGCTTGATAATCACTTTAAATTCATACTTGTCGAGGTCAGGCAGTCTCGGGGGCCTTTTGCGGCTCGTGGGATTCGCTGCTAGTGACTTCGGGTCGTCATCGTATGTCTTCGGAGCCCAGTGCCCTTGTGCACGCTGTCCTGCCCTGAGGTATATCGTCTTCCATCCAGGTTCTGGCTGTGAATTATCAAAGTTCCCCTCGCCTTGTTTGCTGCTGCTCGGAACACTTCCGAATTCTCCAGACTCGGGGTCGTAGCCATGGGTGTGGTCCACATCCATCGTCGAAGCCGTAGCGGAGTAGCTGCTCGCTGGTCAGGCCGAACGCGGCAACGGACGCCGGGCCCGGTGCCGAAGTGCTTGCGAGGCTTAGCGATCCCACGTTTTCGCTTGGGCTTTAAAGTCCCGCATAATGCCAAGAAAGTCACTTCTTGGGATCAAAGCGTATCCACGAGTAGTCCTCGACGTTATACGTCTGATCCGTACAAAAATGTGGAACTGCGAATGGATCTTGCGCGCACAGGACGAGAAATCCACGGAGCGCAGACAAGCTGCGTCCGCTCAATCCTATCTCCAGCGTTCGATCTCAGGGATAAAGGAGGGAGTGAACGAAGAAAGGAAGAATAGGTGCCGTAGTGGAGGGCTCCGGAATAATTTCGACCACCTGGGGATCTTTAACGTGCACTGACATCGCACAGCACACGGGCGCCTTAGCGTTTTTCCTCCATAAAAACGCAGCCGCCAAAATGCGATTTTCAATTCCAACGATATATGAGACAGATACTGCGCCATTTCCTTTCCCCAAAAAACCAATTATTATTATTATTATCAATTTCCTCTTTCTTCTTTCCAACCCGCCGCGGTGGCTCAGTGTCCGGGTTCGAACTCGACCGCGGCGGCAGCTTTCGATGGAGCCAAACGCAAAGGCACCCGTGTGCTGTGCGATATCGGTGCACGTTAAAAATCCCCAGTTGGTTGAAATTATTCCGGAGTCCTCCACTACGCCAACGCTTTCTTCCTTTCTTCGTTCACTACATTCTTTATCCCTTCCTTTACGGCGCGGTTCAGGCGTCCGCCGAGACGTGAGACAGATACTGCGCCACTTGCTTTCCCCAAAAAACAATTTTCAATTTTTTGGCGCTGGGTCCCTTGGCTCGCAGCGAGACGCCAGGTGCGAGCAAAGCCCTAACGACCTGTCTTGTTGCTATAAAGCAACGACGTACCGCGCAAATAAAAATCCCCATCGCCATCAGAAAAAGTCTTGGATAGGACACTTAAGCTCCGCCTGAAGGGTATGACGCGGTATCGTACGCAGAGGGTTAGGCTTTCCATTCTGAGTCTTTTGACACCTTCCAAATCCCCTTTTACAATTTTTCGTTCCTTCACTTCTTTAATTACGCATTTGACCAATAAAGTTCAAGGATTTCATTAATTAGTCATCGCCTATCA
The DNA here is from genome assembly GCF_052857255.1 of Amblyomma americanum. Taxonomy (NCBI): domain Eukaryota; kingdom Metazoa; phylum Arthropoda; class Arachnida; order Ixodida; family Ixodidae; genus Amblyomma; species Amblyomma americanum. Next base: position 121,943,476 of record NC_135499.1, read on the forward strand.
CACACCAATCAATCAATCACTAGAACCGCATATTACCATGAGACGATTTTTTTACGCAGCCCACGATTTAGGTCACCAGTTCAAATCCCTGCCGCGAGCTAGCTTTTGAATTAACTGCTAAGTTTATGCTGCACGAAATGCTGAATTGTACGACACCATTCGCAGCATTCTGCGGCAAGCGGTTGATTAATAATTAATAATTGGTTTTTTTGGGGGAAAGGAAATGGCGCAGTATCTGCCTCATATATCGTTGGACACCTGAACCGCGCCGTAAGGGAAGGGTAAAGGAGCGAGTAAAAGAAGAAAGGAAGAGAGAGGTGCCGTAGTGGAGGGCTCCGGAATAATTTCGACCACCTGGGGATCTTTAACGAGCACTGACATTGCACAGCATACGGGCGCCTTAGCGTTTTTCCTCCATAAAAACGCAGCCGCCGCGGTCGGGTTCGAACCCGGGAACTCCGGATCAGTAGTCGAGCGCCCTAACCACTGAGCCACCGCGGCGGGGCGCAAGCGGTTGCCATGATACGATTTTTTTTATGCAGCCCCCGATTATTTCCGACACGCGGTACCGAAAAAACGCCGACGACTTTTCGACTGAACGAGCTGTATACGCTGCCGCATATACACTTTTATCTGACCGGTTTTACTGTCCGCTCCACGGCTAAGGGGAGCGGGCGCTGAAGTGCGCATGCGCGTCGGCTTAGCGCAGCGTCAGCGTCGTGCCGTACGGAATCGTCTCAGGTTTTCCAGATAGTTCAAATTGGCTTCCTCCGGCTCCACGATCGCGTTTGGGAGCTATTCCAAATTCCACTGTATCGCCTCTCAAGGGCTCATTTCCGCGACTACAGTCGTCGAAAGCGGTTCGAAGGCGACACGAATTCCTGTTTGCAGTGCGGTGTAGTTACGGTGAATCCTTTACAGCGTCAGTGTGCACATGTGGCGCGGGTTCCAGAAAAGGCCGCGGTCGCAGTCAGGCGCGTTTGACGTTGCGTACTGTGGAGAACCGCGCAGACCTCCTTACGGGCTACTTTCGGCAAGATGCATAACAAATATCAGAACGTAAGTCGCTGCCTTCACGCTCATCTCAATTTATTTTGGTAATGAGTAGATGCTCGCACACTCATATCCAACGGGGTTCAGTTCACCTCTACAGCCTGCAAACAATTTCAGCTCAAGAGATCATACCTTTACCTTCGGTTTAGTCGCGACAAAGGGAATGCACATTGCCGCAGTCAGAATTCTTGTGCGCTCCCTAGGAACCAGGAAAAACACTAAAATAGCGGTTGAAAGCGGCCATTTGCACGAACAAGACAGTGCGGCATTGGTCTGGATGGATCAAACTGCTTATGCAAGTCGCATTTTATTTAATTCAGCTGTGTGGTCAGGCGTCCTTCAACTAAGCTCGTCCTCTTAACACCAGTAAATACCAGGGAACCAACAACAGAAACATGAACTAAAAGGATAAATTTTGATTCGGTTTGTCAAAGCAGTTCTATTTGTCACCGCTAGATGGCGCCGCAAGTCCAAACATTTACTCCTTGAGAAAACGAAGCAGCACGAAAAACGGGGACGAAAAAGACGCACATACGACAGGACGAATGCTGCACTTCAACTAATTTTTATTGAGAATACCAAAGCTTAAGTACAGCGCTACTATCGCCTCGTGGCAATCAACCGCAATGATTCAAAAACGCCATTTCATTATCAAGAAGAGACAAGGAAGCGGTGCTGACACACTGACCACCTGCTTTTCTGATGTGATATGCTTCAATAATCTCTCTTTCCATCCGATCTCTTCCACGCCCAAGAAGTTTAGCTTTCCGAATTATGGGTTTACACTTACAATCCCGGCAGTGGATAGCAAGGTGGCCACTCTTCCCTTCTTTCACCAGATTATAATGCTCCCTAGCTCTCTCATTAAGACAGCGTCCCGTTTGACCAATGTACACTCTATTGCAAGTGAGCGGAATGCTGTACACTACCTTAGTAGTGCAACGGGTGAAAACAAGTTGGTGGTTTATAGTGCAAATCGGCCTCTTCTTACTAATCATCATTTGACAAACTTTTGATAGCTTGCTTGGGGCGGAGAAGAGCACGTAAACACCGTATCTGTTTCCAACTTTCTTAAGATTATGAGAAACTCAGTGAAGATATGGAATTACTTGAGTTGGCAGCTTCTGATCTTGCTTATCTCTCTTTTTGATACACTTTTTCTTTTGTAGCAGCGTCTCTGCAACAGATGGCAATAAATCTGGAGGAAAGCCGGACATGCGCAATCGCTCAGTTTGCATTTGGACACTTTCAAACATTGATGAATAATAATAATAATAATTGGTTTTGGGGGGAAAGGAAATGGTGCAGTATCTGTCTCATATATCGTTGGACACCTGAACCGCGCCATAAGGGAAGGGATAAGTGAGGGAGTGAAAGAAGAAAGGAAGGAAGGGGTGCCGTAGTGGAGGGCTCCGGAAAAATTTCGACCACCTGGGGATCTTTAACGTGCACTGACATCGCACAGTACACGGGCGCCTTAGCGTTTTTCCTCCATAAAGACGCAGCCGCCGCGGTCGGGTTCGAACCCGACCGCGGCGGCTGCGTTTTTATGGAGGAAAACGCTAAGGACATGACTTTTTCAAAGCGGAATTGAGGCAATTCATGGCTATTGCTCTTTAGTGCTCATTCAAAAGAGCAATAGCCATGAATTGCCTCAATTCCGCTTTGAAAAAGTCATGTCCTCATCAAATGTTTGAAAGTGTCCAAATGCAAACTGAGCGATTGCGCATGTCCGGCTTTCCTCCAGATTTATTGTCAGCTGTTGCAGAGACGCTGCTACAAAAGAAAAAGTGCATCAAAAAGACGGATAAGCAAGACCAGAAGCTGCCAACTCAAGTAATTCCATATCTTCACAGTTTCTCATAATCTTAAGAAACTTGGAAACAGATACGGAGTTAACGTGCTCTTCTCCGCCCCAAGCAAGCTATCAAAAGTTTGCCCAATGATGATTAGTAAGAAAAGGCCGATTTGCACTATAAACCACCAACTTGTAGTATGGATCATTAACAACTGGCCCAAACTTCGGTGCTTTTGCAAACTATTACGCTTATCCGTACGTGAACGGTTTGCTAAAATAGGAAAAGTTGTCGGGCTAGTGGGTGGTGATCCATTCTTTTGTTGACAGCGCTTAAAAAACACGGACAGAAGACATAGAAGACGTAGAAGACATCAGCGCCTGTGACGTCGTCTTCTATGTCTTCTGTCCGTGTTTTTTAAGCGCTGTCAACAAAACAATGGTTTGCTAAAACATTGCAAAAAACATTGCAACCTCCGCTGCGCTCATGCTCAGCGGGTTAATTTAAGTGGAGCGGATCGTAAAACTGGTCAGTTAAAACTGTATACATCCGCATGCCGAAAGGTAACTGACAGCAACACGATAATAGTCCTAAAAAGCAGTTATTAGTTACCGACTTATTAAAGGCGGCGCTTTTAAACACTGCACATCCGCCTTTTCTTTCAACCATCATAACATACACCCCTTATGCAATGACGCAATAAAAAGAAAATTATGTGGCAGGTACGCAGTTCTTATGATGTGTTATGAAGTGTTATTATGGTGCGATGTGTGTAAATTCGAGCGCACGTGTAAGTGCCTGATTGGGTCTGCTGCAATGTCGCGCTCACAGCGTGGTGGCGTCCACCGACAAACTGGGGCATTTCTGCGCCTTACCTTTTCTCAAAAGGAACGGAATAATTATGCTCCGTTGATTTTGAGGAAAGAAAAAGGGCATAACTAGCTCTCCGGGTCAGTGGGCACCTCAACAAGGTTTCGATCAGTACGTAGTGGTGGGGATGCCGGCAGCCTATACCTCCGGAGGGTTGGTGACGTCGTTTGCGTGCCGCGTTTCGGCGACGGGTTTGCGATTATGGCGGGCTTTACACCTCAACAGGGTTTTGAGGTATTGAGGTACGTGGCGACACGCCGCGTTGGCTCAGGGGTTAGGGCGCTCGGCTTCCGATCCGGTGTATCCTGGTTCGAACCCAACCGCGGCGGCCGCGTTTCGATGGAGGCGAAACGCAAAAGCGCCCGTGTTCGTGCGATGTTAGTGCACGTTAAAGATCCCCAGGCGGTCGAAACTATTCCGGAGCACTCCACTACGGCACTTCTTTCTTCCTTTCTTCTCTTGATTCCTCCTTTATTCTTTTGCTTACGGTCCGGTTCAGGTGTCGGCCGAGATGTGAGACAGATACTGCGGCATTTCCTTTCCCCTGAAACCACTGTTCATTTTTAAAGCAAGAGCCTTTCTACGCCAGCCAGCGCGCCATATCGGCTCGTCGCGCCGTATGCCGTATTTCGTATGCCATATGCCGTGGCCGACCTTGAGCCGCTGTTGCCTAGCAACGCCGCAGCCGAGCTCCAACAGATGGCGACGCCGTAGGCGCCGCTGCCGTCGCCGCTCGCTCCACCGGATGTGCTCCGCTGGGGTAGAGGGAGAGGAGGTGTCGCCTCGCGGGGGGTTTGTTGGGAACGAGGCGGCTCACGCGCAAGCCCGAGGTTTCGTCTACCATGCAGTGGGCGCGCCCTCCGACCCGAATTTCACGAGGACACGGGGTGATCTCATTTCATGACATCACACATCACTTTAGGCTGGACTTGCGGGCATATCCTCCTCTTCATAAATCGTTATCAAAAGCGCAGGAAGTTACCTGGCGCCGACTGCAAGGACGCTTACTTCTGAATCCGGCAGTGCTTGCCCTCATATATCCTGGCCAGTACGACCCAAACTGCCATAAATAGGGTGAAAGGGCCACATACAACCACATTATCTGGAACTGCGCAAATGATCCGCCTCCGGCGGAGTTGATACAGCTCCCCTGTCCGGAGCGGTGGGAGGCCGTGCTGGTCAGCTCGGACCATAACATTCAAGTTCGGGCAATCGAGCCGGCATATGAGGTCGCCGCCACCCATGGGCTAGCGGCCATCTAGTATGTGTCTCCTGCAACCTTCCCTCGACGCAATAAATATTTTACAATCCAATATGTGCGCTCCGTCTCAGTGTATTGTAGTCTTTGTGGAAAGCGCGAAGGAGACGCAACAACGACAGAAAGAAGCGAATAAGAGACAACGCGCTCAGGAGACGCCAGACGAACTCGCCGCAAGACTTGAGAAGCGTCGTAACGAAGATGCAGCTGGCAGCCTATTGATGGCTGCTGGCGGGGTTTTCGCACAGCGAGCCAGGTAACGATGTTGCATTAAAATATCTCTCCTGCTGGTGCGCTTAGCAATTTCGTTATGCCTCGCAATTTCTGCAACTTTATGTTAACCGTGGCTTTCTCAGCGCAACTGGATTAACGTTTGTTTAACGTGCATGTCCCGCCCCGGTTTATCAGTAACTAACGTTGGGCTGCTCAATCCGGGGACGTCAGAAAAAAATTCCGGCCTCGGCGGCTGCATTTTGCCACTAGCGAAATCCTAAACACGCCCGTGTGCTGAGCTATTCCAATGCACGTTGAGGAACCAAAGGAATCCGGAGACCCCTGCTACGCGGCATCTTTCTCTTCCTCATTTAGCCCCATCGCCCACGAAGCAGCTGAGGCGTTCACCGAGATATGACAAAACTACCGCGTGGATTTGCATCCGTCAGAATCAATTTTAGAACATTCGCAAGGTCGAGGTTACTAAGGCACGGCGGCGGACCCAAGGCTCGCGTTCTTCCTGGCTCACTTTGTATGTGAACACTTGAACCACGCAGGGAGGAAATGCAAAAGCAGCCCTCGGAACGTAACGCGTTGTGGCTGCCGCTGTGTCCCCTAAATAGCCTATAACAAAGCTGTTACAGCTCTCGCTATAAAAAAAAACAGAGGCTGCGGATTAGCTCAGCTATTTCAGGATATACAAAGCGAAAGCTGTCGGCGTTCATTGTGTTTATTGGCGTTGGCGCTGACAACATTCCAGGCCGATAATTTCGAGGAAAGGAAGCGCGCATAAATGGCTCCTTGGGTCAGTGGACGCTTCAATCACGCTTGGAGGTACGTTGCGGTGGCGAGAGAAAGTTGTGGGCTGAACGCATTAGCTCTGAGAACCTTGTGGCAGACACGAATCACAGCGGAAATATGCCGCATGTGGGACATGCGGGCAGGCCGTATGTCCAGTGCGCGGAACGCACACAATGTTACAGACTCCCAGCCGCGTCTTCTCGGCTAGACCACGTGATCAGGCAGCAGCCGCTCCGGGGCTGTGGAGCCCTGGCGCAGCAAAGTCAGGTGATGCGCTGTAATGGCAGCGGTGCAGCACGGAAATTCACGGTCAAACGTTTGGCGACGGCGAAATCACTCCGACGATAGTAGTTCAAGCTTCGGCTTTCAAAAACCTTCCTTGCCTTCTCAGCGCAGCTGCAAGAACGCTTGTGACACGCCGGGTTGCTCAGTATTTCCGGCGCTGGACCTGCACCTGAACCCGAGCACACGGGACGAAATTACGGCTGGAGAGGCAGCATTTAGACGAAGGCGAAATCCTAAAGATACCCGTTCGCTGCGCTATGCCAGTGTACGTTAACGAACCCCACGTTGCCGAAACTAATCCAAACTCCTCTCCTATGGGGCCTATTAGCCCTCATCTCCACGTCTAAGTTGGAAGGTACACCGAGACCTGAGAGAATTGCCGTCCATTTCCGTTCGTCAAAATCAATTTATTGTAAGGATCGCGAGATCGAAGTCACGCTGCAATGGGCTCAAGCCTTGGAGAGATCTGCTCTCAGGCTCAAGCCACTAGCGGGTCTCCAGGACGACGCACTGTAGGTTGGGTGCCGGTCCAACGATGAAAGACGACGGAAAAAGCGTTTCAAAGTGCGTTCCGTCGTACTACACTCCAACTTCGTGGATGCAGCGATGTAGTCTGGGCAGCCAAGCCATGAGCATCTCGACGTTGTTTCGGTCGTACTATGCTCGAACCTCGTGGATGCAGGGGTGTTGTCTCGGCAGCCAGGCCATGAGCATCCCGCCGTCGTTTCGGTCGTACTACGATCGAACATCGTGGATGCAGGGGTGTTGTCTCGGCAGCCAGGCCATGAGCATCTCGACGTCGTTTCGGTCGTTCTACGATCGAACATCGTGGATGCAGGGGTGTTGTCTCGGCAGCCAAGCCATGAGCATCTCGAGGTCGTTTCGGTCGTACTACGATCGAACATCGTGGATGCAGGGGTGTTGTCTCGGCAGCCAGGCCATGAGCATCCCGCCGTCGTTTCGGTCGTACTACGATCGAACATCGTGGATGCAGGGGTGTTGTCTCGGCAGCCAAGCCATGAGCATCTCGACGTCGTTTCGGTCGTTCTACGATCGAACATCGTGGATGCAGGGGTGTTGTCTCGGCAGCCAAGCCATGAGCATCTCGACGTCGTTTCGGTCATTCTACGATCGAACATCGTGGATGCAGGGGTGTTGTCTCGGCAGCCAAGCCATGAGCATCTCGACGTCGTTTCGGTCGTACTACGATCGAACATCGTGGATGCAGGGGTGTTGTCTCGGCAGCCAAGCCATGAGCATCTCGACGTCGTTTCGGTCGTTCTAGGATCGAACATCGTGGATGCAGGGGTGTTGTCTCGGCAGCCAAGCCATGAGCATCTCGACGTCGTTTCGGTCGTACTACGATCGAACATCGTGGATGCAGGGGTGTTGTCTCGGCAGCCAAGCCATGAGCATCTCGACGTCGTTTCGGTCGTTCTACGATCGAACATCGTGGATGCAGGGGTGTTGTCTCGGCAGCCAAGCCATGAGCATCTCGACGTCGTTTCGGTCGTTCTACGATCGAACATCGTGGATGCAGGGGTGTTGTCTCGGCAGCCAAGCCATGAGCATCTCGAAGTCGTTTCGGTCGTACTACGATCGAACATCGTGGATGCAGGGGTGTTGTCTCGGCAGCCAAGCCATGAGCATCTCGACGTCGTTTCGGTCGTACTACGATCGAACATCGTGGATGCAGGGGTGTTGTCTCGGCAGCCAAGCCATGAGCATCTCGACGTCGTTTCGGTCGTTCTACGATCGAACATCGTGGATGCAGGGGTGTTGTCTCGGCAGCCAAGCCATGAGCATCTCGACGTCGTTTCGGTCGTTCTACGATCGAACATCGTGGATGCAGGGGTGTTGTCTCGGCAGCCAAGCCATGAGCATCTCGACGTCGTTTCGGTCGTACTACGATCGAACATCGTGGATGCAGGGGTGTTGTCTCGGCAGCCAAGCCATGAGCATCTCGACGTCGTTTCGGTCGTTCTACGATCGAACATCGTGGATGCAGGGGTGTTGTCTCGGCAGCCAAGCCATGAGCATCTCGAAGTCGTTTCGGTCGTACTACGATCGAACATCGTGGATGCAGGCGTGTTGTCTCGGCAGCCAGGCCATGAGCATCCCGCCATCGTTTCCGTTGCCAAAATCGTAATACCAGGCACTGCAATCATCGGGGTGGTAACAGGAACGCACGTCGCCCTCCTCAAACTCTAAAACAACAGCCTTGTGGCCCGCAAAGCCGTGTCCCCCGAGGCAACGTGGTCGATAAGCCAGCATTCCATGAACGCGTCCGCGGAGCAGGAGCGTTCGGTGCTAAGGCCACGTAGCAAGCATTCCAGGCTCCATCGCCAAGGGTAGTGGCCTTCGTCGCCCACTCCTGTTCTTCGCTTTAGGATCCGTAACACAGTGTTCATGCTGGCAGCCAGAGCGCGACGCGTAGAAGGTCTGTTTCTTCCACTTGGACGAAGACGTAATGTTGGTACTCACGCTGTGCATGCAGAAAGCGTCCGAGGTTCTCCTGGTAACACGAGCTCCAATTTCCGGTTCTTCAGATGCGTCCCCGCTGATCCCACAGAAAGCACACTATCTGTTCAAACGCAAGGGAGTCCTCCATTGTCAGAGCATATGGAAGAGTATCCGACCAAACAAAGCCTTTCGCGCATGCTACCACGCTTCCGAACACGACAGCTGCCACCACCAATGGCTTCTGGCTTCGTCTTGGCTGAACTCCAAGGCAGTCTCTTAAAACTTCAGATAAATCTGAAAGTTCTTGATTCGGTTTTGCCATTTAAATCTGAATTATTCAAACCGTTTGGTGTTTTTTAAAGTGCGCCGACATCCCTCAGTACATCGGCGCTTTTCGCGTTTCGCTAATCTAAGTGAGGCTGTCGTGGCCAGTATAGGACCGCTTCCGTTTTCATTTTTATTTTTCGGGAAGGAAAACAAAGAAAAACAACGTTCGTTAAAAAAAAGAAAACAGAACTTTTAATGTTCGATTTAGTCAGTGTATTAACTGTACATTTCACCATAAAGTGATCGACATTGTAGACCGAATTCTCACATGCCGTAATCAGCAATAATAATAATAATAATAACCTAATACTAAAAATTATTATAATTAACTGCTGGTTACAAACATAGGAAAAGGGGAGCAACTGCTTCACTCTTCGTGGGCACTGAACTGCGCTATGAAGGAAGAAATGGAGGGATTGAAAAAAGAGGCAAGAGCCGGCTTCAGCTCTGTAGAATTAAGCATCGACGTATTAAATGCTCAAACGCACGGCGTGCCACTTCTGACCAAGAAACACGCCGGCAGTAAACTTTGAGAATGTGAGAGCAGTAGTAGCTACGTTAACTTAATAACTTGCATAACGCCTAGGGGAGGAGCCCGTACAGAGATGGTCAGAAGTATTGTATAGTCAACGCTTCAACTCCGGATACTACAGCATAATTAATTGGCGAAAACGAAACAAAAACAATTTCACTTCTAGAAAGATTCCCAGGAGGCAAGCCAAGACGAAGCCAGAACTTGCCGATGGTGACGGCTCTCGTGTTCGAAAGTGGGCTAGGCTTTGTTTGCTTCAGTGCTCTTCGAAACGGTCTGCCTTAGGAGGACGCCGAAGTGTTTGATGTGTTGGTGCTGTCAGTGGAATCAACGTGGACGCTTTTGAAGATCAGGAAATTAGGGGGGAAAAAAGGAATAGCTCGTGTTACCAGAACCTCGGACGCTTTCTGCTTGGCAGCGTGAGTGCCAGTGTTTCGTCTTCGTCCAAGTGGAACAACCTGCTATACGTCGCACCCTGGATGCCAGCATGTACGGTGCGTTCAAGCCGCTAAAGCTAAGAACAGGAGCGGGCGACGAAGGCCAATATACTTGGCTCTGCAGCCTCGGACGTCGACTCCGTGGCCTTACCTCCGAACGCTCCTGCTCCGTGGACGCGTTCGCAGAATTCATGCTCATCGACCTTCTAACATCGTGGAACAAGGCTTTGCGGGCTACGAGGCTTGTGTTGACACAGTTTGAGCCGGGAAGACTGCATTCGACAAGACGACTTTGACGACTACGAGGCCAGGTACCGCGGTGGCGGCTGCGAAAACAACGGCGAGTTCTGCGTGACTTGGCTTCCCAGACAGCATCGCTGCATCCACGAAGTTCGAGAGCAGCACGACCGAACCAACGCACTTTTGCCGTCTTTGGTTGTCGCCGGCTTTAATCGTTGTACCGGCGCCTAAATTACAACGCTCGCACTCCTTCAAGGGCATTTCACCAGCATTTGGCCCGCCGCAGTCATTGCGTGACCTCGACCTCGCAATAATTATAATAAATTTATTTTGACGAATGGAAATGCAAGGTATTTGTCATATTTCAGTGGGCTCCCCAACCGATGCGTGTGGTACGGAGCTCAGTAAGGAAGAGAGAGCCACCGTAGCAGTGCTCTCGGGATTAATTTCGGCCACCTGGGGTTCCTTACCGTGCACTGACTCAGCACAGCACAGGGGCGTGTTTTGGATTTCGCCTTCGTAGAAACGCGATCGCAGCGGCCGGAACTTCATTTGAAGTCCTCAGTTTCAGGAGCCTAACGCCTCAACTATTAACCAACCGCGGCCCGCGGCGTGTCGCGAACGCTATAGGGCTAGCTTTAATGCAGTTGCGCTAAGACCACGAAGTAGATAAGTGGCAGAAATGGCAACCCATGATGAAAACTCATAAGCACGCCAGCAGGTTTGATCACTGTTTAGGAACGGAATTTTGTGGCGTTGAGACCTACTAATGGCTGTCTCATGGCCTTTAGCACGTTGCTAAGGCATTTGATCTTTCTGTATGCGGATGTGTTATTTTGATGAATACGGTGTTTATTTACATGTGGAGTACATCACTGCCATCAAAGAAGAAGATGAAGTTTCTTCGGGTTTAGCTCTGCTTGGCGTCTCGCTCCGAGAGCATAGCCGCGGTGCCAAAGAAACGCTGCCGCATTTCGGCCACAAATTATGAAACTAACCCGGTCTTGGGCGTGATAGCGAATCGGGGATGGATGGATAGAAAAACCTTTATTGCTCTATTTCAGCTTTCAACGGCTAACGGCGGTCTTCATGTTTTACTGAAGTCTCCGTCGTCTTGAGTGGTCGGCGCCCCTACTCGAGAGCACCGCTGAACCTGGCCACTTTGAGAGCGTGGTGCACCAATCCTTTTCGGACTGTGAGCACGCCGCTGGTGACCAGGCCCTCCCACTGTTCCGCACTGGCTTTTTCTTCTTTGTGGAAAGAGAAGTTATTTCTGCACTCCCATGTGCTGTGATACAGTGTTGGGATGGCCCCAGACCATGGGCATGTGTCCCTGTATTGACAGGGAAACATTTTATGTAGGACGTGTAGATTTCAGAATGTTCCTGTTTGCAGCCTTCGCCAGCTGACTGCTTCATGTTGTGTCAAAGATGGGTGGGGTGGTGGATATATTATCCTTTTGCCTCTGTGATGGTTTAGTATTTCCGCGTACGTTGGTTATACCGTCATAGTGGTATCCGGGTCCATTGACTGTCCCGCTCGGTATGTGAGCTCGCGAGCTAGACTGTCGGCCCTCTGGTTACCCTCTATTCCGGTGTGACCCGGCACCCAGAAGATCGCAAGACATCCTGTGTTGAGAGGTTCGCCCGGAAGCCAAACATGCTGTGGGGGTACAGCTCGTTGTCTTCTAGGTGTCGCTGTATTCTTTTGGTGACCACTCTCTCGTAAAGCTTGCCGAGACACGAGGTTAGCGAGATGGGTCGCAAGATTTCTATCTGTAGCTTCTTGCCGGGTTTGGGTATCATTACCACTTCCGCGTGCTTCCATTCGTTTGGTATCGTGCCCGCTTCCCACTGTGTATTGAGGTGGTCCGTGATTTGGGACACCGGTTCATCGCTGAGGTTGCGGATCAAGGAGTTCTTAATTTTATCGGCTCCTGCTGCCGTGTTTTGTGGTGACTGCTCTGATGGCAGCATACACCTCTTCTTTTGTAATTCGAAGTGCGTCTGATTCCCGCGCAGCCGTGGCTTGTCGAGTTCGGGAGTTCGAATCGGGGAAGGTTTCTCAGGCGCAAGCATTTCTTGGCTATTGAGCGGCGTGTATGATAATAATCATATAATAATAATTGGTTTTGGAAGGAAAGGAAATGGCGCAGAATCTGTCTCATACATCGTTGGACACCTGAACCGCGACGTAAGGAAAGGGATAAATAAAGGAGGGAGTGAAAGAAGAAAGGAAGAAGAGTTGCCGTAGCGGAGGGCTTCGGAATAATTTCGACCACCTGGGGATCTTTAACCTGCACTGACATCGCACAGCACACGGGCGCCACAGCGTTTTTCCTCCGTAAAAACGCAGCCGCCGCGGTCGGGTTCGAACCCGGGAACTCCGGATCAGTAGTCGAGCGCCCTAACCACAGAGCCACCGCGGCGGGGATAATAATAATAATAATTGGTTTTTGGGGGAAAGGAAATGGCGCAGTATCTGTCTCATATATCGTTGGACACCTGAACCGCGCCGTAAGGGAAGAGATAAAGGAGAGCGTGTATGAAGTTGTAGACGGGAGCGCTCCGCAAAATCGTCCGCCCGAATTGTCAATCATATGTTGTACGGTAATCAAAATGCAAAATTTGATTAAGCAACATATATGTAATGATAGTAGTAATAGCAATTATATCGTAACAAATAGTGATAGATAGTGATAATGATAGCTACTCATAGTGACAGTTAGGGCTAGAGATAGTGATAATAATAGCTACTCATAGCGATAATGATGATGACAGTGATTATGATAGCGATAGCCATAGTTTGTATAGCAACGATGATTGATATCGATGATAGCGATAGTTATAGTGATAGTCGGTGATAGCAATAGTGATAGCGATGATGATGATGACGAGGATGATGATAGTGGTGATGACAGCGCTGATGATAGCGAAAAAGGCCGTTGGTTCTAGACGGTGAAGGACGCGGGTTCGAGCACCGCAAAAGTCGTGAGTTTGAATCGCGTGAAGGTCATGTGTGCGACTATCGTGAAGGTCATGGGTTCAAATCCTGCAAAAGTCGTTTGGAGGAAAAACGCTAAGGCGCCCGTGTGCTGTGCGATGTCAGTGCACGTTAAAGATCCCCAGGTGGTCGAATTTATTCCGGAGTCCTCCACTACGGCATCTTCTTCTTCCTTTCCTCTTTCACTCCCTCCCTTATCCCTTCCCTTACGGCGCGGTTCAGGTGTCCAACGATATATGAGACAGATACTGCGCCATTTCCTTTCCCCCAAAAAAACAATTGTTATTATTAAAAGTCGTTTGAGTTCCAGTGCCGCAATGTTCGTGGGTTAGATTCACGCGAATGTCGTGGGAAATGAAGAAGGGAGGGAGAAAGCGAGGAAAGGGACATGCTTTCTCACTACCGCTCTTAAGCACACAGTGCAATCCTGTAATTTTCTTTCCTTTTCCACGGAAAGGAAGTGGCGCAGTATCTGTCTGACTTCTCGGTGGATACCTCAAACCCACCCAGGTTTGAAAATTTAAAATTAACCTCTTTTTCCAATTTTAATTTTCAATCTTCAAATTACCACCAAGCTACAGTATAGCCCTAAAATGTTATCACGTCATGGTTCTAAAATATACTTTAGGGTCTCCTAAGTTTTCCTCTTCAGGGAATTTCTGGAGTAAAATGTAGCAGAAAATGGAATCTTTGCTCGTTTTTTCTTACGTTTAGATTACAGAATATTTTATCGGTTTTTCTTGACTGCTGGATTCCTAACCGCTAACAAAATACAAAAATTTGAGGGGACATTTAAGCTCAACCTTAACGCTCTAACGCGATAGTGTTAATGAGCTAATGACGATATAAGCGGAACTGGTCATTCTCAACTTCACATTGATACAGTATTGTGCGTTTTTATCCTGAAGACTTTCAAAAATTTCCCCGCCTCAACCGCTGTCTTGTTTGCGGTGAAATTGCACACAGAGCTTGTGTATTAAGGTAACTTTTGTATCGTAGCAAGTTTGACAACGGTAAATACTTAGTTGAGCCGCGCACAATGCAAAAAACATAATTGCTTGCGTCAAGATCGGCGAACCGAAACCCGAAAACCTTTTTTTCGCTGAAGGGCGGCAGTAGCATCATCTGTATTCTGCTGTCACCGTCCGATGCTTTCGGAAGGTCACGAAAGATGTAATGAGCTGAATTGGATGAAGTCACTCCGCAGAAAAAAGAGATCAAACAATATTCTTCGAAACATAAAGCCGCGTTAAATCAGTTCTGACATTTTTTTTCCGCTCAGTTACCCGAAAATGTTGGAAGCGCTTCAGTTGAAGCAGCCGAAACGGTCGGAATTGGGGTAAACAAAGGGCCCGCGCTTCTTTCAACGCTCGCCTCGGCGCCTTGGCGAGACACATTCCACTATAGAAAACAGGTGGCGCCACTGCCCCCTCCAGAGAAAAAACGGCGTTTGCGGGTTTCGGTTCGCCGACCTCGGCGCAGGCAGTTATGTTTTTGCATCATGCACGGCTCAACTATGTAAGTACCGTTGTCAAACTTATTACGATACAAAAGTCACCATAATATGCAAGCTCTGTGTGCAGTTTCACCGCAAACGAGCCAGCGGATAAGGCGGGGAAATTTTTTAATGTCTTCACTATAAAAACGCACACAAATTAATCTGGATTAGCTTAGCTAATCCAGGATATACGAAGCAAAAGTTGTCGGCATTCACTGTGTTCATTGGCGTTGGCGTTGACAACGTTCTAGATAGCGATGCTTTGAGCAAAGGGAGAGCCCATAACTGCCTCCATGGATATGCGGACGCCTCATTCGTGCATTGCTACATTGTGGTGGCGGTGAAAGAGAGATGTGGCCTGAATGCATTAGGGCTGACAGCGTTGTGGCTGACATGCGGCACTGCGGTAATAGCTAGGCCGCAGCGTTCATTTCGGGATCAATCTCTTACGATCAACCATTGACTGCATGCCATGCGCCTCCCAGGGTGGCAGGGAGGGCACGCAGCCTATCCAGTGTGCAGAACGCAATCAAGCAGGCTTTTACAGTTGGACACAAACGCGACGTAGATGAAAGTGAGATTGATGTCTCCACTGACACACGGAGCCGGTTGTGCGCCTTCCCTTTCGAGAAAATGAATGGCCTCTGCAAAGTTGTGAACGCCAATGAACTCTAGAACGCCGTCCGCTCACTTGTTTTGTTTGGTTTTTGAGAAACGGAAATAGCAAGTAACCGTCTCACATATCTCGGTGGACACCATAAAGGAGGGAGTGAAAGAAGTGAGGAACAAATAGGTCCGTAGTGGAGGGCCCCGGAATAATTTCGACCACCTGGGGATCTTTAACGTGCACTGACATCGCACAGCACACGGGCGCCTTAGCGTTTTTCCTCCATAAAAACGCAGCCGCCGCGGTCGGGTTCGAACCCGGGAACTCCGGATCAGTAGTCGAGCACCCTTACCACTGAGCCACCGCGGCGGGGCAATTAGGGAGCGGGAGAAAGAGAAATATCCGCGGCGAGGCGCGTTGTGATGTCATGTGCCTCCTCAGAGCACCGCCACGGCGAAATCGCATGTTCACGGCCAGTAAAACTTTCGCTTTAATACTGTATGTCCCTGGGAGCGGTGGCTCGGTGGTTAGGGCGCTCGGCCTTTCTTTATCCCCTCCCTTATGGCGCGGTTCAGGTGTCCGCCGATATGTGAGAAAGATACTGCGCATTTCCTTTCCTGAAAAACCAATTTTCAATTTTTTTTTCCAGGTTCGAACCCGACCGCGGCGGCTGCGTTTTTATGGAGGAACCCCTTCACACTTGGTAATGTTGGTACCCCGCAAGGAGCGGTGTTATCTTCCTTCCTCTTCAACCTCACCCTCATCACCGTGGCCAAGGCTCTCAGCAGCATTCCGCACTTAGGACACACACTTTACGCGGATGATATAACGGCTTGGACCACATACGGCTCGGATGGCGACATAGAATCGACCCTTCAGGAAGCCGCCACAACTATAGCTACTCACGCGGCAAACATTGGGCTTGAATGCTCCCCCCACAAAGTCGGCACTCCTCATAATCCGCCCGCGGCGCGTCCCTACCTCCCCCATCACGATCTACCTGCATGACACTCCCATACCGCAAACACCTACCCTCCGCATTCTTGGCCTGCATTTACAGGACACGGGGGAAAACAACCTTACCCTGAAAGCATTAAAACAGTCCACTTACTCCGTCATCCATCTTCTTAGAAAGGGTTTCACATTCACGAGCCGGTCTAGACGAAGCAGACAATCTCAAGGTGCTGCATGCCTTTGTGCTTAGCCGCATTCTTTACGCCACTCCTTACCTGAACCTCTCCTGTGCGGATAAAGACAAGATCAATGCTCTAATCCGCATGGCTACCAAAGCAGCGCTAAACCTACCAAAGAGCACTAGCACGGACAGGCTCTTCAAATTAGGAATGCACAACACTATACAAGAACTTATAGATGCACATCGCTACACACAGTACCTTCGTCTGGCTGGCACGGAAACCGGACGATATATACTGGATTTTCTGGGAATTCGCATACCGGCCCACACGACAGACTTCATCTCTCTCCCTCGCGACATACTCACCGCGCTTATCCTGAAACCCCTTCCTAAGAATGTCCACCCTGAATACAATCAATCCCGCCGCGTCGCGCGAGCCAAAGCTCTTCATAAAGAATATGGCACTTCAGAGGATGTGCGCTGGGTGGACGCCGCATGTGGTCCAGACCGTTCAGTAGCTGTGGCTTACCATCCAGCAGCCCCCCCATTTACCCATTTCATAGACCCCCCTTGTACCCCGGAAGAAGCAGAGGAAGCAGCTATAGCAATAGCCATTGCCCAAACCAATGCCGCTTATATACTTAGCGATTCCAAAACAGCCGTTCTTAACTTCGCCCGCGGACGCGTCCATCCCCCCGCGTGGCAGATATTGAGAATGTGCACCCTAAATGCCGATAGGCGTATTGAGCTCGTGTGGGTGCCGGCTCACTCTGGCAATCCCGGAAATGAGGCCGCCGATAACATAGCCCGAGGACTTATTTGCCGGGCAAATGGCGACCCCAGCCGGGATTTCTCGAGGGAGCGGGCACACACGTTTTCAGAATTAACTCAACAAGCACGCCCTGCCCGTCGACTCTATCCCCCTCCCCACCCCCGCCTATCCCACTCCCAACAAATCCTCTGGAGGCGACTCCAGACCCGAACTCTTCCTACCCCTCAGCGTCTCTCCTACTTCCGCCATGTTTCCCCAGAGTGCACTCTCTGCGGAGCTCCGCACGCCACCCTGGACCACATCCTCTTCGGCTGCCCTGCCGATCCTCCCCCGCAGGGACAGCCCGCCATCGGTACATGGGAGGAATGGGAGGCCCTCGTTGCGTCGCAGGACCCGGACACGCAACTTCGCTGTGTGAACCGGGGTGCCAGTGCCATGGCCCTACGTGGCCTGGACACATGCGCGTAATGTGAGGGCTGTGCGGTGGCCCTGAGACCTTGCAAGGTCCAAACTCGCTTGCTTAATAAAGTTTTCCATCCATCCATCCACTACGGCACCTCTTTCTTCCTTTCTTCTTTCATTCCCTCCTTCATGCCTTCCATTACGGCGCGGTTTAAGTGTCCAATGATATATGAGAGAGATACTGCACGACTTACTCCCCCCCCCCTCCAAAAAAAAACAAAAACAATTATTCATTTTTTTCAGTGGTGCAGCGGTGAAGGGATGGGCCACTGCCCTCCGACGGCAGGTGCTGCCACCGGTGGGTCCTGTGCGACCCATGTTGCGCTTCGCGAGCAACCTCTCGCGATCAGTCGTTAATTATTTCTCATTTGTCAGGGTGTACAAGTGAAATGCGCTTCGATGCTGCGTTTCGATGGAGGTTAAACGCTAAGGCGCCCTCTGTGCCATGTCAGTGGATGTTAAAGATCCCCAAGTGGCCGGAATTATTCGTTGAAAATTATTACGGATTCATCTACGACGCCACCCCTTTCTTTCTTTTTTCATTCACTAAAACCTTCCTGCCTTCCCCATAAGGCGCGGTTTTGGTGTCCACAGCAATGTGAGAGAATTACTGCGCCACTTCCTTTCCTCAAAAACGAATTTTCAATTTCAGGGAAGAAGAGGACGACGAACCATGTCAAGTGGATGACAACGTGGCTCTCTCCACTTAAATCATTCACATTTAAAAAGTTTCGTGTTTTCAGGGTAGATCGCGTTAATGGCAGGGGTGGTGGGTTAATAACTATAATCTCTACGAAAATATGTCACCGGGCATCAATCTCGCAGACAGTTATGCGACCTGACTGTGAGTTGTTGGCGGTTGAAATCTCCCTTCCACAGTGCGCCAAAGTCACTACTGCTAACGTCTACTTCCCAATCGGTGTTCACAGGACAGACTGTTTGGATACCTTGCTGAGCGGCGCAAACAGCACAGTCATCGCAGGAGATTTTAATTCGCACCACAGTGTCTGGGATAGTCGCTCTGACTCCTGCGGCCAGCTTCTGTGGTCCTGGATGTCAATGAATGCAGTGCGCTGCTGTAATTCAGGAGCAGTAACCTTTATGCGAGGAGGATCCCGTTCAATCATAGGTTTAACATTAGCATCTCGTGGGGTTGGCGTATCTGCATGGTCAACTGAAGACTCAGGTACATCTGGTGACCACTTTCCAATAACCTTTTCTATTATATCCTCGCCTATCAGAAAAGGTGGTGCAACCATGAAAGTTGTAAACCACATTATGTACAAAAAATTGATATCTGCCTCACTCCCCTCCATAGTTAGCTCAGGTCGAGCACAAAGAGCTCAGCGGACAATTATCTCTCTGCAAGATGCTGCTGAGAGCTCTGTATTCTCGGTGTGCACTACTGCTTCTGCCAGACAGCCGTCTCCTTGGTGGACGGAGGAGTGTGAGAAAGCTTATCGTCGTAGAAAAGCAGCCTGGAAAAGCCTTTCCTATAATCAGAGCCCAGCTAATTGGATAAATTGGATAAATAAGTTCTCTGCATGTTTCAAAAGAACTGTTAAAAAGGCAAAGGAGGATTATAATCAAAATTTAAACACGTATCTCTCAAAACCCCAGAATAAGAAGGCTCTCTATAGATTCATGGCGCAGAATAACAGCTCTCCGGCCTCCAATCGCATAATGTCAATGATAATGTCTTCGCAGGAGGCTAAGCAAAACCTTGAACGCATCGCGCAGGGGCTGGCCTTACGTTTCCAGGTACAGAAAGCAGAACCTTTGCACACTCTCACCCCCAGCTCGGACTATCCTGAGGTCGACGTGTCCGAGCTCCTCCTGCAAATTGTTTCCTCGATGCACTCTGCTGCTCCGGGATCTGACGGGATTACTGTGGGCATGTTAAAGATTTTAGCGCACGACTTTCCAACTCACCTTCTAGATATTGTAAATGCGTCATTGGAAACCTCTTGGATTCCTCACAGTTGGAAAATTGCGAAAATATTTTTACTTTTAAAAAATGCAGACATTGGATTTCAATTAGACAATATTCGGCCGATTGCTTTAACCTCAAATTTAGTAAAGCTAATAGAAAGAGTAGTACACAGTCGCCTCACAAAGCATGTTCATCATATTAACGGCCTCAGCCCCGCACAGATTGGCTTTCGTCGCGGTTGTTCCATATGGTCCGCGCATGTGGATCTCGAGAGCCGAATACAACTCTCAATGCGCCAGAGAGAAGTTTCGGCCTTGGTGAGCTTGACGTTGCGAAGGCCTATGACAGCGTGGAGCACACAGTCCGCATTAACAAGCTTGCTCAACTACAACCACCGCATTACCTCTACGCCTGGATTTGTGAATTTCTAAAAGATAGATTTTTCTTCTGTACAGATGGATCTTTTTCTTCTAATACCTATGGTCAATCAAGAGGTGTGCCGCAAGGCTCTGTTCTTTCTCCGCTGCTTTTCAACACATTAGTTCGGGACATCCCCATTCATCCTAACGTTACAGTTTATGTATACGCAGATGATATAGCTTTTTTCGCATCAGCAAAAAATATTCATGTGCTCTACGGGTATTTGCAGGCATATATGAATGCTCTTGAAGTCTGGTTGGACCAAATCAATTTATCACTTAATGTCAGCAAATGTGGCGTGCTGGTATTTCCACCCGACGCTCCTATGTACATCTCGCTAGCATACCGCTCCACTCCAATTCCGCAGGTGGAGTCGGTTAAATACCTAGGGGTTACTTATGACCAAAATTTGGACTGGCGACACCATATTAAGAATAATGTTATTAAAGGGGAACGTGCACTGGGCCGTTTGACCCGAGTTAGCAATAAAAAGTTTGGCATGCGTCGTGACACGCTACTGTTGCTCTATAAGGCTTATATGAGACCGATTCTGGAATTTGGTTGCCCCTTGTTCTCTGGTAGCGCGAACTACAAGCTGCAGCCATTAGCCTAACTGGAAAGGCGTGCCCTACGGCTATGCCTCGGGCTCCCAAAATCAGCTTCCAACGCTGTCCTTTATCTGGAAGCCCGTATCCCCAACCTCTATTCCCGCTTCCAACTTCTAACAGTGCGTACTTTCCTCAAGTGTTTCGACCCGGCCCTAGGCGTTAGTATTCCAATTTTTGTATCCCAACCACACCTTTTTTTGACTAATCACTGGCCACGTTATCAGCTTCCGCAAGTTAGGTTCACGCAGAATCTGTTAGCTCCGCTTCAGGCTGATATGATCACCTTGCAACGAGTTGCTGACACGCAGGCTGATCCCGTCTTCTATTACGACTTTATTTTCCCGTGCCATGCGAAGCATATGCCCGCACATACCCTAAATGTCTTCTTTCTGAACACCTACAGAATTTTCCACGTCATACTGTTCTCTCCACTGATGCCTCCGGCAGCTGTGAGAAGGCGGCGATTGGCATATATTCACAGGATCTAGCTTGGAGCTACTCCGTTCGTATCCCTGATTATACTCCTATATTCTTCGCAGAGTTTTTGGCCATTGGTTTGGCTCTTCTCAAAATTCCCAGACATGTCGCACGGGTTCTTATTCTTACAGACTGCCTTTCAGTTATTGTCTCTCTTCAAAATTCGAAAAAATCTTTCTTGACTCGTTCACTTAGGTTTTTTGTTCCGAGCACAGTGCGCGAGATCCGTTTGGTCTGGGTACCTGGGCTTTCAGGCGTCTATTTTAACGAGGTAGCTGATTTATTGGCAAGGTCAGCTCTCAGCGCACCTGTAATATATCCCGTCCCTCACCTCATTCTGTTAGCAGCTTCACGTTTCCAGCGGTTCCAACATATTTCAGCCACTTTGAGTGATCCGTTGCTCAATACCGTGGACTTTCAAGACCTAAAGTACCCATGGAATATCCGGTGGTGTAAGTCAAGACTTTGTGAAGTGTCCATGACGCTCCTGCGATGTAGAATCCCTCACTTAAACTTGTACTTATGCAGGTGCGGGTTCGCTGCGACAAACCTTTGTGTATCATGTGGGCAAGTTGAATCAATCGATAATTTTCTCCTCTCTTGCCGGCGGTTCGCGGTTCAGAGAAAGCAATATCTGGAGGTTCCTCTTTCGAGACTAGGACTGTTTCTGTCTCTTACAGTTCTTCTATCGTTCGGTGCGAGTGACAAGGGATTCCCGTTAAGCAGTGTATGCGGCTACCTTCACGATTACATAAGTGCAACTAATCGATTACCTTGTTAGCTATATACAAAATTCTTTCGCATCTCCAAAAAAGGCTAGATTGATTCTTTTCCGGATGACTCATACCTCTTGAATTTATTTTATTTTTCCAATTTTTTTTATCTTGATAAAGTCTTCTGACGTTTCCTTCCCCGCGCAAATGCTTCACTGGCATTCTACTCTACACCTTGGCCAATCCCCCCCACGTGGGTATGTGCCATATTACTTGAGGAGAAGAAGAAGAAGAAGAAGAAGAAGACCACGAAGCGCGTTCTCTGCCGTTGCGTTTTCGATTCCATGCCGGCTCGCAATTCGTCGATTCCTCCGGTCAGCAGGCGGTTTGCAAGACCTCTCGAGCATCCAAGGTAAGCTGGAAAGGACTCTAAATGCTGAACGGACTTCAGGGTGGTAGTAAACGCCCGGTTTAATTTGTAACACGTTTGGCGAAGATATGAGATCTTAGGCTTACAATATGGGAATGTATGTTATTGACTGAATGGTTAATGACTGAAAAGTATGATTAATAGCTGAATGACTGAGCTGTTTATTTCTATTTATTAGCTGTTTAGTCAAATGACGTCCGACGGGGAATTTGGTTGTTAAGGAAGGGGCAGGTAGGGACCTATTTATAGACGAGGGGACGGCTTGGGTCGTCGAGCCACGCTATACGCTGCTTTGCTGATGCCACTTGGCATATTTGCCAATATCTTACCAGATGAGGGTCACTCCGGCTCTGGTCAATGCACGAAATTCCTCGCCATCGGTTAGAAAACCATGCTTGGCGACGAATTTGCCGCGTCCCTTGCGGAACCCTGAACAATGCCAAACTAGGTGATATAGGCCCGCACGGGACACAGAGCCGATGTACGGGCACTTCATGACGTCTACATTGCCCCCATGATACCACCGAGGGCAGGTAAGCCATTTAAGGGTGATGTTTGGTGTGTAGGCGGCATTGGCAATGATCTTATTAAACAGGATCTGCTCATGCCGTATGAGAGCAGCTGGGGTGGCAAGGTAACCTGGTGATGTAACGGTTTAAGTCGAGCATGGCTTCTCTGTTGGGCCCGCTATAGTCTGCACATTAGGACAGCCAAGTTGTTGGTCATATCAGCAGGGTCGTCGGTTACGGCGGGGTGTGCTAGCAGAGGAAGGAACGAGATCCTATCCCGAGCAGCGTTATGAGCGGACTGGTTCCCGTCGTCATCGCCCGTGTGTTTAGGGATCCACGCAAGGCGGAGGCGCACGTTGCCTGTTAAGAGGGCTCTGATTATAGAAGTAATCTGCTGCCCTATTGGGTGCGCCAAGAATGGTTTGTGGAGCTCATGCACTGCCTCATGTGAATCAGATAGTGTTCGGATATTGCGTGACATCTAAGGTTGTAGCCGTGGATCACAGGCCAGAACGTTTTCCACCTGTAGGAGAGCGCCGTATATAGCGAGCACCCTGTATGCACCCATCGGATACACGAATTGTAAGGCAGAAATTGTAGTTGAGACTGTCACGGCTGCGCCATGCCACTGATATGGCGCCGTCTTTCAGGGATGCATCTGCGTATATGTCCTCCTCATCTTCTCCATTATCAGCAGCTGTATCTCGAGCTAGGTGGACCTTTACTGCCGTGTGTGCTCTGGGTGAAGAAGTACGTGGACGAGGTGTGAACGAATCCAGGCTGGTGAGGATGTCTGCTGCGTCGATTACGCATTGGCACCACGGATAGCCGTCATTGGCCCCCAGCGACATTATTGTGTTCGGACTAGTTATTACGGCCTAAGCTTTTTTTGATCTTGAGTGGCGTCGACCGAAGTTGTCCGCAAAACTGTCCGCACGAACTCTCAGTCGTTAGTTCCATGGTTATTAAAACAAAATGTAAAAGTTCATTAAGCAACAGTTGATAAGCAACATATAAGCCTGGAGAGTAGTGATAGTAAACAGATAGTAAAA
This sequence comes from Amblyomma americanum, assembly GCF_052857255.1. NCBI lineage: Eukaryota > Metazoa > Arthropoda > Arachnida > Ixodida > Ixodidae > Amblyomma > Amblyomma americanum. The sequence goes on from NC_135499.1 coordinate 121,967,370, forward strand.
AAGTAATATTGATAATGGTAGCTACTGATAGTTACAGTTAGTGTGAGTGATAGTTGGTGATAGTGATGGTGAGGATATTCATGACAGGGATATCGATGGGTTAAAGGAATGAATATAAAGAAAAATACAGAATTAAAACATACAACAAATGAAAATTAACTCAAAGAAAGCAATGAAATAAAAATATTAAAAAATTGAAGAAGAAAAATGAAAAATTAAAATGTAGATAAATAGAATAAAAGAAAACAATTCAATTAAAATGTATGGAGAAAGAAAGGGAACGGAAATGCGGATCTTAAGCAGACTTATGTGCTATTCTGTAATTTTTGATTGCATACTAGTAACCCTGGGACGTACCCTGACACGTTTTCGTGCCGTCATGCGTGACGTCATGCATGACGTCACTCTCAGGTCTGACCAATAAGCATGAACGTACCCTCCGCGATGATCGCGTTTCGATGGAGGCGAAGCACAGAAGGCACCTGTGTGCTGTGCGATATCAGCTCAATGTTAAAGATCTCCAGGTGGTCTAAATAATTCCGGCACCCTTCACTAAATACTCCGACTGACCACCACTGTAGCTTTGTGGTTATAGCGCTCGGCTGTTGACCCAAAAGTCGCGGGTTCGATACCGGCCGGGGCGGTCGTGTTGCGATGGAGGCGAAATTCTAGGGGCCGATGTACTGTGCGATGTCAGTGCCCGTTAAAGAACCCCAGGAGGTGAAAATTTCCGGAGCCCTTCTCTACGGCGTGCCTCATAGCCTGAGTCGCTTTGGGACGTTAAACACCCATAAAACCAAAAACATTCCGACTGGCATCTGCAGTTCGCAACACCCCAGTTGCCGCTGGAGTTCGCATGACCGCGGTGATGAATGTCGGGTTATTTTTTTTTTTTGTCTTCCACTTGTTCTCTTGCTTCTAAGCTGAAATGGATGACATGGAACACCCCCACTCTTTGCTGTGCATGTGGCCACATATGCACCGTACTCTGCCCATGATATGCATATGGCGATGGTTGTAAAGACAGAGTCTGTCTTTGTTGATACTCGGGTTATCTTGGAGCTACATTAATAACAAGGTGGCGAGTTCAATGCGGAGGCAAAAGTGACGCACAAAAACCTGCAATGGAAGGCCGCGACCAACCCTATGCATTGAGAAAATACTGGACGGGCGGTCGTACTGTCACCTAGTGGTGACGGCAGTTCGGCGAGCAGAAAGACAGCGAAAAAGGCTTCTGAAGGAAATAGTTTAAGGCAGACCTGAGCCCACAAAGAACTCAATGACTCGGCGGCGGCGTAGCAACATGCGTGCTCGGAGGTCGCCGAACGGAATGCCTGCCGCTCTCGGCGTCACTCAATTTAATACCGACAACCAACTTCCGAGATACGGCAAGCAAAGTACCACAACACTCTGGAGCAACATAAGATCGGTTCTCTCCGAGCGCGATCAATCGAGGTAAATCTGGTAGCGTCTTGCATCACAAACGCAGCGCTAAAACCGTGTGCCGGCAGATTTGATTAATGAACAAGCAAACATCAAAAAATATTTTCGTCAATACAATGTGGTGACAAAAATCTACGTTAGCAGTATTTGTTATACACCTCGCTTTTACATTTCTCACCTTCATATTGCATCTTTGAGTGCGATTTCGCCGCCGACTTGCGCTGCACTGCTGCTACGTTGGCTTGTGGTGTATGGAAGATTCTGGAGGGTGCCAAAGGTGTGACATGATGCCGTCATCAAAAGTTCTTGTTTTGCGCTGTTTATGTGATCTTTCCAGTAACACGGGAGGCCTGGTGTTCGGCTCACGGCCTGATTCATAATGGTTCACCAGACAGCAGCCGTCGTGTGGCGCACCCTGGTGGTTCAGTGCATCAAACGCCGCTACGTGAGCTCACTGCTGGAGCTGCTGAGTGTCGTGGTGCTCGCCATCGCCTTTCTGTCCTCCAACTTCGGCAGGCGTCCGGGCTTGAAGGAGATCTACCTGAACGAGATGGCGTTGCGCGCGCCCGATGAAACGAGGCAGAGACCCATCTATTACGCACCCAACACAGAGTACACCGAACTGCTTATGAACGCCTCGTTTGGAGATAGAGGTAAGGCTAGGGGGTGTTTCGTATCACGGTATGAGTCAAAAGTGTCAAATTTGCACTTAAACACAAAGAATGGAGCTGCTCGGTAATAAAGAAAAGTAGGTTGTCTTTCTAAGGAGAATGATGTAACTTTTCTTAAACAACATGTTGAAGAACTCCGTCGAATAAAGGGCGAGAAACCACAAAGTTTTCGTCTGATTGGCAGAAAATTCCTAAACTTTTACGCGGCTGTCGTGAAGACAGGAGCAGTCACTTTATCACAATGGGTTTTCGTCGTATCAACGTGGTCCTAAGTCCTTGGTTCAAATACCCTTGTTGTTGGAAAAAAGGAAAGTATCCATTGTGCGTTACCCTCTCTTCCCAACCCATTTCAGTGAAACTATTTGCTTCCGCGCACGTAACTTTAAATGTCTGCTTCAGTTTAACAGTTGACTTCTGCCGGCCTCATAGAGATATATGAGGACAAACAATATGCAGCTGCAAGCACAAAATCGTAAAATAGGGGGTGAGGACAAATCTGTGAATTTTTCTTTTGATGAAATCTCACTGCCAGCGCTTCCGTACATTTGTTGACGACTGTGGAGCGGTAAAATAAACTTTTGCTGAGAAATCTGAAGTTACAGTTGTAATCTTTTCCGGAATAGATGTTCTGGTTTTCCGCGTTGCAGATCTGCAGGGCTTCCTGAAGGAGAAGGAGCTCCTGGACAAGTGTGAGAGCACGGGCGTCGACCTGTGCGTGTACTTCTCGCAGAGCGGCCGCGGTGGTGACGGCAATCCGTCGCTCTCATACAAGCTGCACTTCTTCGAGAGCGAGCCGCCGCCGAAGGACGCCTTCGGAGTCGACTTCCGCTATCCCAAGGAGTTCTACTACGAGCAGGAGTACGAGAAACCGCAGTTCGGTGAGCGGCGGAAGCCATCGGTATGGTTTCGGTTCCTTATACTGGACGGCACTACGCTCGCCACTGAATGTTCTTCAGAGTCAGGTACATAACCGCTGGCAGCAATCGCAACGCATGAGTTGCATCGGCAAGCCCACGAAAGTACCTTCTGCCCTGAAACCATAAATGAACTTCTCAGCGAATTAAAAGTGTGAGCTCTACTCTAGTGCGCTCCCCTCTAGAGGCCGCGTATGCTGGTGAAGTGCCGAGGTAGATTTCGGTTATTAAATATGCGTAGAGCCCTTGGTTTTCGGATGTTAATTTTTTTACATTCAGGGGGTAAAATAGGGTTATTCAGCAAAAATTCTCGTAATTCGTCCTTTTAAAGATCGCAAAGTTTATTTTAAACGGTAAAGAGCCTTAGCGAAAGACGTCGTTAGTGTGGATAGCGCTTGATACATGATGCCGAATAAATTCCTGCCATTACCCGTATTTTGTCTTCTCGTTTCTAAAAGTCAATTTTCGAACGTATCCTCAAATTAATCCACGTCATGAATTACAAGCGTTAAAATATATCTGTGATCATCAGTTGAACGAACACTCTCCTTTAATGAGCGCAACATATCCGCTAATTATCGTACGGTGTCTTCAGCTTTGTTCAGCAAAACGTATCTTCTTTGTGCTCTTTCATTTGTACCTACATCTTAACCATAAGCACATTTCGTTGCCCTTGTGTTTGCTCCACAAAGGTCATTTTCGGGGAGAGAAAGGGTTCAACACCATTTTTTTAGTGTTTGTTTGTTTGTGTGTTTGTGGCGTTATGACGTCCCAAAGTGACTCAGGATAGGAAGGATTTTTTAGTCCGACCTGGGGTTCCCTTGCAGTATGACTCCTCGAGCAATTACTGACATTTATTACCGCACAACACGCATAATAGCCTAATGATAAGTGAAATGTGTCGCCGAACTCAGACAGTCGTCGCTGTTAATGTTCTTAAGGAACACCAATCCAACACTGTACGATTGTTCGTGATTCGTATAGCGTCCGCATTATACATGTGTAACCCTAAATCTGGTTTAGTCTTTCAGTGCGGCGCTGCATGCTGACCCACCGAAATCTTCGGCAGCGAGGAGCGAAGTATTATGGGCCAGTAGCACCATAAGCCTTTGTAGCAGGAACTCCTCAACCTGTGTTTTCTATTCGGTGGGCAGTATTTTAACTGCCACCAACATTAAAATGCTTGGATATGAATTAACAGCGCATAATTGGATATCAAAGGACAGTTGCGCTTGCACACGTGCGCTGGCTGAGTTTCCTCGCTGGGAATGGCCATCGCACTTAATGTTATAGTCTGCACCTGGCCGCAACATTAATTTAGCTAACCGCATCTTTTCGTGTGTTCTGCAAACGGCGCGTACCGCGTTAGTAATGTCGGCACATATGCACATGCATTCGCACCTCCTCGCGCAGAAAATAAATACCAGGGACATTAACGTACGGCTACCGCAACTGTCACTGCTTGCGGTGTACCGCACGCTTCCACTGCGCATGCGCAGATAGTCCCAATGCGGCAAGTCTGACCGCAATTACCGGACACACTGCGCCATGTATAGCGCCCTAGGGCGACCTACCTGCACATGTCATGTGCACTGACTGCGCTATACACGGTACTCATGTGCACGGTGAGCGGAGCGGGGGCGGTTTGAGCTATGCTGAAAGTCTTTGCCTTTCGGCGCGCTAGTACATTTGCAGAGGGCAACTGATTTTAGGAACAGGCTATGATTCGCGGAACGCAAAGAGCCGATGATGGCACAAAAGAGCCGAGGTTGCAATCGTGATCACGATCGCAGTCGAAGAGGCTGTGCGAGATGCTCGACGCTGGAAATCTCATATTCGTTCTGTCACCACATTGCCGACTATATGCGTGACAATTTGTAAATATCTTCGAAGCTTTCCGGTTACCTCTGTAATTTTACTCCCGACAACAAGTCCTTGAGGATTGCACGCTACCTGTTTTGTTATTTGTAGTATCCAATGCTTTCAGGTAATCAAGTATGTTTCAATAGGTTTCAGGTAATCTCCAATTTCACGCTCTTGATGTTGCAATGGTGCAGTATAGTAACTAATCAATACGAAACAGCGAACACAGCTCTACACATTTCAGCATCTCGCCGCCGCGGTGGCTCAGTGTTTACGGCACTTGGCTGCTGACCCGAAAGTAGCGGGCTCGATCCCGGCCGCGGCGGCCGAATTTCTATGGAGGCGAAATTCTAGAGGCCCGTGTACTGTGCAATGTTAGTGCATGTTAAAGAACCCCAGCTGGTCCAAATTTCCGGAGCCCTTCACTACGGCGTCTCTCGTAGCCTCAGTCGCTTTGGGACGTTGAATCCCTATAAACCGAACCAAGCATTTTAGCATTTGCTAACCGGCATTACCTTTCTTGCTTCGCGTCGTCGCTTGACAACCATATATCGCCTCTACTGATTTGGTACAGAGTACGTATTTCTATTCTAGCCACAGGGGGAAGAAACGATACTAAAGTGTTATTTGCTTTGCAGGTGCTGCCTTTCAAGCCCAGCGTCAAATCAACACGGCCCACCTTAACTTACAAGACAATAGCGGCGAAGATGCAAATGTAAGCTCTGTCTTTCGCATCTCTGCAGCATCTCCGGTTAGCGAACTGGTCTGTCCTGAAAGTGTCATTGAGGATGGGATTCTGTGCAATAGAAGAAGTCGAAAGTTGAGGGAGTGAATGTGCAAGGAGCGAAAAGAAAGCTCTAGTTGTTTTCTGTGTTCAGAATGACGCACAAAACTTTTAAAAACATAAACAACCATTTGGATTCCACCAAGGAGCGATACACAATTCATAATTTAGCTATTTTCGCGCATGCTGCTTTAGTATCGATTTCAAAACCAAACGGCGGCTGTGACCTAAAATATGTCTTCAGGTTACGTGAGGCAAACAAAAAGAGCAGTATGGTCAATGCTTCCTTCGTTTAAATTCACGCCAAATCTTATGAAACCCTGCCTTGGTATAGGAAAGCCGAGAAATGCTGAAGCAGCGAATATATCGCAGTTGTTGCATGCATCTCCTAATCTCCTATGATCCCCGACGTCACAGCAGTCGTTCAGTTATTGAAACCAAATAGTACACGAGGAAAACATCATTTCTCAAATTATTCAGCTGGCGCAGCGGAATTGCACGTAGTGACTCATGTATGTTGTCCAGCGCATCGCTGCAAAGAAAATTTCAGGGGCCACTTAACCTCAACCGTATGTCGCAGGGGGTTCGAGATGGTGTCAAACGATTCATCGTGTAGCGCTGCAGACGTTAATGAAATTATTAACTGTTATAACGAAGAAATATACTGGATATAGCGAAGTTGGCCGTAATTTGCAATAGTAGTGCAAAATCCATGATGTAGTTAGCGCTGCTTGGGTCTTAGAAGGGTTGTTTCGGGAAAGGAAACGTCCGCGTACGTTTGGAGAAAGGAAAGCTCAGGAGAGGCCCTCGCTGTTTGCACGCCAAAAAGTGTGCCGGAAGTCACCCGATTTCGCTAGGACTGCTGGGAGTCTTTGGCCTACGGCGCAGCCAATGGTAACGCTGGGCGCAGCGGCGTCGTCCGCTATATTGTCTGCTGCGCATGCGCAAGCGCGCCGAGAGAGCGGCCAAGTAGGGGGGAGGGGGGGTGGGGCGGGAGCACACTGATGTAAGCACTTAAACCTCCCGTCGCTAACGCTCTGAAGTCGAACACTGAGGCAGCGTTGGAGGAGAATTTTTTCACTCGCAACGCTGCCGCTACCGCGGACGACACCGACGCAGACAGAAATTTGGTGTGTCTACTTCTTTAATAAGGTAGACGTGCTGAGGACTGCACGAGAGAAATGCGTATTCTAAGGAAAGCGTGATTAGAGTTTGAACGCATGTGCTCTGCATGTAATCACAAAGGTTAAGGCTCCACCATGTAATGAAATTGCATGTGTTTATAGGAGCTTATTGGACTTTGCCCCTCTTTGTTGCATTCCAGATCACCACAAGGCGCATTCCGATGCATCGGTTCCCGGCGAACATCGAACACTACCGTGTTGGCTTGTTCTGGTTCTTGGTCGTCAGCTTCCTGAATCCGACTGTCAAGCAGATATGCAGGATTAGCAGTGAAAGGACCAGCGGTATCATGGTATAATTTGCTTCTGTAGAATGGCTACCAATCATCTATGTTTCATTTTAAGCGACTTTTCAGTTAACTATGTCAGCAACAGCTGCGCCAGACTTGCAGTCCCGGGTGGTAGGCCCTCGAGGATGATATGTACAGCAGACATCTCAAGCTCTCAAGGCACATCAGGCCGTCAGTGCAGCCAGCGTTGAGTCGACTATAATCTCTAGTGTTGACCGCGCTAAACACACGAGGGACCAGTCGATCTGTAGCAGTGCTCCCTGAAGGCATAAAAATTTATCATCTTTTTCTGTCTAGCTGTCGGTAACTTCTGGCGAAAGTGCAAGGCAGGGTCATCCTCGCTATCGCCAGCTTTCTGATTCACCTGAATAACATTCTTTGCGGCCAAAAGAACGCTAGAATTTTTCGACTGAAGCGCTAGTTCGACCACGTCCTTTATCACAGGAAGAGCTCCTATAGAGCCATAGCTGGAAAACTAGTAGCGCAGTACTTAGTATAGCCGCAGTACTAATACCGAGCTGGTCCCGGGGCGACTGAGGGGTGTCATGGCTGGCTACCTGGCCCTACGGGGCTCGGATAGGAGCTTTCATACATGTGGTGAGGGCTCCTTGTCACCGGGGGTATCCGTTGCTAAACCGTCGTCGTCGCTTCAATTGGCGCAGTTGTTGCAATGCGCGTCTTGTTCTTTCAATATTTCTTCTCACATCTCTTTAACTCTCCTACTGTCTCCACGTAAGGGCGATTGTGGCTCAGCTTGAGCCACTGATCAGGCCCGTGTAATTTCCTTTTCGTTCTTCCTTGAGTCGCAACTTCAACAACCACAGCTGGTACCAATGCTGCTTCTTCTAAACTTCACCGACGGGTCCCTCACGTCCTCGCAGGAGTACCAGCGGCTTATGGGGCTTACGGACGGCGCTTTCTGGGCGGGGCACTTCGCGTGCGGATTCAGCTTCTGCCTGGTGCACAGTGCCGTGTGCGTCTACTTCGGCACTCTGACGCGACAGCCGGTCACAGGCGTGGCCTTCCTGGACAGCACGGACGCATCCCTGCTCTACGCAGTCATGCTCGTGCACAGTGCACTCCAAATGCTGACCGCCATGCTCATCGCCTGCGCCTGTCCTTCTGGTTAGAATCGAATTATATCTTTATTTTCTTCACACCTGTGATACAAAGGCGGAAGCAGGAGAGAGAAAAACCTTCCTTAAGCCTCCTTGACGGGGCAGTAGCCCCGCGTTAAAAAGCTCTCACACAGTAACCCAGAAGGCGAATGCGGCCGGAACATGAAAAACATCAATTCATGTTGATGTCGTTTCACGGAGAACTAGCTGTCTCAGGGGTTCCGCTCTACACTAGCAGTTCTCTCGAATTTTTTTATGCGTCTGTCGCTAATGGAACTGCAGTGTGGGGAATTTCAGGTCCTCCTCATTTCGCAGACATACAACTCTATTCTTTAGCATGACTCAGCGTTCATGCGACGGGTCCCAGTTTCTCAAGAGGCTGAACAGACGGGATGGCCGTGCGAGTGATGCTCATATTCCCATACGTGGGTGCGCGCATTTTACCTTCGGAAGATAGCCGCCGCCGAGGTGGCTCAAGTTTTTGTGGTGTTCGGCTGTTGACCCGAGAGACACAGGTTCGGTCCCGGCCTTGGCGGTCGCATTTCGATGGATGCGAAATTCTAGAGCCCCGTGTACTGTGCGATGTCAGCGCACGTTAAAGAACTGCAGGTGCTGAAAATTATTCGGAGGCCACTACGGCGTCCTTCATAGCCTGAGTCGCTTTGGAATGTTAAACTAAATAAAACGACACCAAACCTTCGTAACAATTGAACGCCATAATATCAATGACGAAAATTGTTTCAAATTCAAGAATTATATGTCTCTGAGCCCAAGCTTCATCATAGTATTGTGTCCAAAGGAAGAAAACCAGACATCTGGGTTTTCTGTTACGTTTATTAACTACTATTATGGCAGAAGAGCAGGTGGCCAACTTGAGACCCTTGATCTCGTCATCTTATGTCACCACAACCTCCCCATGGTAGCAGTTGGCGACCTGCTCACTGTGACAGGCGGTAGTTTAATGACTGATTGCGAGAACTAGATCGCGGGAAGAGCTTCACCACTGCGCTAGGTGTTCTATGGGAACTATCCGCAATCCGCATATATGGGCATGTAGGTAGAACCTCGGCGACAGAAAAGGAGTACTTGCCCGAGAAGGATCTCCAACACAAACGTATTGTACTTCTAAGGTTGAGGGTTAAGAGTTAGTTGGTAATGAAACACAGCGAGCCATGGAAAGAAAAAATTGGCTGTGGTTTAGCTCTGGTTAAACCTGGCGTGACGCGATAGCTACAGGTGGCCGACTGGAACTTGCTCAGTCGAAATGCAAAGTCAGTCTTTCACCGCTGCGTTTCGCTGGTCGTTCTTCCTTCATCTTCATCTTCGTCCCTGGACGTGGATTCACTATCGGCGGCTAGGCCCGCTGCGCCGCCGACACCTTCTCCGCACCACGTGACCAACCACGCGACCAGCCACGGCGCCGCCACGGAGCTCAAGGGGTGCCACGGAGCTCAAGGGGTACCACGCAGCTCAATGGGTGCCACGCTGAAGGCTCGAAATGCTAGCGTAATGTAGCTATCGCTACAAAAATTGTAGGTGTAACGTTAAGAGGCCGGAAGCGGGCAGAGTGGGTGATGGAACAAACGCGTGTTAATGACGTCTATAGTCGAAATCAAGAGGAAGAAATGGGCTTGGGCAGGGCATGTAATGCGAAGGCAAGATAACGGCTGGTCCTTAAGGGTAACGGAGTAGATCCCGAGAGAAGGCAAGCGTAGCAAGGGGCGCCAGAAGGTTAGGTGGGCGGATGAGATTCGGAAGTTTGTAGGCATAGAGTGGGCGCAGCTGGCAAAGGACTGGCTTAAGTGGAGAGACCCGGGAGAGACCTTTGCTCTGCAGTGGGTGTAGTCAGGCTGATTATTATGATGATGATGATGATGATGGTGAAAGAAAGAACACTGTCTGAGATTAAGTGTCCCCTTTATTTTTTTTTTAAGCAGTGAGGCTTCTATAGGGTAGAATCCATGGTAGCTATCATTAGCCTCAAGCCAGTTCTCGTCTTTCACTTTAGTGGTGGCCACAGACGCTTGAGCAAAGCGCAAGTTTGGCTTAATCTGAGGTACTTTAGCGCAGAAAAACGGGATAGCATGTGACAACACGCACAGCAAGGTTTCTTCGACGCTTCGAGTGCCGAGTGTTTTCGCTCGATAAACTCTGTTAACTAGATCTATAACCTGACGCGTTCTCGCGATCTAGCCAAGACGTTAAAGTTCAAGTCCCTGCTTCTTACCAAACATTGCGAGCTTGCTGAAGAATGCGTCAGGAGTAGCGCTATTTCGCGTTGTCACGACCGTGTTTATTCACAAACCTGTAAGTGCAAGACGTGCGTCGAATATTCAGCCCGCCTCAACGCTTTCTTAACAACCACGCCTCCGCAGTGTGGCCTGCACTGGTGTGCGCCCTCTTCGTGTGTCTGCTGCTTCCATCGTGGGCCTTCCTCTCGTTGACCGGCTACGGCTCGCTGGCGGAGTTCGTGTTCCAGGACAGGGCCGTGATACTGCTCTCGTCTCTGCTGCCCAGCATGGCCACCTACAACGTGCTCACCATACTGGGCATCCAGAACGATTTCGACGGTGCGCAGCCCAGGCTATCACTCCAAATAGGGAAGCAGCCGTACACCTTAAATCCTGTATGCCAGTGGCAGGAAACACGGCAGGAAAAAACTTCTCCTCTTATCCTTTCCCGCGTAGCCGAGAGCTCACTGCCGAGAGCTCACTGCATATGATGTAACTTTCTAACTGCCCAGCTAAAAAGCACCTTATGTAATTTGTGGAGGTCATGGGTGCAGATCCCATGGAGCACACACGGCTATCTTTTCTTCTGGTTTCTCTAAAGGTATCCCTTGTGTTACATGATTAATTTCCTTATCTTCGACAAGCAAAGGTATACATACCAACATCCGCCTATGCTTTCTTTGCTACCTAAATCCTGTCTTCCTCTCATATGCATAACCGGAGGAGCCCTTCGTCTCCCCTGTACTTGGAGAGCTGTTTCCCGCCCCCAACAAAGAAACATCGAACCTATTACTACCCCTTCTTATCCAGCACGGCTCCGACAAGTTGGGAGAGTAGGTGTAAAAACGTTGCTAGAGTGCCGGGCTGCGCAAGAGAAATAATTTCTCCTTTCTTTCTTCCCATAAGCGGGCCAAATAGTAAACTTACCTTGACTAAGATTGCTACAGGAAGAGAAATAATAGTGCGTGTTATGTTTCAGCGTATTTTTTAGGTAAATATCGTACTCTGAGCGCACTCTCAGTGAAGTCTTGTGAGGATCATGCGCTTAATGCAGTGACATTGTGTATTGCCTGTGTGAAAAAGAAGGTGCGCTCGGGCGCATGAATCCACGAAAAATTTAGATCAGCGTGCAACCCGTCCTCGAGAATCTTAAACACGTGAAGAGATAAGTTTGTTGACACATCGCATAAGAAAACGTGTGATTGTGGTATATTTTGCGGCCTACCTCATCTTGGGATCTGTGTCACGGCGGAGTTTTCTGATCACGTTCTCGAATCTCCACCAACTAACCCAACTCCAAAGGGCCGGCAACACGCCCATCGTACTCACCTGCCGGCGTGCTCAATCGCCGTGCTCCATCGCTAATGTCATAAATACCAAAACATTGATTTGCGATAGCCGAGTGCCTGTAAAGGCCCTAAGCGATCAGTTTAAAGCAGTGTTCTTTTTTCTAAAAATATGCCACTTACAGTAAAACATCCCTTTCCTGTGTGTGACATCATTGCAAGTCATTTTTGCCGTGTTCGTAATTTACTCCAGGGAGTGCTGGGTGGAAAAACATCGCCGATCTCGCCCTGGGCGTTTACACGGTGACCATCGCCGACATCTGGATGGTGAACTTCCTGACGGTGGTAGCCATGCTGGCGCTCATCTTCTACCTGTCCAACGTCCTGCCCTGGAATTCACCCATCCCCCTGCATCCGCTGTACTTTCTGAGGGTGCGCCCACCGCTATGTCTTGGATTTACGTGAAATTTCCGCTCCTCTTACGGTGTACACTATTGTCCTTGTAGGCTCGAAACAACTATTTCGACTCTTTGGGAGAGAATACGAGTTTTAGGGGTCCATGCTGAAAGGGTCGAACCTTGTGCATATAATGGCGCGCACTTAATTAAGCATATTCAGGTTCGTTTAAGTAGGTGCTCTTCTCTGCATTGCGCTTCTTTATTTTCAAATTGGAATTTCAATTTGAAATCAAGATGCACCTTCTATGAAATCAGATACATGTTGTAGTGATCGGTAACAGCTTGATTGTTTGCAGAAAATAATAATAAAGTTCATTAAAACTATTTTTAATACATGATTTGACTGAGTTTTGTAAAACTTCCATCGCGGTTGAAATCTCAAGCTAATTTGATAGCAGGAAAACTCACAGCAAGACCCAACTACTTTTTGTTGGAAATTCGGTAGCATTAGAACCTACTGACACATTTACCGGAAGTGACGTAACTTCCAGTCTGTCGATGTCACTTCCCTCCAGCCAATGGGGATTATCCGGAATAGTGACGTCACCTCACTCCAACCAATCAGCGAGTTTTATGACATAATTCTTTTTCCCCATGAGGCCAAGCTATAGCATTTAAAAGTCAGGGCTTCACCGGAAGTCGACTGCGCTGCTGCCTTTCCCTGAGTCAACTATCGGGCAGTGCTCAACCGAATGCGGAGCTTTCAGGAGGCATTGCCGCCAGCAAGCAAAATTGCCCTCATATTTACAGTGGGAGTTCACAACTGAAAAATGACCAAGGACAGGAGGCAGGACTGTTCCAGATTAATCTCTTGTCTTCTGGTTCTATTGCGCATTGTCTATTCTCGGAACGTGTGGTTTAAAAGTATGGCCGGTCAGCATGTACGCTCGTGCAGCTAATGTGTGTGCACTGCAGCTTGTCGTGATGTTACCAGTAAAAACCATGTGTCCAAATCCACCAATGTGAAAACATTGGTCGAATGAGTTAAAACTGCTCTCTGCACACGCTACCTCACTGCATAAAGTAAATAGGGATCAAATTTTCATTTCGGCAACATGGCATAAAGCAATAAAATTCCGATAAGGAAGGGTGCCAGGCAGGGAGACACGACCTCGCCAATGCTATTCATCGTCTTTTTGCTAGAGGTGTTCCGAGGCCTGAATTGGCAGCAGTTGGGGACAAAAGTTGATCGAGAATATCTAAGCAATTTGCGATTTGCTGATGACATTGACTTGCTGAGTCACTCAGGCGATGAACTGCAAAACATGATCAATGAGTTTGACAGGCAGAGCAGAACGGTTGGCATTAAAATTAACATGCAGAAAACCAGAGTAATGTTCAACAGTCTAGCAAAGAAACAGCAGTTCAGAACTGGAAGCAAGGTGCTGAGAGTAGTAAAGGAGTACCTTTACTTAGGCCAGGTAGTGACCGCTGATCCGGATCATGAGAGGGAAGTAACTAGAAGGATAACAATGGGGTGGAGCGCATATGGCGGGTTCTCTCAGATCATGCACGGCAGTTTACCAATATCCCTCAAGAGAAAAGTATACAACAGATGTATCTTACCGGTACTCACCTACGGGGCAGAAACGTGGAGGCTAACGAAAAGGGTTAAGCTTAACTCAAGGACAACACAGCGAGCTATGGAAAGAAAAATATGTCTAACGTTATGAGACCGGAAGCGCGCAGAGCTGGTGAGATAACAAACGCATGTTAATGACATCCTAGTCGAAAGCAAGAGGAAAAAATGGGCTTGGGCAGGGCCTGTAATGCGAAGGCAAGGTAATCGGTGGTCCTTAAGGGCAGCGGAGTGGATTCGAATAGAAGGAAAGCGTAGCAGGGTGCGGCAGAAAGTTAGATTACGAAGTTTGGCGGGCATGGTGGCCGCAGCTGGAAAAGCACAGGGTTAATTGGAGAGACATGGGAGGGACCTTTGCCCTGCAGTGGGCTTAGTCAGGATGATAACGATGATGGTGACGGCAACAAGGTAGTCATGGACGCTTTCAGGAAATATTATCCCGGAAAGACCATACATGTTGTCAAGCAGCACTATTACAATGAAGATATTCGCATCCTCACCGTAGAATAAAAATCTAAAAAGCAGCATGCGTGATCTATCTCAATCCGAAATTGCCCTAAAAAGCTTAATTGGGAAATTAAATAAAACATATTCAGTAAATGCAGCGTTTACAGTTGTGCCTAAACAAAGCATTCACCTGGTCATATATAAGCCATCATATGTGTAGTGCAGCTATTCTGGCGTTTTTTGTAGAACTTTTTTTATTGAATGAAACACCCTGTACTTTCTTCAAAAATACCCCTTCCTGTATTAGAGGCGTAGAATAAGAAACACCGCTAATAAACCTTTTCCTAGAATGCAAAAATAAAGGATAATGAAAAAAACAGCGGCAAACAGAAAGGAGAGCGTCCGCATGAAGTTTTTCTTTTTTTCCTTGTCTCCTCCTGCCCATTATTTTATCATTCACGTAGACTCATATGTTGCTCTCATATGTTTTCTTTTCGTAGCCAGCGTACTGGCAAGCAAATCCGACAGTTCGGGTGCCACCCTACATTCCATTGGACTACTCCGACAAGCGCTTCGAGCCGGCGCCCTGGCTTCTACGGCCCGTCGTGCACATCGAGGACGTGACCATGGTAAACCAGTGTAGATGTGAGGGATCGTGGAGTGAGCCTTAAGCAACTTGGGTTAGCTTCTCTAATGGCGAACTTTCGAGACTTAACACTGTGCCTTGCTAATCAGGTGTGCAGGCTACAAGTACGCATGCAGCCATTGCTTGTGTGTCGCGCATTTTGACAGATGTCAAACGAACAAAATGACAGCAACCTGCCGAGTGAAACAACAGCACACAGGTCCTATGATACAATACCTTTTCTCCGAATCAAGTTTACCCGGCTAGCTGTACCTACAAGTCCCAAGCTCTAAAGTCTAGCGTTTCTCAGAGCTTCACTAATCAGGTCGATAAACCCCAGATCTTGCTCGCCCACAGGTCACTCGAAGCACTGCATTACAGACGACCGAAAGGCAGATTATTCGGAAGCGATGACTTCTCATGTGCACTTTCACACCTGTATATAAAGATGTGAGGAAAGAGCAAACGCATAACACGTACAAAGCTACCCAGAAAAGCATTTTTTGTGTGGGCATACGTATCATATTCTTCGCAAAACTCATCACATCGACAAAACCAGTCGAGAGTCATGATGAAATGAAGCAGCAAAGATGACGCCATTTATCTGCTCATATATTTTCGCCAACCGCATCCTTATACGAGAGCACGGCCAGATGGGAAAAAAAGAACACAACATAAAGACCCCAGTTTCCGGCGTCCGAAAATTTTGTCGATACACTGCGCCAAAGACGCTAAGGAAAGCATTCCAACTGTTTATCAGATGCAGCAATGTAATGCATTTAATCGTGTCAGTACGAGTATGGAAAGGTTAAGTCTTGAGTTCATGACAGCTTCTAGTTTGTGGCAGCTGGAAAAATCTTAGACGTTTTCTGAATCCCTCATATAGTTTAGGGTGGCTGTGTATGGTAACGACCGCTTGTAAACATATACGAAGGACACCTGCGCTTGCGTTCCTCAGGTGTACGGAAGCACGCACGCTCTCCGGAGGGTCAGCCTGCAGGCGTACGAACAGGAAGCCACGGCTGTGGTGGGCCGCAACGGCGCCGGGAAGACGACGCTCATGAACATAGTGGCGGGTGAGCGCATGGCTTGGGTGCGGTTTTGGTTCATCGCTGCATCTCGTGTACAGGCACGGTGCACGACGACAGGTTCCTTTGCGAGTAAGCAGTGAATATGCGGCGTCTTCGCCAAAAGTAAGCAGGTTGCATGGTTCGCTTCGCGGATGTATAATGCAGCTATACATCTCCGCACACTCTAAATCTCTGTCAGGTATTATAAGAACACTTGTTCTCGCCTTCCAACCCTAGTTAAAAGCTCTTGATGCAATGACCTCATACAGCTTTTCATACAAATGTCTATCCGTTATCAATCAAATGTCATTCAATTGTGATACAGTATCATACAAACTGCATGACATTTGAATGACGAAGCCAGTATGAGGTTATTCCATCAAACATTTTTTTTCACTAGGGAAAGCCTTCAGATTTTTAGGAAGCCGTAAGGGCTTCGCTCTAAAACAAGGAAGCTAAATTGCGCAGCCTGGCTACTGTATAGGCGAAGACGGTAAAGATAGGAAAAAAACTTGCAGCGCTGCACGTGGTGCTTTGACGTGAAGAATACGCCGACAATCATCGGTGACAGTGACTGCACTGGTCCCTCTACCTAGGCGGCCATGTGTGCACAAGTGGCAATGAAGAAGTCCCAGTGCACGGAGATTATCGTGAGCGTTAAATGATCTGAGGAGGCCGGAAAAGATCCGGAGTCCTGCATCGCGCCTTGCCTGACATCCTAGTGAAAACTCTGCGCTTAAAAATGCATAATTGACTCTTGAGGTCAATACAGAAATGTGTTTGCAATTGCACAAGTTCACCATGTTGCATACTTAAAATAATTGTGGCTAGCTTCACTGGTTGAGTAACGCAGTGGTCGATGATGAGGCCCATGTTTCCAAGAGATTCAATCGGGGGGACGTCCTTGTCGCTAGCGGCTGATGAGCA
The DNA here is from genome assembly GCF_052857255.1 of Amblyomma americanum. NCBI lineage: Eukaryota > Metazoa > Arthropoda > Arachnida > Ixodida > Ixodidae > Amblyomma > Amblyomma americanum. Next base: position 121,984,257 of record NC_135499.1, read on the forward strand.
GGAGGCGTATGCGAGTTGGCTGAAGCCTTGGACGAGTACCCAATAGTTGTTCAGCGTCGCCTCCGCGGTTGCAGGCGGCAGAAGGGAGGAGCCGGCTTTTGCGGCCGCAATGTCCACTAGGGCCTGACTGTAGGAGTCTGTGCAATTCACGCTGGGGCTAACTTTAGCGGGGAGGTGGGACCCATGCGATTGCAGTGGGGGAGGCCTTCACCGCCAGAGATATGCCTTCTGTGACAGGAACGTGTCCTACAGGAAGGGGACACAGTCCTGTCCCCTTCCAGTAATGATGATGACCTTAATGATGACATTCACTAAGGGTGGACATTGCGCGTCGGGCCCCCACAACGCGAACAGGGTCCGGAACTGTGTCCACTATGCCGCACACGTCGTCAACAACCCCCAGAGAACTGCCTTGCTATCAAGCGTTCACACACAACAGGGCTTCTTTGAATGACGTGCAAACTGATTGCCATGCTATAATACATAATTGCGTCACTGGAAAATACAGCAGAAAGCGCAGTAGCCGTGTACCGAATAAACTGCGGAAAGCTACCACATTAACTTATGGCCGCAGCTGTACAGATGGTGGTAAGTATATATTTGGATCGCTGCGCTGAAGGTTATCTTGAATGGCTAACTAAAGGATATGAATTAAAATATGTTAACGTTCCATGTAAAAGTCTTTAGCCATTATAAGTACCAGTTAGTGATGCAATCTAGGCCTGCCTGAGGGAACGAGATTGCTTTATTTATTCTAGCACGCGGCGCCAACTATAATTTCATGTGCCATGCCAGACAGCAGAAAGCCTTAGATCAGGAACCCAACTGTTCAGTTCAGACGCAGAGAGTAGACTGTCCGTGACCTTTGTGCTATAGAAAGAGTCCACGAATTCAGTTTTGCTAATTGGTTTATAGTATTTAACGTCCTAAAGCGACTCAGGCTATGAGAGACGCCCTATAGAAGGGCTCCGGAAATTTCGACCGCCTGGGGTTCTTTAACGTGCACTGACCTCGCACAGTACACGAGCCTCTAGAATTTTGCCTCCATCGAAACGCGACCGCCGCGGCCGGGATCGAACCCGAATCTTCCGGGTCAGCAGCCGTAACCACTGCACCACCGCGGCGGCTCTAATTCAGTTTTGCGTTACCTCTATAAAGACCATATGGCAAAGCTCTCTAGCAATATGGCCAACTTCCTGTGCAACTGATGCATCTGTGTACTAGGCGCTTTGCCCGAGCTGAATTCAGCCCCTGACTTGGAGCAACAACATGTCGCCATATTGAACACTGCACGCTTGTTCTGAGTAACCAGAAGCCTGAAGAAAACACTGAGAAAGATTGTCACAAAAATGAAACAGAATAAGCTGGACGTTTAGAAGTGCAAATCACATTTGCCCATAACACACACAAGCTAAACACTCAAATTGCTGTTCCCTTTGCTACATGTGTGTTTTATAAGATGGAATAGTACGAGATTGCGTAGATACGAAATATTTATTTTTTCCTGTGCAATTGTAGGTCGTGTAGTCGAATGAGAAAAGGTCAGAAAACCTCAGTTAGCGCCTGTAAAGCTAACAGCAGTCCTATTTTTTAAAGAAAAGGGCTGTATCTCGCCATAGCTGCATGCATATCGGCCTATGTATTCTCGCATTCCACGTTTCCCCGGCAGGCCTGGTGAAGCCTACTGTGGGTAGTGTGTTCGTGCGTGGCTACGACATGGTGAAATACACGAGGCTTGCTCGCGGCTCCGTCAGCTTCTGCCCGCAGCGCGACCTCCTCTTTCCCGACTTGACAGTCTGGGAGCACTTGCTCTTCTTCGGCGCGGTAAGTTGCAGATGAACATCGCTGCCTTCTTCATCAACCCCATCATTTTTATTTTGATCTGAATACTAAAAAGTTAAAGAAAGCTTTTATGCCCAAAAGCCAAAGGCTAGTGACAGGACAGACAGAATAGTAGAATACAGGCAATAAATAGAAAGGGCAGAGGCCATGACAATCCGCAAAATTCAAGAAAAACAATTCGCGAGTTTCTTGTAGGAGCAACTAAATGTTAGAAAATTGTACATCAGAGAGAAGAAGAAATATATCAAATAAATACATTTTTTTTCCTTTTCAAGTAAAGCATAGAAAACATCAATGTCACAATAAAATTTTCTTTGGCGTCTGAAAAGAATCATAGAATGCTTCCTTCCTTTTGAATGGTGCTAAACAGCAAACTATATTCTGCACTGCTTTGGGAACACGTTCTCATGTGTGACATTGTCGCTGTACACAGATGCTGGCACAAATGAGGGGTCAATATTGAACAGAACTGTTCGAACTTAACAAGGGCCCTATATTTTTCACAATATTTCAACACAAATCATCGCTTATTCTGTGTTCCATATAGACGAGTGGTGGTTCCTTACGGAACGAAGTCGGGCTTAGTGCATCTGTGGACAAGTCTCGTTTGAAACCAACGCTTCATATATTTCCGCAAATGCTCTTCGAACGCGTACAGCCAATCGCTGGAAAGCGCTCGCCTTAGCATAAGAAAACTGAACAGAACTGGCGTGTAAAAGAGTTCCGGTAGAGGCTGCTGAGGATCACAGATTGCTTACGGCACGTGGACAGTGTGCGCTGGCCAATACTACGCGTGCTCATTTCGTGCGCGGCTCAGATCAAAGAGATGCGGCCACGCGAGATCCAGGCAGCAGCGGTGGCCAGCCTCGACCGAATCAACCTCGGTCGCAAGGCGCGGGAGTTGACCGACCAACTTAGTCGCGGGGAGAAGAAGCGGCTCAGCATCGCCATTGCCACCATCGCAGAGCCCAAGGTACAGCCATCCCGCAATTTGGACTTTTGAAGACACCTCACGATCTTTGTTCTGTGTTTGCAAAACCTTTGTGCGCATCCGTCTGCCTATGAAAATGTGCGCGTTTGTGTGTGTCCGCGTGTTTACCTGTACGCTCAGACACACGCAATAACAAGGCAGCATAGAATCACTTGATGCACTGCCTATCACAATGGGATGTCCTGAGAATGTTCTAAAATCATAGCCTTTATGTGGCAACCGCGAAACACCCCTGTAAGTGTTAACTGTGCTACGGAAATTATTTTCAAGACATGCCTTCAAAACCCGTGCACATGTATTTATTCCGGTGTACTTGCATTGCCACGCACTGTCCGTCGTTATTCTGTGTCATGCAATAATGATCCCAGGCACCGAGCGATCGTCTTGCTGAGAGACCTCTTTCTTGGCTGCACTGTGTAAGCAGCGCACCCGCTCTGCAGCGAAAATCTTTTGATCGCTGCATCAAATCCTGGCCGCGGTGGCCGCAATTCGATGGAGACGAAATGAAAGAACGCACGTCTGCGCTGAAGTTGTCAGCGCCTGTTAAAGAAACCTATGTGGCCTTAGTTAATCCGGAGCCCTACACTACGGCGTTCCTCAAGACCCCATAGTCGCTTCCGCGTTTTCCGCGTGTTTTGTGCGGTGGTCGAGCCAGGCACGGGACCATGTTTTTTTTTTTTCGGGAGAACCTAGAGGTGATTTGTTCTATAGCGGGGAGGGGGCGGTTTAGGGGATCCGCACCCGACAAGACCGCCGCCATAGCAAAGTTTGGGGAAGACGCAGCGAGCTTAATTTCAGAGCAGCGGCGAGGTAGGTGTGCTTCATCGGCCTCTCCCTTGCACAAGTGCCTGCCTTCACCCATTTCAGCCTGCCGCACAGAATGGGTACGCAATAGGCAGTGCCGTTACAAATCGAAATACACTCGAATCCGGATATATCCAACTGTAAGGGGATCGCGAAATAGTTCAAAATATCATTAATTCGATATATAAAAACAGGCAATAGATACAGTTGAGTTTCCCCTTCCGGTGGCGATGAGAGGAAACTACTTGATGATGAAATCGGGGTTTCTAGATGACCCGGTGGTTCTACTCGCAAACATTCACATTACTCAAGGAAAGGAGAAGGTTAACTATCTATTTACAACATAGGTAAAAAAACAAGAAGAAACAAAGCAAGGAGAAAACTATTTACATGACTAAATCGTGGATCAGACGAATTCAGCCCCCGCTCAACCCAGAGCGCTTGGTTTTAAACCCTCTGTCTCCGCCCTTAGCGGGGACAGCAACCAATAAGATAACAAACGACCATCTCGCCAATCAGTGGTCAGGGAAAGGAAAATAAGGATTTCCGCCAACTGATCACGGATTGGGGAAAGAGTGCTGATTAAACATTTGGGAAAGGAGAGGTTGCAATCAAATAGACAAACAGCACAAATGCGACCACCCTCTCCCACGGCACCCACGGCCCAGCCGTTACCAATTTCCTATCTCTTTCGCACACGCGACAAAACGATCCCTAAAGTGTTTACAGAATACACCGCACGAGACGAACACAGTCGTTACGGAAATAGTGGGTTTCCGGTCACTCGGCTAATACTCAGCCGTATCTCGTGCGCCCCCGAAACCTCGTCAACCCCTTAACAACCACATGTCGACAGCTGTACATGGTTAGCGTTTTTCCCGGCGGGTCATCTCCGTGACGGCGCGGCGTAAACGAGGACGTCCGCTGCACGAAGGGGAGGCAGGGACGGGACGGGCTCCTTTGTTGGGGACTTCCGACCCCACTGGAGCTGCTTTCCTTGCGAACACAAGATCAACGAGTTCGCGGAAAGGTCAGCGAACTCCACACCTCCCAACCAAGAATGTCACGCGGACACTTGCTGTCAGTGTGACATAAAAGTCCAGCCACAGTTTCCCGGAAAAAATTCACACACGCGCGCACATGTATGCTCAGCCGTTCAATCAGACCACAAACACGCACACACGCGCACACATTGCGGTTAATTCAATCCGCACCCACAAGGTTAGGACACCAATCTGCAAATTCCAGAATCCACCTTATCAGATCGGTGCACTAAATTGGCAGAATGATTTCTAGCCACCTACATCTCGAAAAAGAATGTTTCCTTTTAACTTTGTCCACAAGATTGGACCAAAATTCCAATTTATCCGCCACGGAGCCGGTTGTGAAGGCTACCGCCGTTATCGTGTCTACATCGTCAGCTTGCTCAAAATCGACAGAGCTCACCAGCTCCCTGAATTCCACAAAGGTTGCTGCTGTCATCGCGTCTGCATTCTCCCGTTCTCTGAATCTCGCACTAAAGTTAGTTTTCAGATCTGCTACTTCACATGCAGCTTCACATCGGGTTTCAGGTGAGGCTAGCTCTTTGCAGAGCTTGCAGCCGATGTTCTCATGAAGAAAAACCATCTCCTCAAGGATTCTTGCCCCACAATTACCTTGACCAGCTTGGTTCCGCACTTCTGGTAATGAGGTATCATGCTTCATGTTTAGACTTACAGGGATGAATGCAGTATCCGAATCTCCGAGTTCCCTACCTGCTGTGAAACTCTTTGCAGCTGTCGCTGTTAACTCCCAATCTGCTGCAGAGACATTTGCAGCTTCCGAATCTGTTTGAAGCTCTACTGAAGCCTCAGGTTTGTCACTAACGGATTCGCGCGGAATTCTGAAATGCTCTTTGACATCAGCTTTCTCATTTTCTTCCTGCAGCTGCACCTTTTCTGGCTGCTGTAGCAGCGCGGGCGTCTCAAGTGTTATCAACTTCCCTACACCTGCAGCTACATCTGCTGTCACTGCGCACAGTATCAGCTCCAGCTTGCTAACCAATTCATTTTTGGCAGCTAGCTTACCATCACCTGCAAGGAGTGTGCCCGCTATCAGATCCTGATGTACATCTTCCTCGCGCGTTCCCGCTGCCTCAGAGCTAGCGCAGACCTGCTCTTGGGCAACGCTGAACGCTTGTTCACGAGAAGTACACTCCTGCCCCTCTTTGGTCTGCTCTATATGTGCTCGCTCTGACAGCGAATGCTTCACAGGTGTGACTAACACCCCTATGCCTACAGTACAGTCTTTTTTCTCCGCACACAACGTTAGATCACCCTCCTGTTTTGTTATTTCGGCCCCTGAATCCACACAGCTTCAGAACTCTGACCTTCGGTTTGCAAGTCGCCGCATGCCGGATCATCCATCCCATCTGGTTGACTGACCTTATTAACAGTCATCTTCGACTGGGAATGTAGCTTATCAGGCGCCACTATCTTTACCTGAGCTACTAGTTTGCACACATCTGCCCTCACCGCGGGAACATCTGGTTCTTGCTTTGAGTTCGGACAGTCAATCATCGAATGTCCAAATTTCATGCAGTTATAACACTGAACTGCTCCGAATAAGACCTCGCTATCAACTTTCGTCCCTTGCCTTAATTTCAACTGCATCTGTGCAAGTTTTCTCTTTTCTAGCTCAATTTGGAGTTTCAAATTTTCAATTTCACTCAGCTGTTCAGCCTCCTCCTGCTCAACACGTCGCATCCTGCCCTCCTGATCATACCGTACGGCAGCCATCTCCGTTTTCCGTGCTATCGTTTCTAGCACTAAACACTACACCGACATGGTGAATTCGGAGAAAGCAGAAAGGTCTCCTACCTTACTGGTTGCTCTCTGCCCCGGTGATCTCGTCGTCCTCAGTGATGACGACAGGCTCCTCGATGCGGACGACTTGAGCTCTGAATCTCTCAGCAGCTCGCTGACTTCTGCCTCGTGTGACTGGCTTGACTTGGTCGCCTGGTTACTTTTCAGCAGCTCGCTGACTCAAACCAGTTCGAGGTGGACGCCTGGTTCTTTTCAGCAGCTCGCTGACTCGAGCCCTCGATGGCTTGTTGTTGCCCGGCTCCTTCAGCTGCTAGCTGACTTGAGCCTCCGACGTCCTCTCGAACTCGACCCGTGATACTGAAGCTCTCAACGTCGTCTTTCGACGCAGCTTCACGTTTTCTTCTTTAGGACAAACAGCTTGTCCACCGACTTGTTCTTCTCACCTTCCGTCCAATGCCTTGAGCAGAAAGAAGTTGCGATCCTGTCGACTGCGCCAGTTGAGTTTCCCCTTCCGGTGGCGATGAGAGGAAACTACTTGATGATGAAATCGGGGTTTCTAGATGACCCGGTGGTTCTACTCGCAAACATTCACATTACTCAAGGAAAGGAGAAGGTTAACTATTTATTTACAACATAGGTAAAAAAACGAGAAGAAACAAAGCAAGGAGAAAACTATTTACATGACTAAATTGTGGATCAGACGAATTCAGCCCCCGCTCAACCCAGAGCGCTTGGTTTTAAACCCTCTGTCTCCGCCCTTAGCGGGGACAGCAACCAATAAGATAACAAACGACCCATCTCGCCAATCAGTGGTTGATAATGATAATTGGTTTTTGGGGAAAGGAAATGGCGCAATATCTGTCTCATATATCGTTGGACACCTGAACCGCACCGTTAGGGAAGGGATAAGGGAGGGAGTGAAAGAAGAAAGGAAGAAATGGGTGCCATAGTGGAGGGCTCCGGAATAATTTCGACCACCTGGGGATCTTTAACGTGCACTGACATCGCACAGCACACGGGCGCCTTAGCGTTTTTCCTCCACAAAAATGCAGCCGCCGCGGTCGGGTTCGAACCCGGGAACTCCGGATCAGTAGTCGAGCACCCTAACCACTGAGCCACCGCTGCGGGTCGCCAATGAGTGGTCAGGGAAAGGAAGATAAGTATTTCCGCCAACTAATTACAGATTGGGGAAAGAGTGCTGATTAAACATTTGGGAAAGGAGAGGTTGCAATCAAATAGACAAACAGCACAAATGCGACCACCCTCTCCCACGGCACCCACGGCCCAGCCGTTACCACTTTCCTATCTCTTTCGCACACGCGACAAAACGATCCCTGAAGTGTTCACAGAATACACCGCACGAGACGAACACAGTCGTTACGGAAATAGTGGGTTTCCGGTCACTCGGCTAATACCCAGCCGTATCTTGTGCGCCCCCGAAACCTCGTCAACCCCTTAACAACCACATGTCGACAGCTGTACATGGTTAGCGTTTTTCCCGGCGGGTCATCCCCGTGACGGCGCGGCGTAAACGAGGACGTCCGCTGCACGAAGGGGAGGCAGGGACGGGACGGGCTCCTTTGTTGGGGACTTCCAACCCCACTGGAGCGGCTTTCCTTGCGAACACAAGATCAACGAGTTCGCGGAAAGGTCAGCGAACTCCACAGATACTCTTACATGTAACTTAGAAGGACAAATGCACTGCAACAACGCTAGAGACGCGCTTTTTGCAGCTACGTGTCGCTCGCCAGCGTGCTGTCAGCGCATCGCTCGCTAGGGGTTGCTAGGCTTAAACTGTTTCGCGTTCAAATCGCTGCGCATGGCTCTGTAGAAGCAGTCACTGCCTATCATCAGATGTCTAATCCTGTTACCAGCGCACTATAAATAGAAAAATCGCTGATTGAAATTAAGGCGTATTTGGTTTCCGCAGCGTCTTTGGCAGCGAAGACAGCGAGGAACGCCGGGCGAAGGCCGTGGCTAGGCTTTAGTTAGTTCCGCTGCCTTCACAGCATGGGAGCGATGTGGCTTGGAAAACGAGCATAAGAGACCGAAACCCCTTTTCAGTAGCCTGATGTTCACCTAGGGCCGTATTCCGAGTTTGTGTCATAATAAAAAGCGCCATAATCTGCCGCTGCGGCAACACCTGATTGGTCAAAAAACCGGAAGCGGATGTCGGTTCGGTTGTGACTGTTAGCGGCGGCAGGATGTCACTGCGTTGCGGTTGCCGAAGCGAAACGTCCAGCGGCGCTCTTGCTCTTTGCCGAGAAAAAGAACGCGACCAATGCGACAGAACAAACAGTCAGCCACAAGTTTGGTTGCGCATCGGATTCCACTGTAAAGAAGTAATATAAAATCTGCTTTATTTACCCAATTGACTTCAGAAAATGCAAAAATTATAGTTCAGGCACTCTTTTCTGAACCGTAAAGGCCGGAGGTGTAATTAAAGAAGAAAATATTGTACGCAACCACGCATAGCTTTTCAGTGACAGAAGGCGGCCTCTACAGCCGTAAATCGCCGATGGTAAATAAAATGCAGCTAGCTTGTTCGCACAACGCGGCGTTCTACATTTATCACGAGGAAAAGAAAACGCAGAGGAAAGTTTGTTGCATGCACTCACTCACTGCACAATGTGCGCAGAGGAAAGTTGGTTGCATGCACTCTCTCGCTGCACAATGCGCGCTCCGTGCCGTGCTGAACCAAGACGCCGTGACGACTTGCCGTCTGCAACATCGCTGAATGTAAATTGGTGCTGCGATCGGACGGTTGTGCAGACAGTAATTTACGTTTTTTAATTCATTTTATGCAGGCACTGCAAATAAATAAAAGGGATGAGCTAAAAAATCTTCTCACTGCGTTTCTCTTGATATATGCGTGGGGAGACCTCGCAGACGAAGTTTTCATAGGTTTGCTGTGTTACGAAGCGCACGTATACCCATCGACGCCTTAAAATTAACTTGCCGGCTAACTCACGAGCTCAATGATACAAAGCCACACCACCACGGCTATCGAGAAACGTAAGGGACACCAAAAAACCACCTCTAGCATGTCAAACGCTTCGGTGTAGCAGCGCGTCGCTGGCGACTGATCATCCGTGCACGTGAGTGGTTTCACGCTGGCAGGCATTACACATGATGATGATGCAGGACGCTTCAACAGCTACTAGAGAGCTCTAGAATAGAAATTGCACGTTTGTGCACAGTAAACGCAAGTATTTTTAGGGCATTCCGCTTTATTTTACATCGTCCAACATACGCCGGCGAGATAACTCAGTGATAGTGGCGCCATCCAGTTTGAATGACGAGAACAATTTGTGCAACAAACCGGTGCTCGTTAGGCCCAGTAGCTGCCGAATCTTCCAAAGAAATTAAAAACAGGATGAATTTATCGTTCATCTAATTTGTTATAGGAAAGACAAGACGAAGCGAAAGTCCCGTACCCAGTTTATAGCCAGTTAACGGGCCTAAAAACGCAGTAACATCGATGGGTTAACTTCGAAGGGAGAGGCACCACTTCAGAGAGCGCCGCCATGTTGGCTGTCGAGCATCTGCTGCGTACGCTACGTGTTTGACGTCGCCGTCCAGTTTCTTCGACCCCTTTCGCTGCATCCGAACCCCCACGTCCTCTTCCGGCGCTTCAACCAATCAAGCGCGTCCGCTGCGGCAGATTATGGCGCTTTTTATTACGACGGAAACTCGGAATACGGGCCCTAGTCAGGCGGTTTCACGGCGCCAGCAGGAGCCCAATGCCGCGCAGCTGTCATCTCCGCGCGGAAAAAATGATTGAAGAGCACTGTTAAGACAAGCGCCATTTGCAGGGGCGGCGCGGCGTACCATTCGATACATGGAATGACCGGTGAAATTAAATTGTTCGATTTACCGCGCGACTTTCCTATAGTTTCACTGGGGATTTTCAAAGGCGTGATCTGTGTGCTCGATCTATCCAACAATTTAAAATATCCGGATTCGTTATATCCGCGCTCGACTGTAATCAGCCATAGACAGTGAGTGGGGCTCCTATTACGTTCGGTAAATCCCTTTGCAGACGAGTTTTACTTCAGAAAAATTACACTTTAGATGCATGGGTTTAATGAGAGCTTCCAAGAGGAATGGTTATTTCTTCGTTATGTTCAATATTTCGTTGTAACTTTTTCGCTGTAGAGAGATTTGTCTACATTACTACGCTGTACCGGCGACCACCCCGATCGGTTCTTTGTTTTTTTCTTCCTCTTACTCATTCACCGTCAGTTGTTTAGATTGTAATAAACAGCGCAACCTAATGTGACCTTGATACGATTTCGTGTTTAACGGTACATAACTATGTTCAGTCTTTTTCTGTGTGTAAACATTATTTACTCTATTTTCGTGTTTTGATGTCTCTGTCGCATGACACTGACAGAACGAAATAATGTCTTCACGGGCGCCCAGTGGCGAACAAGTTTTTGAAGAGTTCTTTTTGACTTTCTGGACAAGCTGAGGCGCTAGCCTCGAGCGTGCTCGAGACGTACTGACCTGGTTCCTAAACAGGTTAGGGACAAATTAAAGAGAACTCCGCTCCCCAAAAAGATGCATCCCATCAACCATGAGAGCCGGAGGAGGGAGAGAGCAGTAGCGTTGCAGGCCCGCTTTCAGGGCAGACAGGATGTCTTGTATACGGATGCCGCAGAATGCACGAACAGTACGGGGCGCATTTCGGTAGCAACTAGGGAAAACGGAGGCCCGGTAGCGTGCTGCAGCACCCGACGCTTGACAGTAACGGAGGCGGAAGAGTTGGGGGGGGGGGGGGGGGGGCATTGCGCTTGCTCTAACTAAACATCAGGTCAAAATTATCGTCATTGACTCTAAATCAGCTATTAGAAACTTTGACGCGGGCTGCATTTCAGCCACAGCAGAACGAGTGTTGGCCGGCTGTCCACCACCGGCAGAACAGGTAGCGCTCATTTGGACACCCGCGCACCAAGGGTTGAGGGGAAACGAGAAAGCGCACGCACTGGCCCGAGAATTAGCTACCTTCCGGGATCCCAGTGGCGTCTTGTGCACAACCCCATCCACCTCGTGCGATGGGGAGCTCCTACAGTTCGATGACGATCTTAATACATATCAGGAAATCCTAAACCATTACAAATTAGGCAGAGCGGTACTTCCAAAAGCAAGTAAGCAGCTATCCAAAAACGAAGAGGTTGCGTGGCGCAAGCTACAAACCGTAGTATTCCCTAACCCTCAACTTTATAGCAAGTGGCACCCGGAGATTTTCAGTCCCATGTGCAAACGTTGCGAGGGCATAGTGGACATGATCCATATGATATGGAGATGTCCGAGCTTTGGACAACTTGACAGAACGGATGAGTCCTGGGGGCCACTGTTTCACAACGAGGACGAAACTAAAGAACGTGAAGTCATCCGTCTCGTCCTTGCCGCTGCTGAAATCCAAGAGATCCCGGTCGACGGCTGAGGGGGAGGACATGGCTGGGACCGAGCGGCGCCTCGGATACCCATCAACCTTTTAACGGGTGCAAATACATGTTATTTCTCTCTCTGTCTCTTTGACTTCCTCATGTGAGAGGAGAGGCGGAGGTGATTAATGAAGGCGGGTGACTGCGTGCCTGACTCTCGAAGACGAGTTGAAAGTGCTGTGTACGTGGCACCCATGCTCTCACTAAGAAAAGAAGCGCCAACAGAGACAATACATAAGAAGTGACGCGGACGTATTGTCTCTGTTGGCGCTTCTTTCCTTAGTAACATGCACCAACTAGCCCAGCAAAAAGTTCTACTTGAACACCCATGCTCTCCTTGGTACGGTGCCCTTTGTGCCGTCGCAGCTGCTGATCGTGGACGAACCCACGTCAGGCCTGGACCCCAACAGCGCCCGCTCCATCTGGGACCTGCTGCTTCGTGTGCGGATCTCGAGCACTCTGCTCTTCTCCACTCACGACATGGCCGAGGCAGACGTGCTCGCCGACCGCGTCATCGCCCTCTCCTCGGGCACCATCGTCTGCAAAGCCTCGCCGCTGTACCTCAAGTCCACCTACGGTGCGTGCATTCTGCGGCGACCCTGTTCGCCAGTCATGCTGTTGCCACTTCCATCCTCTTTAAAGTCGGGCTTCCGCATCCACAGCGTCCCCAATGTCGTGGACCCCTTCAACCCCTCATAAAGTCTTACTTGTCGCGCACCTATTTCGTGAGAATGTGACAGCCTGTTGTCAGCGAGTGCAAGTCATCGCAAAACGCACGGTTACGCCGGCGTGTTTGCCACGACATGGTCATCATTGATGTCTTGAGATTTTCTTGTTAAGACAAAACACCTATCCCACCAGTCCTCAGCAGTTACGCCTGTCTCATTCCAAACTACGTTAATCTTGTAAATTTCATAACCTCACCATTACATCGGAATGAGTGCGCGATATTATGTTTCCCATATCTCGGCTCCCGCACTGTTAGGCTGCCACAAAGCAGCCACGCAAAAGCCCAGAAATCAGAGGCCTCTTTATTTTGTTTCTCCGTCGTCATCTGTAGTGTGTACTACACCGACAGACATTGCAGCGATGCTCAAGCGATTCTATGCTTAGCCCTGTTGCTTCCAATGTAATCCAATATATCTATAGATATATTGAGGTCTATAGCGCAGACGTCACACTTCTTGTGCTTTTAGCGACATGGTTCTTTCTTTTAGTTTGTCAGAAGACAAGCCCCTCTAATGAATCGCTTGCAATCCCTGCTTTCTTGCAAATCGCGATGAATTCATTAAGGTGAATTCTGCGCATGAAAACGCAGGTATCCCGACTACCCAGAACACTAGGTCAGCCGCACCAACTGTTTCTTTGAATGACCACTAACCGTACAATCTCCCCATTGTTCCTTTCTACCCCAGACTTCATGGATTACTTGGCTGGCCTCGGAAAAGTTGCTGTTGCAAATGGGTTGCAAGCCCCAAGGGTAGCGTTGGCCTGGTGGCCTGGGGCAAAGCTGGAAACATCCGAAGGTCCCGGCAAAGGATGAGTCGACTGGCAACAGAACAACTTGTTTATTCTGGCATCGCAAAAGAGCAGCCGGTCAGGGCGACCACGCTACTCGAAGGAAGGAATCGAAGTCTCTCCTCGGCGTCCGGGGCAGCTGCTTTTTTTATACCCTCGGAGTCGAGGGCAAGAAGGAACGGCTTGGGAGGAGGCGTCCGATACGGCGACGCTTGAACATGTCCAGACGTGACGGGCGCGCCCGCCGGGCCGGCGCCGGTCAGACCTCCTCGCCTCCCAGTTGGGGAGCTCCTCTCCCCGGCTGCCGCGCTTTGACAAGCGTGGGCACCAACACACACACGCACGCACGCACGCACGACACGTGGCACTTAAACCTGCCTGGACGCGCTTGGCGGGAGGCGTTGCGGCAGCGATGAACGGGTCCAAATGACCGCCGCTTTGAACGAAGCCGCGGCGTCCGTTGCATCCGCGCCGGCTATACCGCGCGTCGTAGGCGAGACGCAACAGACCGCCCCGCCGGGAGAAGGAGATCCCGATGGTCAGGGGACTGCATCCGCTGTCCAGAGGGATGTCGCTCGATGATGCTCGTAATCGAAACCGGTCGTCCCTCGACGTTGCTTGAGCGCAGCGCACAGAGAAGGCCTCGTTCTCGGGTTCAGGATCACATAGGACACTGCAAAGTCACTTCGGGAGAGTTGCCATTTTTGTGCTCGTTCCCAGCAAGCGTTAGAACTACGCCGAAACGCAACCGCTCAGTCAGCAAGCACGAGACAACCCCCACTAAGCTCTGCCAGGCTCTTTCCCCTTTTATACTACTGCCTAGTTCCTTACAGTAGTCAAGCAGCACTCAGAACGCGTCCACAAATTGGAAAATTGCACTAGAAAGCACATAATCACTTTGAAACACTAAACAAAAGCAATATGTTAAAAATCCTGCCTCAGGAAGAAAACATCAGTAACAAACAACTTTGAGGCGGATTCCTACGTTAGGGGCTTCGACTTAAGCCATCGGCGTTACCATTGAGACTCCCCTTTTTGTAACGCACCTCAAAGGAATATTGTTGCAAAGCGAGGCTCCAGCGCAGGAGGCGGCCATTTTTGGGAGATATGGTCTGCAGCCATTGGAGAGGGCAGTGATCCGTCTCAATGATAAACCTCGAGCCCGCTAGGTAGCAGGACAATTTCTGAACGGCCCACACGAGACACGCACACTCTTTCTCGGTGGCGCTGTACGCCTGCTCACGACAGGTCAGCTTACGACTAGCATACAGGACGGGGTGTTCCACTTCTCCATTGTCCCTTTGGCACAGTACAACGCCCATGCCTCGCTCACTAGCATCGCACTGAACAACGAACCCTTTTGTGTAGTCTGGCGATCGTAACACAGGCTGGCTTGTTAGGGCGCTCTTTAGGGCGCTAAAAGCTCTTTCCTTTGTCTCGCTCCAGACGACTGTTTGGGGCTCTGTTTTTCTTAGAGCATCCGTCAGGGGAGCCGCGATATCGGAGTACCTGGGGATGTACCTCTGATAGTAGCCGGCGACACCTAAGAACGACCGAATATCGGTCTTCGTGCGCGGTTGCGGGAAGTCTCGCACAGCGGCCACCTTTATTTCAGAGGGGCGGCGACGACCCTGTCCAATCACGTGACCGAGGTAGACAACCTCGGCCTGTGCTAATTGGCACTTGGGAGCCTTGACTGTCAAGCCCGCTTCGCGCAGGCGGGTTAGCACTGCCCGCAAGTGTGCCATATGCTCAGACCAGGATGCGGAGAATATCGCTACGTCGTCTAAATACGGTAAAGCGAATTCTTCCTGTCCCCGCAGCACTTTGTCCATGAGGCTTGAAAAGCAGTATGGCGCGTTCTTCAAACCAAAACTCAAAACTTTAGGACGGAATGTTCCCATTGGTGAAATGAACGCCGCATACCTACTAGCCTCTTCTGTAAGTGGAACCTGCCAATAACCCCTGACAAGATCTAGGGTGGAAATAAACTGAGCGCTACTAACTTTCTCAAGGCGCTCCTCGATGTTAGGGATCGGATAAATTTGATCCTTAGTAATGGAATTAAGCCTGCGGTAGTCGACGCAAGGACGAGGTTCCTTGCCCGGTACCTCAACTAAAATCAAAGGGGATGTATAATCACTCTCACCCGCCTCAATAACACCGAGCTGTAGCATTTTCTTTACCTCAGCCTCCATAATATCGCGCTGGCGGGGTGACACCCGGTACGCCTTAGATCGTACTGGCTCTGGGGAGGTAAGTTCTATATCATGAGTAAGGACAGAAGTCCTACCAGGCCTCTCAGAGAACTGACCTTGAAACTCTTGTAAGAGTTGGTGTAGTTCGGTTTTCTGCTCAGCCGACAGCGGTGCATTAATGATTAAGTCACTAATGACCTGATCAGTGTCTTCCCTGTTCGTCACTGAGCCTAGTCCCGGAAGCTCGACCGGAAGCTCTTCTAACTTGCCCGTGTCGGGCATTTCCTCTCCAGTACCTGGTGCCTTCAACGCTACAGGCTCAATTTTATCCAGTTCTGACGTGCTCGGAATATCAGCTTGCTGCGCCTCCGACCCTTTCACATTGTTCGACAACGTCGGCCCCGCAACTACCGCCTTTGCAGCGAGCTCCCGAACTCTCGATCTGGTTAAGGCCTGAACGCTAGCCTCACCAAACAAAAGCCCCTTCTCGCGCAGGAGGTGATCGGACCTGTTCGAAAATAGGTACGGGTACTGGGGGGGCAGCATAGATGACACTGCGGCCTCCGTCTCAATTGCTCCGAAAGGTCCTTCAATAAGCACTTTTGCTACGGGCAGACACACGCTGTGAGCTTCCACGGCTTGCTTGATCCATGCGCACTCGCCCGTGAACATATCGGGTTCTACGTAAGAGGGGTGAACTACATCCATTGTAGCTGCGGAATCACGAAGCACTCGGCACTCTTTCCCGTTCACGAGGAAGTCTCGCATGTAAGGCTCGAGAAGCTTCATGTTCTCGTCAGTGCTGCATAATGACAAAAACACGACTTCTGTTTTTGTTTCTGGACACTGCGCCGAAAAGTGACCCGGCTTCTGGCACGTATAACACACGCGCGCTTGCCTCGCCTCGAACCGCTTTCTGCGTTCGGCTTCGGCTGCCGCCGTCTCCTTACGTTCGGTCGGACTGCTTTCACTCGCATCCGCACTACGCGTGTCCCCCCTTGCTCTCATGGGTGTGAACTTCGGCCTCTCAGACTTGGAGCCAAATTCACCCTTTTGACCGTCCTTAGCTCCGCGAGCCCGACGCGTCACAAACTCCTCGGCTAGCTCGGCGGCTTTAGCCACTGTACTAACGTCTGGCCTATCCAAGACCCAGTACCGCACGTTCTCAGGTAACCGACTATAAAACTGTTCCAGCCCGAAACACTGCAGAATTTTCTCGTGGTCACCAAACGCTTTCTCTTCTTTGAGCCACTCCTGCATGTTTGACATAAGCCTGTAGGCAAACTCTGTATATGACTCATTTCTGCCTTTTTCATTTTCCCGAAACTTCCGACGGAACGCCTCCGCTGACAGCCTGTACTTTTTTAGCAGACTTGATTTCACTTGGTCGAAATCCTCTGCCTCCTCTCTCTTCAAGCGAGCGACTACGTCGGCCGCCTCGGCGGGTAACAAAGTGAGCAAGCGCTGTGGCCACGTTTCCCGAGAGAACCCCTGCTTCTCGCACGTTCGCTCAAAGTTAACCAGGAACAAACCAATGTCCTCTCCAAGCTTAAACGGCCGCATCAGGTCAGTCATTTTGAACGATACCCGTTCTCCTGCACCGTGTGCCTGACTTCCATTACGAGCGCGTTCCATCTCTACCTCGAGACGCTTCATTTCCAAAGCGTGTTGACGGTCGCGCTCGTCTTTTTGCTCTTTACGTTCGCGCTCCTCTTTTTCCTCCCTCTCCTCAATGGTCTCAAGGCATTCCGACAGCTCGTCATCCTCAGCCTGCAACTCAAGAATAGCCCTTAGCAGTTCTGGTTTTCTGAGTTTGTCTGAGACATCCAGACCCAACTCTCTTGCAAGCTCCAGCAATTTCGGTTTGCGCAACGACTTAAAATCCATGGCTGCTCCGAATGCTGCTTTCTCTACTGCTTACTATTGTCTTGCCGCAAACTAACCCGGCAGCAACGACAACACAATTCTCTGTTTCTGACACTAACAAAAGCCTGGCAAAACTAAGAAGAAGAAAGTCCCGCACTCACCAAACCTCGCAGCCAAGATTTCAGCGCAGTCGTTCCGCTGCAGGCAACCAGTCATCACACAGGGCTCGTTGCACTGCTCCCGGATGGTCGTTGTGCTGCTCAGCATACAGTTGACCGCATATCTTCGCTGCTGGCCTCCGTTGTCGGGATCTCACCGCTGGCAACCAGTTGTTGCAAATGGGTTGCAAGCCCCAAGGGTAGCGTTGGCCTGGCGGCCTGGGGCAAAGCTGGAAACATCCGAAGATCCCGGCAAAGGATGAGTCGACTGGCAACAGAACAACTTGTTTATTCTGGCATCGCGAAAGAGCAGCCGGTCAGGGCGACCACGCTACTCGAAGGAAGGAATCGAAGTCTCTCCTCGGCGTCCGGGGCAGCTGCTTTTTTTATACCCTCGGAGTCGAGGGCAAGAAGGAACGGCTTGGGAGGAGGCGTCCGATACGGCGACGCTTGAACATGTCCAGACGTGACGGGCGCGCCCGCCGGGCCGGCGCCGGTCAGACCTCCTCGCCTCCCAGTTGGGGAGCTCCTCTCCCCGGCTGCCGCGCTTTGACAAGCATGGGCACCAACACACACACACACGCACGCACGCACGCACGACACGTGGCACTTAAACCTGCCTGGACGCGCTTGGCGGGAGGCGTTGCGGCAGCGATGAACGGGTCCAAATGACCGCCGCTTTGAACGAAGCCGCGGCGTCCGTTGCATCCGCGCCGGCTATACCGCGCGTCGTAGGCGAGACGCAACATTGCGAATAAAATGAATTCCCTCTGTCTCGTATGCAAAGTGAGCATAAGAAAGAAGCAGTAATGGTAGCGCTCTTTATGTATTAATGGATCGCTCCTTGAAGGAAGAAAATAAGGAGGGATTGGTATGAGGTTGATGGTAGCAGGTGCCATAGAGGGGGGCTCAGTAACAGTTTCCACGACCTGCCGTTCTTTATCGAGAAATGACATCGCTCAGCACAGTAGCGTTTTATCGAAAAGCGGCAGCCGCGGCCTGCCGCCTAATACTCACGGCTGGCCGCTATGACCACTGAGTCACCTTTTTTCAGAAACATCTTCAGAAATTATTCTTGAGAAATTATTTATATAGTTTTAGAAACGCCGTCCATTCGAATAAGGATCCTCGCAGGAATTGCACATACACTTTCAAAAAATGCAAGTGAAAATTGAGCAATGCAACTATCTTGAAACAGAACCTGCCAACTCTCATGATGAATATATGACGGCATTTGTAATAGAGACCACCTGCTGCTTGGCCACTAAAAAGCCATTTGTTTCCTTCCCCCCCCCCCCCCCCCCCCCGCAGGAGTCGGTTACAAGATACACCTCACCAAGCTTCCACCCCCAGCGGAATTCAGCGCAGAGCGGCTCCTAAATGCGGTGCAGAGGCGCGCCCCAGCGGCAGAGATGATCGAGAACTCTGCGAGAAGTGCCACACTGGCCCTGTACACAGTCAGCCCCCATGGACTAGGCCAACTGTTCCTGGACTTAGAGACCCGGGGTGCTTCGTTGGGCATCGCGTCTATCGGGCTCACCGTGTGCACGCTCAAAGACATCTACCTGAGGCGAGTGCACCAACCTCGTTCGATGTATGCAGCAGTTGAAGGAACACTAAGGAAAGCTCCATCCAGTTTATCGTTTTCAGTGAAAAGTGATTCTCCGGCCCTTTCCGGGTACTTTGACGCTTGTCTAGAAGCAATAGCCAATTTATCGCGGACGGAATTGTATTTATGAATCTTCCCACCAGTCGTTTCAAAGCCATGGCATCCTTACGAAAATGAATGGGTGGCCAACGCTTTGTGCTGAATGCCGTTATAGCGTAGCCGCGAGTATCCACGACGAAAATTCAGTGTCAACGTATGCATTTTGGTTCACAACTTGGCCTATGATGGCGACACCCGTACCGTGTTTTCTGGTATTCTCTAGCATGTAAAAGCTCCGCTTTCGGAGATAAGGTCTTCTTTGAGAGCGCTGTAACTTAAGCTTACAGGCAAATTTCTGCTTGTCCCCTGTGGTTCTTAAACACAATTAGAGTTTGCTGTTGGGCCAGTTGGACAGCTGGGAATTTTCTTACGTGCAGTTGTACTGCACTGCAGCAGAACGAAGTCTACTGAACATAGTCTGCACTAGAACGTAATTCATTGAATCTCTGACACCTTTATAACAGCAATTTTCCCTTGCTGTAGTAATGAGGAGGGAACAAACCTACCAAACGTGGCTTCGCTCTCCTCCCTAAATGAAGCCTCGATCTTTTTGGGGCCTGCGTGGCTGTAGGTAAGAAATGCTGTAGGCAGTCTGAAATGTACTTAGGTGGAAGATAATAGATTATCAAAAATAAAGCGTGCTGTGTACCTCTCGTAATATCTTTAATGCGCTGCGGGACTAGAGTAAAAATAAAATATCATTATACTCTTTTACCTTCTACGTCGCAGGCTGATTATGGACAGCATTTCCCTGAGCCAAGGCACAACAGTATTCGGACAACAATGGCGTACGTAAGAACCTTGACTTTTGTCTTTGCATCTGTGGCGCCGAATTGCCCATTTCTTTCGAATAGAGGTAACGGACACGCGCTTGGTGGTGAGCAGCGTCGCAAGCCGTACCTTACCCACCGTTTTGATGCGGGCATCGGTGGGGATTGTGCGGGGGAGAGGCGCGAAACATTCGATTGATTAAAAAAAGACACCTTGATAGGGTAGTTGATTTCTCACGAGTGCCCCGAAAAGATGGCATGGCTTCGTATTAACAGGAAGTGTAAAGTGCTTCTGCCCACGTGTTTCCTCTGGCGGCATTAGAGGTCGCGTTTTGATGGCTTATGTTTCGCAGCGTTAGCTGCTATCTCGGTTTGGCGACGTAGGCAGTCAGAAGCTCTGAAGACCCTTTCGGGAAGCTTTCAAATTCATCTCTCCTATATAGGGCTACCAACACCTTAGTAAAATCAAACGCACTGTAGGCTTCAAATTCATGGCCACGAATTTATGTCTACCGACACCTGTGTAAAATCAACCTGATTGTTGCCCAGCAGTTACAAGCATCTGACACATACGGGAGGCAATGAGTCAGAGCCACTGCCAGTGGGAGTGATAGCCAAGTTGAAACTGTCGCGCCAAAAACGTTTCAGTCCCCTTTCACTCTCTTCCCTTTCTTCACTCTGTTTCCCCTCCCACACTGCCTGCACCTTTCTCAAATTCCATTTTTTGAAAAATGTCTATTTTCCAGCCGCCGTTAATGCTTAATTTTCACGTTACAGACTAGCGATCTTGATGTTAACTTAAAGCGATAGTATAGATCCCGTCAGGAGCAAAATCCGCCGTCTGATGCCAAGGAATTTAATGATAGGTTAAGAGCGGTGTCGTGACCCTGTGCCGACATCACAACCTGCCCACCGAGTTCACAGCAACCTAGTTTCTGTGTTGATAAATCAGGAAAAAATGTAATATATCAATTTTCGGCACCGTCAGAGCATAGTAGATACCTGTTATTACACAGAGCACTCTGAATATGGCGGTTTATGGAACGGCAATTGCAAATAAACGGACGCAAACACACGCACAAAAGTTGCAGCAGAAGATACGACAAATGTGAAATCTAGTGATATTGCATTCCATTCTTAAAGGGGCTACGAAACACCGCTTGAACGGATGCTGGTTACACTACAGATGGATTCTTTATGTCACACACCTGCTGACTCAAAAAAATTACGAGGATCGATGCATAGGAACGGCAGTTATTCAATGAAGAAATTTCAAAGTAGAAGCAGACAAATGACTGCCCTCAACTCGATTTTCGCGCAGCTTCCCATTCCCATTTCACTCTCCCAATGACGACACTTAGTGCGACCAATCAAAACAGCCTATCTGAGTACATGGGAAAGTTCGCACTCCATGGTTGCCTGTTCTTTGTAGCTCGTTCATGCCAAGCCTGGCAACGCCGTTTGCATGGTTACAAAAACCATGTGAACGTCTTGAGAACACAGCGCTTGCAGACAAAGGACCAGAACAAGAAGGACACACACCTTCTTGTTCTGGTCCTTTGTCTGCAAGCGCTGTGTTCTCAAGATGTACCCCAACCAACCCGCCCAGCAACAAACCTTGCCCATGTGAACGCCCATCTCGTCCAGCTACGATGCTTCATCGTCACGTGCGCAGAAAGCAACACTGATCAGTGACGTTCCCTTACTTATGGACGCGAACTCGAGCGCGAGATACTGCGATGGTGTGACAGCCTGCGCAAGATATCAGACACATTTAGCATAGCGCGTACCGCTACTGCTCACCGCCTACCATTGCCCGTCGCTCCTAGCGCGCTGGTTGGTCACGGCGAGCAAGGAGCGCGAGCTGTTGACGGGAACGTGGCGCCATCTGGCGCCGCCGTCCGGTGATCTTTCACAAGCTGACGATGCGCTCCTTGCTAAATGTGAAACGAACGCATCCTTCCTTCGGACCGAAACGAATGCTTGTAGAGTTCAATGGCTCGATCGGATCGACTCCGCAAATGCACTCTCAGATACATAGAGAGTAGTCAAAAGTGTTGAGTGCTAGGTCGTGGGATGTTTACAGAGAGGCGAGAAGTCCTTCGATGAAAAAAGCAGCCATAGCCTCTGGTGGTGTATTTTTGTTTTACTTGTTTTACAGTGCTTTTATCTAGGGCAAACAAGTTGATTTTGTTAATGTAATATAAAACACAAAAACTTGACAAACGTATCTCTTGTTATTAACACAATTTGCAGTATATTTACTCTGTGCAATCATCAAGTTCCCACTAAGTGATGTCATAACCGCTGCTAAAAACCGCCACTGTACGGTGACACCGTCAGCGCCAACAATTTGTTTTTGCGAGCTAATTAAAATATTAAAAACCGCAGTATACGCGGTACGAGCGATGCTAATAGCATCACAATAAGGCATTCTATGCAACCAACAGGCAAGACTGCACTGAAAATGTGCTTCGGGGCCCCTTTAAGGCGACTTAAGGGTACCCATAGATCTTTAAAAGGACTTTTTCGACACTCACACGTACTGTTTGGAGCCTATTTGATTTACGACCTGCTTCTTATTAATAAGCAAAGCCCGCTGCTCCTAAATTAATGTTCTTGTTGCGTCGTGCTTCACTACAGCCTTGTGGTTGGCGAATCTTGTTCGAACGTTGCGTTGAACACACATACCCAAGTTTACCAGGTTTCCTGCAACGCCACAGCAGGGATGAATCAACTAATTTCAAAGCCGAATTAATGAAGAACACATTGGACGCCTTGTGCGACTCGTGCATGAACACCGAGGGCGTCACCTGTCACTTCAAATACAGCGACATTTGAGATGGCGCCCCCAACTGGCCTAGCTCCACCAGTGCAGAGAATCGGTATATCTTGCGCAGAAGAATGCTCCTCCCAGCCACGACCGAAAGAGGGCAGCTCAAACATAGGGCTGAGTTTATGTCCTCTTTGTGTGACTGCGTCTGGTGAACTGTTCTCTCTTCGCATCGCCTGACTCACCCGGTGTCCTACATGAACAGTTGAAGACCTTCTCAACCAAGTAGGCAGGACCGTCTGTCGCTCTCTCTCCGCAGCCAGCGACCTGGCGACAGTAGTGGCAGGTGCGGGAAAAGGACCGACGACCTGGGCCCAAGTCCAGGTGCTGTCCATGGAGCGCTTCCTGTTCGCGCGTAGCAAGGGTCTGCTCGTCGCGTTCGCCTTCATCGCACCCACGCTTATTGTCCTGGTCGCCCTGCGCTGGATGGCGAACGGCGCCGCCGAGCTGTCCGCTGACTTTTCGCACGATGCGAGAAGCGGCATCGTCGTACCGGTGTCCCTGAGCGCCCACTACCCGAGCGCCGTCACTTTCCTGGACGATGACGCCTCGTCTCGGCGCACGCTGACACCCTTCTATCAGACGCTGGTGCGGCTGAGGGCTAAATGGATAATGGCGTCCACTTAACGCGTGATTGCTCCTTTCGCGACTGACTACGACCTAATATCGAAAACTGCAGAAATGTCCTGAGGAGTACGTCGCTGGCACGGCCGAGTGTACTAAGCATTTTAATTTGAGAAGCGTTCAACACCTTTCGTTAATGACTTACCAGTTTCATCCTCAATTAAATAAGGTAACAAAATATGCTGGGGTGGAGAGGGGGGCGGGGTGCAAGAAGTGCTGTAATACAAGTCTAGCATCACTTGTGGCGCATAATAGTCTCTCATTCTAAAAAAACCGTCGGTCCTTAAAGCGTAAAATATGTTTCATTCACCTCACACTTGCGCACTGTGCAGTTTTCTCGAACCAAAATTAACGAAAAACAATGAATAAAACTAACTCTGGTAATACGAATTATAAGATCGGGTAAAATGTGTGAATATTTGGTTTGTTTCCCTCAGTATTCAGAGTGAAAAAAGTACGCCTGGAACGAACTGTTTCACGTGTCCTTAGGCTAAAGCGAACTTTTCCAGCGACCGCGAACTACGGCAGCCCGGTAAAACGGTACTCATGATGCATATGCGTACTGGCATTGTGCAGGAAAGAATAACAAAAATAAAACATGCCCAGGCTCGAAAGCTCCACCGCAGAGGACACCTTCCGCACACCTTGGCACCACAGTGCAAAAAAGCTATTTTGCGGTGACTTTGATCCTTGGGACGAAGCTATCTTGCTGGAGCGGTGGCTTAGTAAAAGGCGCGGATTTCAGCCACTGGTTGACAGTTGAGAGCAGAAATTTCACCTGAAGCAGTGTATACATCAAAACACTCTTTATCGCGGAGCAGAGGGGACCAGGCAACATCGCCGCGTGCACAGCGCCTGCGGCGGATGACGAAGTGTGTGGTGAAGATGCTCGGCACGTTTGTGACAGCAACGCTGCGGCTCTAGCGAGATAAGAGACCAATTGCAGCCCATTTCAGTGCTTGAAGCTAAAGAGAAAGGAAAATGAGAAAGAAAGGTAAATTTATATCGTTGTGGAGGAGAGATAAAGAGGCGATGAAAAAAAAGATAGTGCAATGTCTTTTTCAAGTGGGCTAGTGTGAGCTAGTTTCATGGCATCACTCTCACTCACTTAATGAATAGCGGAGTAGGTGTGAGATCAGCAATTATTCTCTCAGTGCAAGCCTATTTTATTCATTCATTTCATTTGGCTTATATCTGGACAAATCTAACACCTTCGAATGCGTTTCTAGGTGCACTTTTGTTAAGATGAACTAACAAGACGAACAAAGTTTCATGGTCCTCTAAAGTTCATCTTACAGAAAGTCTACTCGACTTCTAAGTCCAAACATGCAGCCAGCATTTGAAGAGCGTGCTCTGCATTCCTTTGCGTGACGTGTACAGTGCACCCCTTAATGGGCGATCGCCGCTCGAAGAATCGAAGGAATTCCACCTTTTTGTGCCTTCAATGTTCCGACAACGCTTTCCGGAGCTTGTCATTCTGCTGTTCGACGGCAAGCTGGTTGTGGTTGTGCCGTCTCTTGCATAGCACGCACGCTTTCCTGGCATTGTAACCAATGCCAAAAAGTTCTGAAAATCTTGTTTCAGATACAAGAAGAAGGGGCTGCTTTAGGGGTCTACAATGGCACAGCCCAGGCCGCACTTCTGGAGATAGCCGAAACGAACTACATCGCCTATACACAGTACTACGTTGTCGGCGCCATATTCAGGGAAGGCCAGTGAGTACTGAGCCCTGCAACATTTTATTTCTTTTTCAAAAATACAGAACGACACTGTATATTTTTACGCTATGTAAATTTCATCTCCAGTCATTGGTGTCATGCAACAGAAATAACTTCAGGAGTCTATTTCTCTCACTCCTGGTTCGAGACGGTGACAATGACGGGTTACTGTGAGTCTTACTAGTATGATATCGGCATGCCTATGCCTAACGATGTATGACTCAGTTGTAATAATTATCATTTTTAAAAATGGATTTTTGAGGGTGCCACAGAGCCACCAGTTACCAATATTTGCGGCTTAATATCGTCACCAGATAATTATTAACCGAGAAGACTGTTGTTAATAAATATTATTTGGCAAGATCTCTCCGTTTCAGTCTTCTTTGCTCCAGCAACTTCTGGTACATCCACAGCGCTCACTGACCCGCTCCCTTTCCTTACACCGCAGAGTGCAGGCATGGTTCAATCCTTACGCGATGCTGAGCAAGTCCATCGCATTTGACCTTGTGAGCAGTGCCCTCCTTCGCTTGCGCACGAGAGACGCCACGGCTCACTTCCACACGCTCCTGGTTATCCACATCATGCAGACCGTAAGGATGCAGTCATGGACTCCCTGGAAATCGCTTTGCTGGGTTCGAGGCAAAATACAATAGCAGTACATTAGAGGGGACAGTAAACGATCGATAATTTCTTTGTAATTCTCTAGCTCTTCACTACACAACCAGATATATGCAAAACCTATCATCCTATTTTGTTTTTCTGTATATGTGTATATTTTTGCGTTCCTTCTTAATAAAACTTAGTTGAGAGACAGCGCTTGTTTTGTCCCCTTTCTGTGTCCTTCGTCCGTTCGCGCTGAATTTTACCGCCAAAATGAACTACATCCAACTCGCCCAACTCCCCATTCTTCTATCCACAGTTGCCTTGGGGGTCTAGCTTGGACGTATTTAAAAGGGACAGAAAAAGCGGGAAGAAACACTTAACCTCCGTCTTAAGGGTACCACGCGATCGTGTTAGTGGATTAATGTTCATATATGCGGAATTGGTCATTCTCTACATTCATAGACCCTTGGGAATCCTTATACTCCTCCTGGAGCAGTGGCGCAGTGGTTAAGCGACGCGCCACTGCCCAGCAATGGCAGGTGCTCTACAGCTGTGGGGCTTACACGAACCAGGTTGCTCTTCCCGTGCGACCTTTAGCGACCAATCATTAATTTCACTGCCACCTGACAGGGTGGCCAGTATGCTCACAATCCGGCAGACAGGTTTTGACTACGCCACAAGGTCACGTGACCTATGTGGCCCACCTACGTTGCCAGATGTGAGGCTTGAAAGAGTCGCCGTCTCCGACCATTTTTTCCGATATGGGGGTACAAACGCTGCCGCGCTGAAGAAAACTTACAGGGAGACATAACAAGCCACTGATGTTTGGTCGTTCTGAACATTTCTGCTCTGCATTCGCTTACATAAATATTTTCAAGCTGGCTTCCTAAGGCGACGTCAAAAAAAAGGCCTATTCTCAAGCTAAATCTTGTCTATGGTCGCCTTCTATAGCCGGTATGCTTCAGACGAGCACCATGTGGGTTTGCTCCAAGTGTTACGATGGCTCCAATTTGCGGTGCATCTAGTTGTAGCTTATAGCTGTACGAAAGGTTTATAGGGCTGCCTTTTGTGCCGACCCCATGCGTCCACAGAGCGACGTGGACGCCAACAGCCATGAGGACGAAGGAGTCGTCGCCCGTCCAGCCTTATCGGTGTACATGCCCATGGAGAGTGTCCACGCACTTGTCGAGCATATGGTCAGCGTGTGGTCACTGCTCGCTCCAGTGGCGACCGGACTCTTCCTCGTCGTGTTCGTGGCCTACCCCAGCGCCGAGTCTGTGAGTCGCTTCATCATGCTGCAGCTCATGACGGGCATCCCCGGCTGGCTCCACTGCCTCGTGAGCTGGGCGGTCGACCTGCTGCTCTACTTCTGGACCACCGCTGCGGTCTCTGCTGTGTTCATATCCCACTGCTCTCTCAGCGCGATCTCTTACGGTAGGTTCACAGTTAACGTTTAACGCCTTCCTTGAATCGCACTATTGATATTTGCTATTCCTTTTAATGTGACTGCTCCATTGACGGGTGCATCGAAGATGTGCACTATTTCTTTGTTTCCCGAACAACTGATCGTCATCATCATCTGTCTTTCTACGCCCACTTCAGGGCAAGAGCCTCTGTCATATCTCTCAATTTAACCCTGTCCTGTGCCAGCTGCGGCTACCGTATCCCCGCAAACTTCTTAATCTCATTTGCCTACCTCACCTGCCGCGCCTTATCTTCCACACCCTGCTACGCTTGCCTTCTGGAGAACTCCAGAATCTGCACCCAAAAATTGCTTGAATCCGTGATTCCAACGTTAAATCTCATACAGATGCCTTGCTGGCCCTGGTCGCATCGTTCAGCGGAATCGGCATCCTTCTGCCTCACCTCTTCGCGTACTGTACGAGGAACTCCGGCAGGGCCTACGTCATACTGATCCTGTTCTTCATTGCTGGAGGTACGTCGAATCCGGGCGCGGTCCGCTGCTATTCAGCTGAGGGAGAAATAGCTTCATAGGAATAGCACCGCTTCACAGCGATATATAGCGGCATGTAGGAGTTCCTTCTTTGGAACCGACGTGGCCTTTCATACAGTTTAGCCTTGGCCCTAATTCCCTTAGCGAAAAGTAATACGTTTGGAATATCTGGCGGGATATTTATAATATATTTTAAACAAATTTTGTGTTCATAAATGCACTAAAAGTATGCAGGAGATACATCCCTGAAATTTTATGCTTTGTATTCAAAATATATTCATAAAATTTGCCAAGAATACGTCGCTTAAAGCACCTTTCAAGCACGATTCAAATACGTGAAAAAACATGAACGCGATTTTGGTACCTTGTCAGTTTATTAACAGTTTACTTCCTTAAATGTGAAATAAATGCCTCTGAAGTGTACTTAAATTTTTAAAAATGGGAAGGCCTGTTAAACATATTAGAAGCAGCCTTTTAGTTGCCCTAGAACAATCTAGGGCTAGAAATCGCGACAAGGGAAATGGCATTTGCATGTTGGCAATGTATTTAAAGTGTAGTTTTTACTAATCTGGCATTAATTCGTCCAAAGTATACTCCGATTCTAACGAATGAGCTGTCCGCGTAAACATACTTGCAGCACACTTCAAGCTGCCGTTGAATATTCTAGTGCTCGAAATTGCGTTTCGGGAAATCGTCTTTACATGTTGGCAATATATTTAAAGTGTACTTTCGTAAATACGAATTTAAGTTGTCCAAAGTATACTCCAGTTTTAATAAATGAGCACTTCGCGTAAGTATATTTGCAGCACTCTTCAAGCTTCCATAGATCAATCTAATGCTCTAAATCACGTTTCTGGAAATCGCATTTGCATGTAGGCAATGCATTTCAAGTGTGCTTTCATAAATACGAAATTAATTCGTCCTAAGGTTACTTCCATTCTAACAAATAGGCAGTCTGCGTAAACATATTTTCAGCGTACCAAGATATCGTGGAACAAACTAACGGACGAAATCAAGGAATTGCGAAAACTCCTCTTTTCTGTCGTCCTTCTATTTATGGTGACTGCTAGAATGAAGGCAATCACCACTTATTTAAGTTGCGTGTGGACAGCGTGATAGCATTATACCGGCAAGGGCGCCATGCGCGCCTCCGGGCTCGAACATGCCAGCGAAAAGAACCCCGTCTGGCAAAGCCGACGGGCTCCCATAGACATCCATGTATATGTTAGTTGACAGTTCGACTCCTGACCGATGCGTGACGCAAGTTACGACTAGCAGTTCGCTTCTAGACAGCATCCTGATTTGAACGCAACCACTCCGGCAATTGTGCGACAATTTGAGGGCCCACAGTCTTTGCACAAAAAAGAAAACGCATCACCGGTAAAAATAATGTGTTGACTCTACGGGGTATATATAAGGCAAGCCAAGTGTTACGGCTGTCGGAAGAGTTTCTGTCTGCATTTGCTGTGTGGCGACATATTCGCCGTCCCGTCACGTGACCTTGCACTATCTTAGACTTCATGATGCTTATAGCCGGTTCAGTCATTAATTCTGCTGTGGAGAACAATGATCACTGCCATCCGGTAAATCCGACTAGTTCACCATTTTTTAAGACCCAGCGAGTATATTTTAGTGTGTTAATAGTGTATTTTAGTGTATTTTAATGTAATGTATATAATGTATATTTCAGTATATTTTTAATGTATAAGTATACTAAGCGGACAGAAAATGTATTTTTGATGCATTCGTAAGAATGTTGAAAATATTGCTCCCAACGTACTTAGAATGCATTCGTATTGAAATTTAAGCATAGGGACCAAAATGCAAAATTAATATGAACTTAGTATAACGTGTTCGAAATGCATTTTCAAGCCCTCCCTTTTTTCGCTAAGGGTAAGCATGAATTAACGGCTCTGCTGACATCGGAAAACCTTCTGCCTCTTCGCAAACCTGCCTGCAAGTCATGTAAAGCCTCTGGACTCAGGTTAATGGATATCATAGATAAGCTTATTTCTACAGCGGCATCAAGTAACATCAGGGACCTACATAGTGTTCCAACGGAAACTGGGAATTGAGAAGGGAGGTGACTACTGGGTGGTGGTGTTAATATATTCATTGAGACCCAAGGAAGGGGTAGCGGGTAGTGATTGTTGTAGTCCTTCGTAAGTGGGGACCTCAGTTCAAGACCCTGTAACTAGAGGGATTCGAAGCGCCCGGTTGATCAGCCGTTGCTTTTAGCTCGAACCGCACAGAGCAGCCTCCCAGGAGTTGAAAGATGGATGTGACACGGCTACTTGGTGCTTACACGGCTCTTGGCCCTCCCAGGGGGTGGGATAAAGGCTGTGGTTTGAGTTTTCGCGTGCAAGATCTTGCGGATAGATCGATGGCAACGGGAGTACCGCAAATGCCGCAGGCTGAATTCATTCCTGCCTGTCATAGCTCCGTCGTGTGTAGTGCTTGTGAACGTGTTCTGATTTTTGCATTCAGTTTTTGAAACATGACAGTGCTGAGGCCGAGCTGGCGCCCGTATTGCCTTGGAAGACGAAAACCGAATGTCGTTAACAACATTCTCCTTTGCGCCTACTGCGGATATTTTTCTTCAGTTTCATTTTCAAAAACCAGATGACATGCGCTGCCATCGACTTTCAAGAGACTTGTTTCTACTGTCTTATCGTGCTTAGTATGTGTGTCAGTGACAGCTCTGTTCTGGTAAAAGCACCCACTTAGCTGTGATGCTGAACACTTCACTCTACTCAACTGTGGGCAAAGAAGATATCACGCGTGGCGGTTGGGCCGCATCCACCGCAACCGATGCTACCAGACCTACGCCGCCATGACAAGGAGGGCTCTGCTGCGCCCGCAGGATTGCTCTCGATGCAGGTGGCCCGGTTCTTGCAGATCTGCACCAGCGTGCTCGCCGGCTTCTGCCGGCTGCTGCCTCCCTGCTCGCTGCTCATGGGCGTCGTTAAGGCTGTGACGCTCGAGTGGGTGCACACCAGCTGCCAAAACCTGGCCGGCTGGCGCAGGGGCAACATAACCGCGCTGGTCGCCTTCTGCCGCGAGGTGTTCGACTACCGAAAGAGCTACGCGGCAGACAGGTTCACTGGCCTCGCCCAGGAACCCATAGACATGTGCTGCCTCAGTGAGTGCTTCGCGAGCAGTGTGCCTCTCACTTATACTCCGGCAATCCTTCCCTGGGAGTCAGCGGGAGTTTGGATTGTGCACTTTATATCGGCACTGCAGTCACATCTTGCATACTATTAAACGGTTATCAAAGCTGTGCCTCAGAACCTCCATGCCACCGCAGCAGTGCGGGATGGTGACAACCATTGTTTTGCAGGGAGGCACCATTTGCGATTCTTAAGTATTGCGTAGATTGCTCTTTGTTAAGAAGAAGCTCGTAACTTCTTTCTGAAATTACTTTTATGTTGGGCAGCTAAAGCTTTTTCTTCGTTGCTGCAGTGCTATTTGAAGCCAAAATTTAGATGGGCACTCAGACCTATAAGCTGGGAAACTGTGGGAGAGATAAACGTGAAAAATTATGGGGACGCTTAAGTCCACATAAAGGGGAAATGCGATAGTGGTGTGTTTTGGATCCACAGATGAAAGTGTATGGAGACGGCATCTAAAGCACAGCGCGAGAGACTGGCAGTTAACCACGTGGCATGTTCGGCGGCGGCTATAGCGGAGTGATCTAATGCAGTGTCCAGCGAAGCTGATCTGTTATCGCCGCTTGTGGGGGGTCCGAATCCTGCTCATGACAATAAAATGCTTTAATTCATTCATTAATCTGTCCATCTTGCACTTTGACGACTGCAGAGATATGTCTGCAGAGGGGCAGTGCACCTCCAGTCTCCAGCTATTTGCGTTATTATTCTAAACCATAGTGTAACTGAGCTTGTCGCCTTTACTTGATATAGTCAGTCTTAAAGGCTTTCATTTGAGTAACCTAAAATAATCTTGTCCCAATATAATTCATTCAATGGCTGACACCTATTCATGAACACGATTAGCAGAATGGAGACAGACTGTGCGCAGACCTTTTTAATGCTTTCAAACACTTCTCGTGTATGCATGTTTATAAAGCTGCCCATGTCATATAAGCTTCACATGCATTAAATAAATACTACTTAGAACAATACAGATAATAAAAATATAAAAAAAATCAATGAATATTCAAGTATATAAGATTGGATGAGGAAATTACTGACAGACTATTACTCTACTTGGTAATGCGAGATTTGAGCGCAGCTCTTCACACACCACCTGCCAAATAAAATGTACTAGTATGTACCTGTACATGTAACATGTACCTGTGGCATGTTACTCTGCCAGCCACCCTCTAGGGTCAACCCGTGGCAGCCAGCTTCCGGTTGTCCACCCCTCCACTTTCGCCTTGTCAGGTGCCGTTTCGCTCTATTACAACCTGCCAACACGCTACCTGTCGCACTCCTTCGCACGCCCCCTGACAGGTGACGTGTTACGCCGGCAACGCCTACTACCGTGCGGGCACCTACAGCAACGGGCGCCGAGGAGCTGCGATCTAAAATGAACAAGAAACTCGAAGTCTTGACACCCCCCCCCCCCCCCCCCCCACTAAAAAAAAAAGTTCCGAGGTCCCTAATGACGCTCCCTGCTACGCTTGCCCTCTCCATTAGCGACGGCGATGCAAGAGAGAGCATACCTATGATACCGGAGACGTACTGCCGTGAAAGTATACCGGTTTGCCGGACGCCTGTTCGACACTTGCAGTGGCGCCGCCTAGCCGAGACTCTACCCCTGAGTGTGCGCAGCCGGCGTCGTAAACCTGTATACGCCTACCTTAGTACTTCTCCGGTATGCTAAAGGCAACTGCTGTCGCTGCTTCCCAGCTGCTCCGGTGGCGATGGATTTTCGAGTCTGGCGGCGCATCCTTGATGGTCACACGAAACTTGTGCCGTCATCACAGTTTTGAGCAATCAGGGAAGTTCCATACATCCGGAGAAATAATTTTGGCTTAATGACAGCTCCACTGCTATCGCATTTAAACAGTTAACGTCCATATTGTCTTGAACTGGTTACACAGACGTCTCAATGGCCGCCTTGCTAACGATCACGAGTGCGGTAATCAGCTGGTATTTGAGCTGGTATACTGTTAAACCTAGCTATACTATGACACCGGTGCATGAATAGCTTCCAAAGTGTGCATCGAAGCAGATTACGATAAGCGGAATAAATAAGGCGCAACTTTTTACCCTGCTCCTGATCACCAACAAGCCGGCCCCTGTGACATGAGGGCAAGGTGTCAATAAATTTATTTCACTGTTAAATATCCTACCATCCCAAAGGCCCCTGTAATTACTCTTTACATTTCAGACAGCCGTTGACATTCAGAGACAAGCTATATTCACTGCTTTTCTTTATGTTTTCATTCTTGCGGTGAAGGAAAGCAGTGCTTGCCGGGGAGGCCATTGAACTTCTTTGATTGCGTCCACGAAAAACAATTACAAATGCAGACAAAATAGCAAGCTTGTCGAGAATGACGGGGATCGAGCACCATTATGGCTATTCCATAGTGGAGCAGAGATAGGATCTTTGGTGAAACTGTTCTTTATAACAGTGACGCTTTGGCGGCTGGTTCCCGTCGCCACGCAGCTCTCGACCCGTCCAGCGACGTGAACTGGAGCCCGTTCCAGATGTACCACGTCGGCGTCGGCCTCGAGCTGGCCTCGATGCTCGTGCAAGGGGCGCTTCTCTTTCTCTTCATCAGCTGGCGCCACTCGGGCCGCGCCGCTGTGCCGCGACTCCGTTGGGGAGCTGCCCGACCGAGAGAACCAGGATCCGGACGTGTACAGTGAGACGCAGGTAGGTGGGTGTGCCGCCAGTTATCTCGCAAAGCACCCACTTTCACACTTACGCACGCGCATGCTTACCATGATCACTCAAAATGGCCCCGCTGCGGTGGCTAGCCCAGCAACAAAGGCACTCTACGGGAGTTTACCGCGGTATACCATGTTCTAAAACATGACTTAAGAAAAAGAATAAACCAGCTCAGAGCCATGACTTGGGAGTAATTAACTTTCATGGGGGGAATGTACTCTGTAGCTATCGCTGTTCACTGGTCCGCCCTAACCAGTATGGAACAATGCTCCTTCCA
This sequence comes from Amblyomma americanum, assembly GCF_052857255.1. NCBI lineage: Eukaryota > Metazoa > Arthropoda > Arachnida > Ixodida > Ixodidae > Amblyomma > Amblyomma americanum. Next base: position 122,018,234 of record NC_135499.1, read on the forward strand.
AAAGAGCGAGAACTGGGTCTAGTAGGTTGTACATCTTACAAGGAACGCGCTATACACATTACTGGCGACTACGAAGCTTATGACACGACACACAAAGCTCGACCATGTGTCTTGTCAGTTGTTTCGTGGTCGTCAGTAAAGTGGATAGTGCATTGCTTGTATGAGTCTTCTCTCCTTTTCTGTTGATGCAGTTGGGAACACGCTCTTGATGTACTCAAGCGTAGGGGAGCCGGGCCGGCCGATGATTGCGTTTCGTTTTCGTGATGTTTAGACACCGCAATTCCATGAAAACGCCAGCTTGTCCACTCTGCACAAAGGATATCAGAAAGAGTAAGAACGAGAACCAACAAAACTGTCCTCGCAGTGTAGTAACGGGTCTGTCGAACTTGTCTACTAGCATTGAGCTTAACCCCGCTCTCCTCGGTTTCATCGCCGCCGCCTGCAACTTGGTGTCGTTTCCGCAGGCCGTGTACCTAGCGTGCCGCGACCGCTCGCTCTCGGGCTACACGCTGGTCGCCGAAGACCTGCAGAAGTGGTTCCGCGGAGACCACGCCGTGCGCGGCTTCAATGTGGCGCTGCGGCCGAGCGAGTGCTTCGGTCTGTTTGGCGTCAAGAACTGTGGCAAGAGCAGCACGGTTCACATGCTGGCCGGCCTCTCACTGCCGACGCTCGGGGAGTGCCACATGGCCGACGCCAAGCTGTCCTGGGGCGCCAGGGCCGTGAGTATACAAGTCTTGCGGATAAGCCGATGCACTGTTTACAGGGATAGCACTATTAAAAACTTCTCCGGGGCGACAGCATCACCATGTGTGCAGTAGTTGCAAACCAAAAAATTCAGCAATCTTGCTAGTGTCCATAGAGAATATTCATGTGAGCCGTTAAGTTTGGGAACCCAGGATTCTGTCCTCTGTATGTCATGAGATCCAGGCGGGTGTGGACTGTGAGCGTTGAAGAGCATGAGCCTTGGCAGCTTTGAGAACGAGTCCAATATTGCGACAGCGTCCGGCACAGTGCTCTGCTGAATGCTGCGACTTCTGGACGTGATACGCGCTGGTGTTAGAGACAAGACGTTTCCTTCTTGATTATGAAGTGGCTCTTAGCGACTAGATCTGTAGGGAGTATTTAGCTTTAGCGTAGTTAGTGTCGCAGCAGCATTAATCTAAACATTCTATTCCTTCAACCAGATTAGGAGGCTATTCTGTACTAAAATATTATTGTGCGAGAGTATCCATCTTCAAATAAATCGGCCACGCGCAGTGGCAGTCCCGCGTGGGCTTCTGTCACCAGGAGGACACGCTCATGGACGAATTCACGGCCGTCGAGACTCTGCAGTTCTTTGCCCGGCTGCGAGGCGTGCCTGGCGAGAAGATCGGCGAGCTGGTCAACAGCCTCGTCAGAGTCGTGGACCTCACGAACGTCGCCCATCGGAGATGCCGGGAGTACTCGTAAGTGGAACCTTCGGCAGTGCTTGTGGCGCATCTCTCAAGCAAGGATTTTGGAACAAAGGACACTTGCGAGAGAAAGCCGTGGACGGCGTGCGCATGCATGTTCGTTGTGCCTGCAGCAGTGCGCCCGACTGTTCTATCTTCTAAGGCGAAAGCCTGTAATGGCTCATGCTCGCGTCCGTCCATCCGTCCGTCCGTTACGCTCTTCGACTCGATAAGAAAAGAAATCTGTGCACGGTGTGATTCGAACCATCATCATACCGTTCCGCAGCCGAGCGTGCTAACGACTACGCTATTTCCTGCCAACGCGAATGTAGTTCTCTTTGTCGAGGACGCTGGAGAGGGTTTGCAGAAAGGCGTCGAATCAGACGGATGCCTCTCAAACGCCCTCCAGTGTCTCCAGCACTTAAGATTCACAAACAATGGTGTGCTTAATTAAAACCTTAACCGCACATCAGTGACACAAGCAGCAACACCGCGCTAAAGGCTTTCGCCTCACCGCACTTTAGGTCAACAAAGTGCCCCCCTGAATTTTTCTCATAATAGCCTGCAGATGAGTGGCTTACCGTAATATAAGCAGCCGACTCTACCTCAAACTTCGGAATTCCACTTCGCAAGTGCTGAATTATTTTTTTTTCTCCTGCTGCAACTTGCTCCAGAGGTTTCTATTGACATATACGTGTGGTACTTTTCTTGCTGTTCTTGCTGAAGGTAATGTGCGTAACCTTAACTACACCGCTACTTGCCGTCTTAACTTTTCTTTTAATATCAGAGCGCTTGAGTTTTCCTTTGAAACTCATGTCGATATGGCCTGTTGCTTTTTTACATTTCCCACTTCGGTCTCTTCGGTTCCCTGACGGTCAAGGTTGAGATGAACCTATGCGAATAAAATACTATTTAGACAATTCGTTACGCGGTAGTTTCGATAGAGTACTCTACTGGGTTTGTTAATCGCGTTGTGCAGTTCTTTACGGGAGCGGGCTGCAGTGCCAGTGGCGAAATTCGCTAAGCATCTTATGTTAGCGCCAACATACAACACTGATCAGCCCACACTTTGAAACTCTATGCACTCGCTGGTCACCTAATGACAATGAAATGAACTCTGTTCTTGAGATACCTTCAAAGCTTGCTGAACGCCGTTTAATATCAGTCTGACTACGCACAGAGCAGGAGAAACGCCTCTCCCCCATCTGTCCAATTAACCGGGTCCTGCGCCAACTGCGTCCACGGCATCCTGCAAACTTCTTACCCACATCCGCCAACCTAACCTTCTTCCGCCCCTGCTACGCTTGCCTTCTCTTGGATTCCACTCCGTCACCCTTAAGGACCAGAGGTTCTCTTCCCTTCACATTACTAGCACTGCCCAAGTCCATTTCTTCCTCTCGATTTCATTAAGATGTCAGTAACTCGCGTTTGTCCCCTTACCCACTCTACCCGCTTCCTGGCTCATAACGTTACATGTATCATTTTTCTTTCCATAGCTCGCTGGGCTGTGCTTAACTGAACCCTTTTCGTTAGCCTCCACGTTTCTTCGCCGTAGGTGACTACCGGTATGATACAGCTGTTGTATGCTTTTCATTTGAGGGATGTTGGTAAACTCCCATTCATGATCTGAGAGAGTCTGCCATATGCGCTCCACCCCATTCTTATCCTTCTAGTTATTTCCCTATTATGATCCAGATCAGCGGTCCCTACCCGACCTAAGTAGATGTATTCCCTTACCACTTCCAGCACCTCGCTACCAATTGTGAACTGCTGTTCCCTTGCGAGACTGTTGAATATTACTTTTGTTTTCTGCGTGTTAAATTTTAGACCCACCGTCTGCTCTGCCTATCTAACTCATTGATATGCTTTGTAGTTAATTTCCTGAGGTACTTAGCAAGGCAAAGTCATCAGCGAATCGCAAATTACTTACGTATTATTCCTTAACTCTTTTTCCTGAACTGTTCCCATTCCAGGCCTCGGCATACCTCATGTAAACAGGCGGTGAATGGCATTGTAGAATTGTAGCAATTCTACAATTTAAAATTTGCCGTAGTTAAGCCATTACATAAAAGTGGCTAATTAAACGCCATTGAAAATTACAGGCTTATTTCAATTCTACCTGCGATTGCGCAGATTCTTGAAAAGCACCTATTCCGAGTTATGTACAGTTTTGGTTTCCCGAATAATATCATATCGGAGGCACAGTTTGGTTTCATTGAAGGTAAAGGAACTGTTTTGATATCAGAAAGTTTTACTGATAATATTTACTCAAATGTTGACGATAACAAATTCGCATGTGGTCTGTTTTTGGACGCAAGCAAAGCTTTCGATTGTGTTCGGCATGACCTTCTGCTAGAGAAACTTGATGTCATAGGGTTTAGGGGTACGTTCTGTTAATGATTTGCTGAAAGGCTATTTTTCAAATCGGGTTCAAGTTGTTGAAATAAGCGGGCATTGAAGTTCCGAATCATTTTTGTCGGCAGGTGTTCCACAGGGCTCTGTTTTATCGCGTTTGCTTTTCAATTTATTTTTAAATAATTTATCAAGTGCTGTAGCAAAATGTTAAATTTTCAATACACCGATGACACGGTATTGTTGTCAACAAATGCTTCGCCGCTTCTGGCCATCTATGATCTTAGAACCGATGTGGCGCATGTTATGGATTGGTTCTTAAATCATCTTTTTCAATTAATCAACACAAAACTAAACTCATTTGTTTACATAATCCACATAAAAAGCTTTCCGTTGTTGAACCACTGTTTTTACATTATTCGCGTTGTTTAAGTGTTGTTGCATTCCTATTAATTTTTCAAATAATTTCAAGTACCTTGGTATACTTAATGACTGATATGTCTTGGAACAGTCATCTTACCGTAGTATGTAAAAAGCTTCGTTGTTTATCATGTGTACTATACAATGTTCGATATTTATTACCTTTTCAGACTCGCAAGCTTCATGACACATGCTCTTATTTATGGTGTCCTCAGATATGGAGTCACTGTGTATTATCACTGCTCAAAGACATGGCGAATGAAATTAAATGCTATACTAAGGAACATCATTCGTTCCGTGGAATACAAAACGGATGTTTCACCTGACTGCAATTTATTTTCGTTTTTACAGCTAACCCCGTTTGAAGCCTTCTTGAATCATATAGTCATTCGTGCTCACCTTTGGGAGAGTGAATTTTTGGTTCCTTTCATTCCTGTTCATCCTTTCCGACAGCACAGCCGTTTTACCGTACCTCGCTGCTACACTCATTATGGCCACTTCACTCGTATTAATTATATACCTAAAATTTTTGATTCTCGGCCTGATTCTATTTTTTTAGTTTCTTCGCTGTCACAATTAAAGCAGTTCTCAAAAACCCCTATGTCGGCAACTTAAACTGTTTGTTCTTGTTTTCTTTTGATATTAAGGCTTATCTTTGTTTGCTTGATTTGTCACACCTATTTTTCAATATATTTGTCACTCACCGACTGCCTGGTACTGTCCTACAAGACTTCATGGCTTGGGAAGACCTGTCTTAAAGATTGTGGTGGTGGTGGTAGTGGTTTTATTAAAAATAATAGTAAAAAGGAAGGAAAAGATTTTTGCTAGCCCCGGCATCTGCCATCGATACTGAAGCACCTGAGCTGGGGCACCGGAAATAAACGATAGCAGGCAGAATGGAGAAATGAAATGAAAGAGGTGAGGAAACAGGAAGAGAGGAAGGAAACAAGGGCTTCGGTCACCCTCCATGGATGACCTCCGTAAAGAGATAATCGTAATCACTTCAGGACGTAAGTACGGTGGCAAGAATAGTCCTATGCAGACAAATTAAAAAGTCACACGGGAATATTAACACACAAGAATATTTTCGGCTCTGAGCTTTCCATGCTAAAAAGGAAAATCTACGACAATTCAGCAAAACTCGATTTTATATTCGCGGCGAACTTTTAGCGTCAGACGAAGACTGCTTTTGAAGCTAAGGTTGGTCACATTGCATCGAATAAAGACAGCACAAACACGAGAACCCGACACACTGCACTGACTCAACTTTTCGATGGTCAGTGCTATGCTTCTTGTTCCTGTGTCATGCTTTTTTGTTCTGCGATCAACCTTAACTGAAATAAACGGCTTTCCCGAACCCTTGCATTTGAAGCATACTATGCACTAGCACGTAGTACAGTGCACAGACTGAGCCATGTGTGCTATTGTAGCAGCAGTAAACCACGAGCAAAAAATTAGTACACCTAATTGCGATAGTCGGTAATGCGAAATTTAAGTGCAGCTGTTAATGCAAAGCGCACTCAGGAAACGGACAAGGAAGACCAAACAACACAAGCGCTTTGCTGCCCTTCCTTGCAAGCAACCTGACCTGTGTCAAGTTTTTGAGCGAAGTCCACAAAGCCACACGACGCTGGCACATAGAGCTCACAGCAGGTTTGCAAACGCAAATGCTAGGCATTATATAACACTTTCGTCTAAAGCACGAAAATTCCCATAATTTCGCCCTCCTGCACTCGCTGCAATAGGCTCTTGAATTTGCATGCATGCCATGCAAAATCTCTTAACGAGTCCCATTGCCCAGCAAGTGGTTACGACATACCGCATCATCAGCAGCCTTCACATGCATTCGCACTTCACTGGCTTCCTTGAGAACTTCGCTCACAGCTATACCATCTGCAGACAAGTAGGGAGTTCTGAGCAAAGCTCAACGAACATCGCTAAAAATCACACAGCCTAAACTGTTAGAAGGCGGCTAGAAAAGACATGCTGTAACGTTCTCCAACCATTGCTCCATGCGATAGTCAAGGCATCGTGATGATTATTACAAAAGGTTTATGTACAGATCTTTTCCGCAATGAGCTTGAAACACCCAGATCTGGGACGCCAGTACTGGACGGCACGGTCTTGCATCCTGCTCACTCAACTTTAGGGGCGCATGGGAGGTAAACACGCATTCCACGGGCGGTCTACTTTGCGCTAACCTTTTATGCCTTTGACGACACCACTTGTTTAATTATTATTATTATTATTAATATTATTATTATTATTATTATTATTATTGTTATTATTATTATTATTATTAATATTATTATTATTATTATTATTATTATTATTATTATTATTATTATTATTATTATTATTATTATTATTATTATTATTATTATTATTATTATTATTATTATTATTATTATTATTATTATTATTGGAGAGGTTATGTCTCTCTGCCTGACACACTTCCTTATTGTAATTTGATTTCCGGCTTTATGGGGAACTCCGGTAGGTGTGCAGGCGTAACAGATGTCTTCCAGTATTTTCACATAAGACACCTCTACATCCTCATTCAGGAATGCCTGCCTTCTGTCGATAGCATTACACGCTTTCGTGCTTTGGCGTTTCTTAATAAGACCTTTCGTCTCCTGAGATAGCTTGCCGCTATCCTGTCCAACCATGCTACCGCCTACTTCTACTGCGCACTCCGTAAAAATAGCTGCGAGATTTTCGTTCATTGTTTAAAGATTAAGATCTGCTTCCTCGGTTGAAGCCGAATATCTGTTCTGCAGCGATATCCTTAGTTCCTCTACTTTTCTTCTTACTGCTAACTCGTGAATTGAATTCCTCTTCACTAGTTTCTTCCGTTCCCTCTCCAAGTGTAAGCTAATTCGAGACCTTACCATTCTGTGGTGGCTGCAACGTACCTTTCCGAGGACCTCCACATCCTGCATGATATCAGAATGAGCGCATAGAATGAGCGCATATCGAGACCAGAATGAGCGCATAGAGCGCATATTTCATTTTTAGTCTCACCATTGGGGCTCTTCATGTAAACAACGCAGTTTTGTTAGTCATAAAATTCAATATTTTTCGAGACAGTGATGATGTGACGTGGTCATTTGTCATGGCAGAGCGCTGTTTAGTCAACGGGGTGTGTCACATAATAAAACCAAGAAATAGGGCTGGGTTGGCAGGTGCACTGAGAGGTGACAGTTAAGTGACATGGCCGGGCGCTCGATGGTGGTCGGTGTGCGCCATGTCATGAGACCACGTGACATGGCTGAGCGTGGTGGCGGGCTAGGTGGCAGTTGAAGGTGCGCTTGGTTATGTACAGACGTCTAAAGATAGCTCCGCGCATCAGGTTGGGATGAAGCCAGAATGAACACCCCCTGTGTCTTCTGTACTGGGAAAACTCCCGAAGTGGAGAGGGCGACCACGGACGTACGCCGTTGAAGATAGAGTATCGGCGGCTGTACTGGTTCAGCACATGCGCCGAGCAGCAGTGACGGCTGAGGAGAAGCAGGCTGAGCGCGCTTCAGACTTTAATGATATCGCATTCTCAACCCGTTTTGTAATGAAGTGTTCTTCAATTTTTTTATTATTTTCGTTATGGAGGACACTGGTGGCTGTGCAGCCACTATAGATACGTTCTAGTATGTTTACATACGGCTCTTCTAAACCCTGATCCCGTCTTTTCTGCGTGACTGCTGAGGTTTGCACTGATTCAGATACTGTCTCGTAATTTATAATGGCTGTACATAAGGGTTGGTTATATTTTGCGCATTTCTGTACAACGTGAATAATGCTGTGCCTTTACGAAAGCCTGCCTGGCTCTTTGGTTGATCGATGTTTAAGGTTCTCCTGATTTTATTATTAATTACCTGAGTACGTACATTGCAGGCAGCATACAGTAAGCTGATCGCTTTTTTCAAGTCCATCACGTCTTATTATGGATTAAAACTATCCTTACCGCGTCCTCTTAGCATCGTTACCCTGCTAACGATTACTTCGTGCACCGATTTCGGAACGTTTCGCGTTGCTTACGGGCACGATGCGTCATCTGGTTTGTCATTAGACAAATAAAAATTGGGGAAGACACTTAAGTTCTGCCTTAGGGTATGACACGATAGAGTAGTGGGTTAGGCTTTCGATTCTGAGCAGTTTACACCTTTGAACCCATTTCATTTTTTAATTGTTTCAGTTATATAACTGATCAATTGCACACTCCAAATTTTCTTAATTAGCATCATTAACCATTGGCTTTTCATTCTGAGCATTTTAATACCTTTGAACCCCCTTTTCCCTAATTTTTCATTTCTTCAATTAATCAATTAATTGCAATTATTTCATTAACTCGTGCTCCTTAACTCGTGCCGCGCTTCAGTTGTTGCTTTACAGCAAGACTCCTATTCGATATAGCAGTTTGATTTTTTCAGAGATGCTGGCCAATATAATAAAAAATATTTCAGAAAATTTTAATTTTTTCCTTTTTTAGATATAAACGTATTTTTTCAAGTTTTATTCAATTCAGGCCTCAAATCTTGTTTCTGGCAAATAAAGTTTTTTATTGCAACGCGCAGTTCGCTATTTAATCTTATGTGCCTAAAAAGCACAATTATTAGCCTTGTTTTCGTGTTTTGCATTGCTTTTTAAATCCAATATTTTTTGCAGGAAAAAAAGTACTGAAACCTAAAAAAAAGGTCGTTATCCCAGTGGTAAGGAAAGAGTTAAGATAATGTTATTTTTTGAATATTTTGGTAAAGTCAAGGTCATGGTGCATTACTTATTCAGTGTAGCAAATTTTTCTAGCACAATCTCGTCGATGTCCGACAGCACATTTGCTGGTGCGTCATCCTTGTCAGAAGTGCCAGGGAGCAATATGCTGCCCTGAACCATTCAGAACACTTCCAGCGCGAGGAACCAGTGTGAGGCGGGAACCCAACTCGAATGCACTTCAGTATAGCCGTCATCGGCAGCCGGTGCTGCCTTGGCCGCATAAGACCGGTGCTGCTGCTATACATCTCTGTATAACTCCTCGGCTACTTTAAATATATTATTCACATTTATTATCGAAATTTCCTTCCTTGTGTTTTACCTCGTGTATCTGATTTTTGCCTATGCCTAATTCCCTCTAGACCGCTTTTAGGCTCCCACTGTATTTTAGAGCATGCTTGATTCTCTTTATAATATACTTCCTACATCGGTCACATCACGCTTATTCACTAAATTGTATTACTCGGCCAGTTCTGTTCTGTCTGTTGGGTTAAATGCTTTCCCGCTTTAGAACACTGCTAGCGTGCCTCATAATCTTCAGACTCTGGGGAAAGTTCTTTACTGGATTAAAACACTGCACTTTATGGTACACGCCAATCACGCATCCGGAATAAGTTCAGAAGTCACGGAATACTCGTACCGTTCTCACATTAGTTACCTTTTCAAATCCTGCACAGCAGAAGCGGAACTTTGAGCAGATCTTCGAAATGGTTCCACTCTCTGTTCCAACGTTAGGCTCACGGCGGCAAAAGAAATGTCAAGTTTATGGCGCAAATTCAGTCTATTATGAACACTCGGAAGAAGATGCAGCTACCGCTTCTTAAGGACATTGAGGGACATGAGGAAAATCCAATCGGAGGGACATGCGGCTGCTTCATTATTTGTTCTTTCATGTACAGATGACAAACTCATCGACCTGAAATGTAAGGTTTGACTCAGACTCAGAGTTCACGTTTTTCCTCAGGTCTGAAAATTCTACCAGGTAAAAGTTGTTTTTTTTATCAAACAGGACACATAAGTGCTTTCCAGTTTGTTGGTCTCTCATTCTGCAAGAAAAGTAACTGTGCCCGGCCGAACAACCTAGTAGCTAGCTAACCTCGTGTGTTTCGGCCAGACGTCTCTCAAAAATACACTGCTTTAGAGCACTTGAATCCAGGTAGGGTGGCCGAAAGTGATTTCCTTTAAACGGCATCCGTCTGTGCTTCTCCACGTGGCGCTCCGGCTTCGAGCAAGGACTGCGACTGAGCTACCTTCTCAACTGCAACTCATGTCTGTGAACTGGCTGTCGCTAAAGTAGACTCCACTCACGTCAGCGTACTGCGTTTTCGCCGCAGCTGGAGCGCCCGACGCAAGCTGGCGACGGCCGTGGCGCTGGTGGGGCTGCCTCGTTTTGTACTCTTGGATGACGCGACCACCGGCATCGACTTGGCTGGTAGGGAGATGATCTACGGGGCGCTGAGGCACATTCGGGAAGCCGTCGGATGCGTCATATTCATGACTACGTACAGGTGCGCTCAAAGGGCGACGTTTCTAATTAAGTTTCATTTAAGTTAATTTATTTGAGGCTGCTGCCTGTGGAGTAAGTTTAAAGCTCAGTGCCGCCTAACTGGGCTTCTGTCCTGCTTAGATGGCCGCAAAGGTCATGCGCTGACTTAGCATAACGTGAAAGACACTCGCAGTCTAAATCGTAAACCACGAGTGGCCGTACGGAACAGACTGCTCATCATTATATACGCGAACTGATTCTCATGAAACTACAGAACGTGCTCGTAAAGTGCTACTATGCCACATGAGTGCAGAGGACGGGGTTGAAGTGCATGGCGGCCTAACATGCTGCACGCTCTTCAGTGAAAGATTTCTATGCGGATGTAGCACAAAAAGACCGCCTCGCTACACGATATCAGCTTCCATATTAGGAACCTGAGGTTGTCTAAATTAGAATCCAGAGCCTTTTAATAGAGCGCCTCTTCTTCACTTCGTTTCTTAACCCTTTTCTTCCCCCAGTGACTCGCAAGGCGTTCGAAATGTCCGCCGAGAGTGAGAATGTCACCACGCCTTTGCCTTCGTTACGAAACACTTACATTTTTCTCTTCCCAGCACGGAGGAGTGCCAGGCGGCATGCACCCGCGTGGGAATCATGGCTGGCGGCAAGCTGAAGGCCCTGGGCAGTGTGGAACACCTGCGGGAGAGGTTCGGCGACGGGTGCGCGCTCACCTTCAGGCTGGTGGAGCAGATGACCGTCTACCTGGTCGAGCGCATACACGTCGCACTCACCAGCTTCTTCCCCAGCGCCCGCCACGTCGACTACCGAGAGGTACGTGCGCATGTCTCTTTTCTTTCGGCGACGCGGAGTGAGAACGCACGCTATGATAGCGAGCGTAGTTGGAGGTTACGCTGGCCACTGGCACAGGTCTTTAACATAGTGCTGTGAAAGCAGACGCGAGAGAATTTTGGCCGGCCGGTTGTCACCACTATCCTACATTTTGGTCTACCCGTCTTCCTTGGACTGGTAGACTAAATTCTCGGTACCAGTGCTCAGTGTTTCCTCCTGGTGTTGTCTAAGTACCCACATCCAGCTCCTGCCGCGGCCAACCCATGCCAGAAAGGTTCCTCATCTTATCTTACTGCCTAACTTTTTGATCGTTCTGAGCAGGTCTTCCTTCAACTGTGCTCCTTTAACACTATTATCGTCCTTGTTACCTTAACATATCACCGGTCACTTGTCCCGATACATATCTCACTTCGATGCATTGTTCCCTTTACGATAAAATGTTAAGAACCCAAGTTTTGTTAATAAAACAAGTATTATTCACGGAATGTGGTTTTACATTCCAGTATTGGGAATAATGAGTTTGATGGCTTATTGAATGCGGAAAGGGCAGCTTAGCCGAAGGATTTCTGGCTGAATAATTCCAAGGTTATAACATGAAAGGGAAGGGAACTGAATTGCGGCACATCAGAATATGCAGTAACGTGGACTAGTTAAGTATAAATTAAGGCAGTATTCATCGTGGCGTTGTTCTTTCACAGCCTTCAGTTTCGCAAAAGAGATAGACTGCTGTTCGCGATGGTACGTTCCATTTTCATGGATAATGCAGACACAGCAATATTGCGCTTAGCACATGATGCCATTAGTTTCCCATGTTCCTTAAAACCAAATACAACACTTTGTCCATGTAAAAGTTACGGCCAGTTGCAGCAGCTACTAGATAAAAAATTGGCCTCAGATAAAGAAGGCTAAGACTGTTCAAAGTTAGACGCTGTTTTATAAATATTGGCGAGAATAACGAGCCCTAGCTGTTTATATGCAAGTCAGCATTCATAACAAGCATTGCAACAAACATAAGACATGTTTGCAGGATCAAGTATTTCAAGCTTTTCAACGCTGCTGAAAATTTGGAGTACATCAAGCAGCAAAAGCATTGGCATCTTAGCGAGGTGGTACGGCAGCAACCTCACTCAGCCGACGAAGGACGAGAGGAAGAGCGGCACAAGAGGCATCCATTTGAGAGGGAATGGACGCACGGCATTACCGCTTTTCTACGCCTTTCATCCGGTCCTGTGCACTGCTCCGAGTCGTACTTAGAAGGTATCAATTTCCTGTGGATTTTACATGCGCACGAGACAAGGACCGAGACCTTAAAACTGGCCGCCCTGCAACTGTGTATACCTTCGCTATGAGGCTATTGCTCATCTTGTGAAGGCAAGGTTTCTTTATGGTCATATTCAGGCATCCAATGACTACCCCATTTTTTACAAGTTTTGAATTACATCACTAGGGCTTCTTGCTCCCCAGTTTAATATTGCCAACAAAGGTGAGCTTTACTCTATTTACTGTAGTACGCTATTTTGTGAAACTTCATGCGTGAATTTAAGTCCGGACCCGTTTTTTTTTACGAAACAATAAAGAACATATGGCACAGTTTCTGGCTCGAGGCATTTGACAAGCACAAAAAAACCATCCACATACCTACAAATGCGTATGAAACGACCGGCCAGGTCTCTCTCCGTTTTCTTGTGGACTTGGCAAAGGGTTTATGGGGGTTTAACGTCCCAAAGCGACTCAGGCCATGAGCGACTGCGTAATGAAGGGCTCCAGAAATTTCAACCACCTGGGGTTCTTTCACGTACACCGACATCGCACAGTACACGGGCCTCTAGAATTTTGCCTACATCGAAATCGACCGCAGCGGCCGTATCGAACCCGCGTCTTTCGGGTCACCAGCCGAGCACCATAACCACTGAGCCACCACGGCGGCGCGAACTTGGCTAAGAAAAGTGCTGCTAAGTACAGGGGCTACTTTTTCTCCTATAGACGCACCAGACGTTTGCAGCAGTGTTTGGCCGCCCAAACAGCGTACGTACTGTTCCGGTAGAAAATGAGGAGTTTTAGAAAGGATCCAGTCGGAATCCTGGCGGATTCTGTCGGAAAAACAGGATAGTCACTGGATGCGTGGATATGGCAGTAAAGAAATCTCGTCTTCACAAGATCAATAATAGCCTCTTAACAAAGGTACGCCGTTGCGGGGAGGCCGGTTTCAAGGCCTCGATTCCTGTCTCGTATGAAGCTCGAATCCTGATGAAACTGAAACACTTTAAGCACGACTTGGAGCCGGGCATTAGTCCGCATGAAAGGCGTAAAAGTAGCGGTAATGCTATATATCCATTCGCTCTCAAACATATTTAAGAAAGTTGGGGCCAGATATCGTGTCAATGTTATGTTCTCAGCTCCTAATAAAGAGGGTAACGAAGGGGCAACTGTCCAAAGAAAACAAAAATGAACTGGCAAGAAGACAGAATGTAAAATAATCCTTGCAAGTTCATTCCCTGTAAGATTGCGCTTGCATATCAGATTCCTTTGTCTTGTGGCCGTACCTATATATGAGAGACAGGCCGGTGTAACAATGTAAGTATTTTGGAGCGCCTAAATTCGTTATGAATTAAGTCTACAAACCTGGCAAATCATTGTTCCGAATATCAGTGTATACCGTTTTTTGTTGACACTGAAGTCGTGTTTGTTCCCAACGATCGCAGTACAAGAGAAGTGGCAAAAGCGTTTCATATCTTTAGGAAGAGAATTAGATGTGTTAGCCTTCCGTAGCCTTCTCATCCAAAGGAACGGGCTTGTTAATCAGGGGTGAACAACGGACAAGATCACACGGGCGTCCGCGAGGCAATGTTTAGAAGAGATAAGCGCTTATATTATTTTGACAGTGCACATGCGCGCAAGCTTGATGTGCTGCTTGAGAACCAGGCATGATCTTTCCATTAAACCCAGCTGAAAGCAAGCGCCGTTTGTGTCCTTTTTTTCGATGCCCTTTATTCGCAGTAGTGTTTTCTAAGTAACTATACAAAATCAACTCACCCAATCCGCCGTTCTTCAGTTATGTTTCTGCATGTGCTGTCTCTGTCGGCTGTAAATAAAGCCGTTTCCTGAACCAACATCTTCTCAGTGAATGCAACAGGTTGTACTTTTATTAACAGGAAAGCAGAAAACCCCCGTCAAGCCCTGCCCTACGCTACTATATAGGCGGTGCGCACGCTTATGCATGGCGGTTAGGAGCAGACCAGAGGACTGATGGCGGTAAATTCCAGAATAGGAGCACCTCGGAAAAAAGAAAGACAGCAGATGTAAAAGATGTGGGGGTTGTAACTTTCGTTCATTCGCTGCCATGCGCTTCACGCAGGGTGTGTTCCTCTACCACATTGCGAGCCGGTGCACCTGGAGCGAGGTGTTCGGCCGCCTGGCGCAGCTGAAGCGCTGGTTCCGTATCGACTCGGTGCTCGTGTCAGACTGCTCGCTGGACGAGATCTTCCTGGGCATGGCGCGCGCCGACATGGCCGAGGACGCTGCCGAGGCCAAGGAGAAGGCTGTCGAGGCCACGGCGAAGGCGCTGCGAGAAGGTGACTGCCGCTCACAGCGATAATTCGGAAATTATCAGCGCTTGGGGAGGGGGGGGGGGGGGGCGGATACATACCTAAAAATACTAGCCACCTACAGGCGCTGACTCTGAAGCTGGTACGTTTAACAGGCTAGTAGATTCACACATGGGATGAGTCTACTGCTTGCCAGGATAAGAGGATACCACGCTAAGTGTGAAAGAGGCTTCTAGTGAAAATCAGGAATGTGGTTAATTGGCTCATAACCAAAATACCCAGAAGCAGCCCATTAAACAAGACAAACGGGAAGGACACACTAAAATGCAAACAGGCGCTGACTCTGGACTGGCAGTGTGGTATTGTTTGTCTTCAATGCATCCCCGCGTGCTTCGCCTCGCAATAAATTCAAGCCCGCCACTCCTGCGCGGCCAATTGTCGCCGATGCAGCTTCACAACATGAAAATGCACCAAACAGTTAGTCAGTCAGTCAAGCGCACATTGTAAAGAGGACTGTTCCCAAATCACTCATTCATGGGTGTTGCTGCACCGTCGCAGATCCGTGGGGCCGGAATCCGCAGAACAAGCGCATCCGCCAGCTGACGTCCAAGAAGCCAGTGCGCGCAGCCAGGGGCGGCGGGAAGAACCCGGACAATGCGGAGAGCGCCTGAAGTGGATTATTATAGCTGTTTTTCTTAATTTGACGAGGACAATAGTTATCTGACCCGTTTATTATTCCCCCGTTTTATTTTACGACAGTTACCTGCCTTTTTTTTCATAACTTCTGAGACCATAACAACCGCAGCGCAACTTGCATGTTCGTGCCCCAACCTCTGTTTGAACGCAAGGTATCAGCTACAGGGCGATCCTCCGATGCTTTTTCCCTCTAGGAAGGTATGGCGGTTAACTTTTTTTCGCAGCTACTCATGTATGCAAGTTTCTAACAGCTGTTCCATGCCATCAAACGACGCGACACCTCTGTATGTAGTATCACGTCTTTCAACATGTCTCACGTTCATACTGTGCTGTCGATAAGACTGAACGTGAAAGTGCTACCTAGACTTGCATTTATTCCGGGGCATTTTGGATGGCAACGCTAGTTGTGACGGTTATATTAGATCCCTCGTGCTTTTGATGAAAGCTGCGTCTACGCTTTCACTTGTCGCAGGTCTTGCCAAGAGCTTTCTTCATTGCCATCCTTATACCGTGCGTAAAACAAGAAACTCTTCTTTTAGTTTGGCGCTGCTATAGTGACCAACGATATCTGAGCATGCGCAAATGCGGCCTGAAAGCATTGTATTCTTCCCTCCGCTTCAACCGAACTGGCCGAACGACTTGAATTTGAATTTATTTCAAAACAAGCATGTTTACATACATTTTTTAGGTGTATGGGAGTAAAAGCCGCTCAAGAGCAGCTTGAAAAAGCTCCCATATTCCTTCTATACTCGGCAGTGCAGGACAGAAAACACAGGTTACACTAAAATGATAACAGATAACAAAAATCAGCCAGGAGCAGTACAGTACAGCGAAAATTGTGCAGATACAACAATACAAGACATTATTAGGCTCACTTTAAAATGGTAGTCTTGCAACCAATACACAGGTACATTAGAATATAAGTTCTCTTATGCTTTAAAAAAAAAAAGTAGAGCTGGTAATGTTTTGTTGTATAACTTTAATCTATTTATTGTATATGGCAAAACATAAGTGTTTGAAATCAATTGTTTGTCCACGAATGTGGAACCTGCCAGTGGTCGTGGCATCGTGTTGTGCGTGTTATTTGTGGGATTTTCATGTAATTTAGTGGTGTCTCTAAATACCATATTGTTTTGATTAACCTGAACTTTATAGGACCTAAGAATGCAAAATTCATATATTTTTTCGTTGAGAAATGGGAGTTAACGCGTGCCATAAAAGATACATTCGCTATGGTTCTCATCGTGGCCTTCTGCAATCTCAGAAGTTTATTTTTACAAGTAGACGTTGTGGTTCCCCCCCCCCCCCCCACACACACGCACCAAATTACAGTAGTTAATATAAGAGTCGGATAAAGCCTGATTTATTGCGATCTTTGTTTTAGTTTGTAATGTGCGCTTAAATTTTAATAATACTCATACAACACGAGCTAGCTTAGTGGTTATCAGGTCCACATGATTGTTCCACAATCAAGAATTCGTTAAATTAAACGCCAAGAGTTTTTACACCACTCACTATTGCTTTTGTGTTACTACCAAGGGTTAAGGTGAGGTCAGTCGCAAGATGCACTTTAGCAACTGTCATCGTACTTTGTGGAATCATGTAGGCCTGTCGCTGGACTTGCAGCGCGGTACAGCGCTGGAAACACTGCGGTAGCATCTCTCCGAAAAATTTGTCCTCACTAAAGACCTTTGGAAAGAATACTCTCTGTACGTCGCCCTATTCCTCACTGGACTTGTACGTCCGGGCGGCGCAACCAAGGGCCAGCTCGTGTATAGTACCTGCGCTTGATTGGATGATGAAAACTCCCATCTGACCACTAACGGCTCCTAGTGGCCGCCGCCTGAATTACTGTGTTCGACGCAGGCTGCGGCCGGCCGCGGCCGTAAGTGCGGAAAGGCGACCGAAAAACGCCAAGCCCGACGGCATACAACGGAACTTACAATTGTCACACTAAATAAGACGACGATAAAAATGTTTCTTTTTGTTTCAGTCACGACCACGGCAAAAAAGGCAGCTGTAGATATAGAGTCGGCCGGAAGAGGGCGGCAAATCCGCTTGCGGGTGATTTGTTCGTTGCTTGGCTGCACAGCAGCGCGAAGCATGCGTGACCTGCCAAATATAACATTTTTGCGTAGTTAACATCCCCTTTTCCAACATTATCTCAAGTGCCTTTGTCTTGTTGCTGCACCGTATGTGAAAAATTCCACGTAGTAATGTCAAATATCTCTTTCAAGTAATCTGTCGCCTCACTACTCTGGAGTGAAAAGCCGAGGACACGTATGAAACCGAATGGTCATATTCTCTAAACTGCTTCCGTTACTGGCTTGTGCCGCAGCAAAAAAAAAAAAAAATCTGAGGGCACTTAGGTCTGCTTACGTGCAGGAATTCGAAAGCACGGGACTTTCTTGAACGCGGGTTTTTCCAAGACGGCAGTTCCCGCCGCCGTGGCTCAGTGGTTAGGGCTCTCGACTACTGATCCGGAGTTCCCGGGTTCGAACCCGACTGTGGAGCTGCGTTTTTATGGAGGCAAAACGCTAAGGCGCCCGTTGGCTGTGCGAAATCGGCGCACGTTATAAAGATCCCCAGGTGGTCGGTCGAAATTATTCCGGAGCCTTCCACTACGGGCACCTTTACGTTGTTTCACTCCCTCCTTTATCCTTTCCTTTACGGCGTGGTTCAGGAGTCCAATGTTATATGAGACAGATACTGCGCCATTTCCTTTCCCCGAAAACCAATTACTATTAGACGACAGTGCGCTTTTTTTTTGTTTCTGTATTCCCATTCGTTATTTATTTTATTGATTATTTTTCTTTTTTCCTTTTATTTATTTTCTAATTATTTCTCTTGGAATTATTTTTATCTTCATTTCTTTTCATTCATTTTTAATAATAATAATAATTGGTTTTGGGGAAAGCAAATGCCGCAGCCTCTGTCTCATATCTCTGCGTACACCTGAACCGCGCCGTAAAGGAAGGGATAAAGAAGGGAGTGAAAGAAGAAATGAAGAAAGAGGTGCCGTAGTGGAGGGCTCCAGAATAATTCTCACCACCTGGGGATCATTTACGTGCACTGATATCGCACAGCACACGGCTGCCTTAGCGTTTTGCCTCCATAAAAACGCAGCCATTCATTTTTAATGTTTTGTGTTTCATTCTGTTTCCTTTTTATTTTATTTGTTTTATTTTCGACGACATCCTTTGATTGACCGGTGAGGTGGACGCTTTCTGCAAACGAACACTTCCGGCGGACTCCTGAGGCAAGTAAGGCTTTCGCCTTAATAATTCAGACGGTTGCGTTTCTCTTTGGGTGGTGTTGACTACACGTAGACTGACGATGCGATGCGACGACGTCTTCCTAATTCATAGAGAGTAAGTCACTTTATTCTAGGACAAATTCAACTAAAAGGTTTATTTTTTTCCTTTCAAAACATGAAGAAAAATCATCAAAAGCGGCGATTCACAAAGAGACCTCACAAATCGGCCCCTGATAACTATTTTCAATCCTATTGTCCCCGCCAGGGTAAACTAACAAAGAGGAGCCGGGGCTACAGAGTCCGCCTTAAGGACGGTTCACATGCAAGCGAACTGGCGACAAGAGCGAACAGCGGCGCGGCGCTCCGAAGCGGTTCGCGAGCTTTCGTTTCACATGCATCGCCGCTGCGCGTTTCCCACCGCTGCGAAAACCAACGTTGCTGGCAAAAGATACGCGCCTGCAACCGGTTTTGGCGGCCTGCAAACAAAAAAAAAGCGTAAATAAACGCATTATTTTGTCAATTCTTTTCACAGTTTCTTTAAATAAATATAATTCTTGCGTTTTAAGCATTAAACAGCACATTAAACAATTTATTTTTTAAACAAAAGGTCGTACGTGCGGCGTACAAACTCGCGTGGCAACGCCGGGCCGTCATTGGTTGAGATGCGGTGCTGCCGCGTGGCCGCCGCGAAAATTTCCAACTTGCCCGAACCTCGCGACGCGGCAGCACCGCATCTCAACCAATGACGGCCCGGCGTTGCCACGCGAGTTTGTACGCCGCACGTACGAACTTTTGTTTAAAAAATAAATTGTATAAAGTGCCGTTTAATGCTTTAAACGCAAGAATAATATCTATTTAAAGAAACTGTGAAAGAATTGACAAAATAATGCTTTTATAATCCGCGAAAACTTCCAACTTGCCCGAACCTCGTCACCCGCCGCGGTGGCTCAGTGGTTAGGGCGCTCGACTACTGATCCGGAGTTCCCGGGTTCGAACCCGACCGCGGCGGCTGCGTTTTTATGGAGGAAAAACGCTAAGGCGCTCTTGTGCTGTGCGATGTCAGTGCACGTAAAAGATCCCCAGGTGGTCGAAATTATTCCGGAGCCCTCCACTACGGCACCTATTCTTACTTCCTTCTTTCACTCCCTCCTTTATCCCCTCCCTTACGGCGCGGTTCAGGTGTCCTAAGATATATGAGACAGATACTGCGCCATTTCCTTTCCCCAAAACACCAATTATTATTATTATTATTAACCTCGCCGCTCCAGCCGCTGGGGCTTTCTCCGCCGCTTGAGAGAGGGTGTACTCGCCGCCGCGGCGGAGTTCGCGAGCGGTTCGCTTGCATGTGAAACAGGCATTACTCGTTTCGCAGAATCGTCTTCACCAGTTGCTAGGAGACGCTGGCTTGCTTGTCTCACTCGATAGTCGTCGTTTGAGACAATATATCTCACATTAAGGAATGAGTCTGGGCTAGACAGAAAACCACGTTTGAGGTAAAGCGCGCAGGAAGGCGCGAGCTAGTGAACACGACCGAAAATCTCTCATGCTTGCTGCTGCTGTCATCGAAAGAGGCAAAAAAAAGTAATCTATAGGATGTGGTTGCCCAGAAACACGTGTGAAGAATTTTACTGACGGTGCTGCAGACGGCAATGAAAAGAGCCTCTTTTTTTCCCCAATTGTGGTTTCTTTACAAGCGATACGAAAGGGAAGAAAACTAAACCTTTACAGGGAAAAAAAGCCGCCTTTCGTTCGCGTCAAGTCGCCACGGCTCCTTTGCTTACTGACTCACAGAAGGTTTGGCGCCATGATATTCCTAGTCAGCTGGCGCGTAGTAGTAGAGTGGTGGTGGTGGTGGAAACATTTATTGCCAAATACAGAGGGGGGAAACCACCTAACATGGCACGAGACAACCCTTAGGGGGCTGCCCTTACAAGGCAAAGGACAACCCTTGGAGGGCTATCCGCTTCAGGGCGTCGGTAATTATCCGGCGCGAGTCAGCAGCAGCGGAGCTGGCCAGGAGAGTCTCCCAGTATGACTCCGCCGTGGTGGGGGATGGAGGGTGTGGGAAGGTAGGTTATGTGAGGAAGACAAGAAGGAAGTCTCCCGGTTTCCTACAGAGCTTACAAGAAGAAAGGAATTGATGGGGTAGCGGGCATGAAGGAGAATAGGGTAGGGAGCAGTTCGGGTCTGGAGTCGGCGCCAGTGGGAGGCCTGGGTTAAGTTAGGGAGGGAGCCGGTGGTGCGTAAACGCGCCGGGTATCTCGGTAGTAGTTAATAATATCTTTTAACGTAAGCAGACGCTCCTGGGATGGTGGAGGAGGTCCAACTCCGGCCCGGAAAGTGAGAGCTCGGGAGAGGGGAGCGGTTGTTATGCCTTCGTGGCATTAAGACAAAACAAATAATAAAGTGAACAAAACGCGGCTACGAGAGCTTCACATACTCGCTTACCCGCAAGAGCAAACGCGACAGCGTGTTGCAGCGCTGCCACGGAGTCCACGGAACACAATCACCTATTTGGCGCGACGCCTTGCCCGACGGAGAAATCGGTCATAGTCTCTAGGAGGCCTCTGAAAGAAGCCCATCCGCCACTCGAAGAGAAAAAAATTGGAAAATTGCCTGTTTGGTTGTTGAGAAAAGTAAATGGCGCAGTGTCTGTCTAAAATCTCGACCTCGACGGACACCTCCACCTCACCGTAATGGAAAGGATAAAGGAGGGACTGAGAGAAGAAAGGAAGAAAGATGTGCCGTAGTGGGAGGCTTCGGAATAATTTCGACCACCAGAGGATCTTTAATGTGCACTGACATCGCACAGCACACGGGCGCCTGGTGTGTTTCGCCTCCATTGAAACGCTGCCCGAACGAACTGCAGTGCCGCGGCTACCAGAATTGACCGTCCTGCGTCTCCGCTGTGATTGTGATTTTAGAGAAAAGGAAAGGCTCAGTAACTGTGTCACATATCGGTGAACACCTCAACTGCACCGTGAGGGAAGGAAGTTTGTAGTATTAGAGAAAAGTCGGAGAGACCATAACGGAGGTCTGTGTCTCCGGTGGAAGTCGCATTCGTTGATCACAACAGCACACAGACGCGTACATCACAGGCGCGCGGGTGATACTGGTTCCATGACATCGCAATGGTTGACACACGCACAAAACAGACGCACAATGGTCCCGTCGCCGCTGCCTGCCCGTCTGAAGCCCGAAGAGGTTGCGAAGGGTTCCACCCACGCTGCCGCCCGCAGGGGTGAAACCATCGTGTTATCACCGGGCTCCGCGTTCGGACCAGTAGTTGACGTCTTCAAAGTTTCCGTCAGCCGGTCCTCAAAATTCAAATAAAAAACACCCCTGCGATGTCAGTGCACGTTAAAGAACCCCGGGTCGCCGAAATTGCCGGAGCCATCCACTACGACGTCCCTCATAGCCTCAGTCGCTTTGGAACGAAGAACTAAGACCGAATCTCACAAGACCCTACACAGGATCGCACAAGCTTTCCAGGACAGCGACAAAGACTCGTGACAACATTAAGAAATCAGTACGTAAACGCCCCAATGATATACCCACGGCAGATGGGTATTCAAGGTCGGATAATACTCACGTGGATAGTGTTTTTACCTCAACTTAAGTCAGAGGTGCTCTTAATAAAATTAACACTACCTCGGAAATTGGGGACAATCTCATCACCAATGAAATGTTGCGCAACTTAGAGGATAAAAGAGCAAAGGCCCTTCCGGACCTCTTCAACAGACACTGGACAGAAGGCGGCACCCCAACGATTGGAAGCACGCTAAAATCATTTTTTATTCCTAAACCGGGAAAAAGGCTATAAATTGGGTACCTCCGCCCAATTTCGCTAAGGTGATGGAAAAGTAATGCGCGTTGTCTTAGACAGGCTCCAAATGCACGCCGACGCGAAAGACACGTTTCCCCCCCCCCCCCCCCATGATTTGCTTTCGAACAGGTCTCTCGACTCGGGACATCATGTAGCAGATACAGCAAGACTCGTAGATCTGTGTCACGCTCTTCCATCCTTTCTCACCTATCACTGATGAACGTAGGCAAACGGACATACGACTACATCGCCAAATTTCAGAGCCAGCGCACGGCTACGCTGCATTTCGGGGACAAAAGTAGCGACAAAATTACACTCGGCACCAGAGGAGCCCGCAAGGCGCTGTACTTTAAACTTTTCTCTTCAACATTCTTATCAGTGGCCTCCCGCGTCTGTTAGATGCTATCCCACATATTCATCATTCTATATAGGCCGACGACATTACCATATGGACCAACTCCGGGTCCGATGGAGAGATTGCAGAGTCATTACAAGAAGCTATCAACACGGTAAACTCTTTCGTGCAGGGGAACGGCCTTGCGTGTTCATCGGCTTAATCGGAAGTCTTTGTTGTCAGGAACAAACAAGCCTCACAGGCAGCACGCGACCCTCGGGAACCCATCTAGTTGCACATTGATAACCATTTAATACCCCCGGTAGCCATGATCAGGGTTCGTGGGATGTTTATTCAGAAGAATACAACACGGGAGCGTTCGGCCGCCTACGTGTCACGGCGCACCAGATAGGCGGCCTGGTGAGGCGAATTGTCACCCGTTGCAGGGGCATGAGAGAAGCCGACCTATACAGGTTCATGCAATCGTTCATTTTAAGTAGAATCACGTACGTCTGCCCGTACTATTATCTGCGTCACAGGGACGAAGAGGCACTTAATAGCATCATACAAGGCGGTCCTTGGCCTGCCGGCATACGCCAACTCAGATCTACTGATGCAGTTGGGAATTTTTAACACGCTCGCTGACCTAATCTAAGCCCACATGAAGGCACAAGTGACTCGCGTAGTATTGAGTAGTATTGAGCTGCGCATTCTCTTGTAAAGCTATGACCGGTGTGATGCGTGGAAGGCACGTAATGGTCCTCATAGACTCTCGGTCCACGGCTTCAAGGCGATCTCATTGGCCTCTTGTAAGATGTTGAAACTGGGCTTGATATACAATACGTGGCTGCAGAACTGCCCTCACCAATTGCCGTGCAACGAACGAGCCTGCGCCACCAGTTTTAGGGGCAATTCTTCTATTCAAACACAAAGACCGAATATCTTGCTTTTTTGCCTGAGAAAGCCATGCAGTCGCTGATCCTGATTAGTGAATAATGAAGCCAAGTATTTTTACACTCGGACTTTCCAGTAGTGGGGTGCCTGATAGACAAAGACGGATTGGACTTGCAGCACGTTTACGGCGTCCCCAGCGGTTGGCGACTGACGTGTATGCTGTTTTATGCACGGATAGCTGAAGTCCGATGGATGATGCGTAATTACAGGTAACATCTAAGGCAGATTGAAGGGCAGCCTCCTGAGTACGGAGATCTTGGCGAGTACTCCACACCGTGATGTCGTCAGCGTACTGATCGAAGAAACTTTATGTCACCGATGTCATGTAAGCGCCAAGCCAGCGGGATGAAAGCAATATTAAATAGCGTTGGCGACAATACTGATTCCTGGGGCACACCGCAGAGAGGAACAAATGATCCGACCGCTTCGCCGCTGAGGCGTATTGCAAATTTTCTGCCTTCCAAAAATGATTGGACAAAACTACGCACTCTCAGAGGGAGATGAAGCATGTCAATGGAGTTCAGAATGGCTGCATGACTGATGTTGTCATATGCCTTTTCAACGTCCATTGCTAAAACAGTACGCACATTGCGGCTGCGGATAGATGACAAAACTGCAGATGCTAAGACCGGTCCTCTGTACCAATATATGGACGAAAGCCGATTTGTGCTGCGTGATAAAAACCATGCTGCGCTAGCCACCATGACAATCGTGTGGCTAGCATTTTCTCTGCCAGCTTGCACAGCGCAGGAGTTAAGGAGATAGGTCGCAAATTGAAGGTCCGTTGGAGGCTTTCCTGGTTTCGGGATAGGAATTACGACAGCGGATTTGCAGCTCTCGGGCACTACGCCATCCAACCATACTTTGTTTACGGTGTCAAGTAGTTGAGAGAGTGCAGCGCTACTCAGGTTCTTGTACACCTTGTACTGAATATTGTCCAGGCCGGGCGCTGTTTTCCGTTTCGCAACATCTCTTCCAGCCAGCAAATCAGGCATAGAGAATGGACACGCAATTCCATCTACGTCGACATCAGACGGCATTTGATATATATGCGCTGGGATGCCTGCCATATTTAAACTAGCGGATGAAGAAGGCACAGCATCGTACTTTGGGCAAAATTTCCGAGCTGCTTCTTTGGCGAAATCATCTGGCGACAAGTTAGCCGTGAAGCATGCGGTTGCCGCTGCGTCAGTCGAACGGCGACCACGTTCCATTGTACGGAATGTTCGCCAGAGAGAGGCAATCGAGGAATTTGCAGAAAATTGTTCGCACCACGCATGCCACTGCCGCCGAGAGAGGTCGCGTTCATATTTGCATGCCTTAGCTGTAAGATAGTGCAATCGCGTACGTGCCTGCGACGAAGTAGGGTCTCGCGTAGCAGCCAGCTCTGCTTGACGGCGTGCCGCCCACAATTTCAGAAGGCCGAGGTCTGGTGCCGGTCGACCAACGTCAGTCCAGATGGTAGTTGTAGCACTGTTGAGCGCTGTTTGTATGCGCTCAAGAAGGATTGGGGGGAGAGATTGTCCATACAGGAGCGAAAACTGTCCCAGTTGATTACAGAACATTTGTAGCATAAAGGTCGGAAATGTGAAGCGTGAAGACCGATGATGATAGGGTGAGGATCATTTCCCCAGCAGTCTGGCTCCATGCTCCAGGAGGGAGTACCCGGACCCGACCACCACGTCAAGTCTTGAGCATAGGAAGCACTGCGACTTTGACGCACTGGTCGTGTTGCTCTCCCAGGATGGTTGGGCAGAACAAATTGGGCATCCGTGAAGGCGTCCCGCACACGCCTGCCACAAGAGCTTGAAGTGGGGTACCCCCAATCTTGGTGTGGGGCGTTAAAGTCGCCTCCAACTAAAATCGGATACCTGTGATACTGCCGACGGACACTTGTTAGTAACCAGCCAAGATTAATACGGGAGGAAGCAACACCGGCTGGTCTAGCGCAAAATGAAACGACCACAATGGTTCCCTTGTTAAGTTTCGCAGCCACTTCCACTACCTCTTGATACGACGTGCACCAGTTTTCGAGGGCAAAGCGTACATGGAGAAAACGTGAGTCCACATAGACCGCCGCCTTTTTCCGGGGAGGAGCAGTTTGTACACGGCGGTCTATCATTGAAGGAGACATGTAGGCATTGAAGCGTGGAATCGATGGCAAGGCGTTTGTTTCCTGTAGCAGCATGGCCCATACCTGGAGCTTGTGAATTTGTAGTCGGGTCTTGAGCTCTCTCACCTTCGTGGAAATGCCTCTGCAGTTCCACTGCAGCACACCGAGACGACTGAAACATGCCATTTCTAGTTCCTAGCCCAAGCGCTGTACAATCACGGACGTCAGGTTGGACAACTGGTTGACCATAAAGCGGAGCAAAGAAGTCGCAGAGTTGTCCAGTGGCATTCCTGTATCCTGGGAAGAGGCGACAGGAAATGACACTGGTGGGCGGCAGGAAGGCGATGGTGCTGCGCCATTGATAGATGTGACGGATGATTCCGTTGCCTGTCTACATCGAGCGAGCAGTTCACGGTGTTGCCGGAGCTTGGTGACCTCCGCTAAAAGACGTGCGATTTGTTCATCAACGGCGGCCATATCGTCCTGCGGTGTTTCAGGCACTGCGCTGCTTTGTCGGCTGTTTTCGGAGGCGTTCTTATCGCACAGTACCGTTAGAAGGCTGCTGAGCTGAAGGATCATGCGAGGTGTGCTCAGGGAGCTCCAGCCACTGGTCGTCATCCCAGTGGAGAGCTGCGAACTGATTGTATGTCTGCAATGAAGTTGTACTGTCTTGTATTCGCCAATGCTTAGTCATTCGACGACGAGCCTGTTGTGTTGCCTTTTGTTTTGTCGAACAGCTTGTAGATGTTATCTCGTGGTCGTCGTCGGATTTACAAAGGCCGCATCGATAAGCCACTTTACCTTCCGATCTACTTTCACCGGCAGCAGTGAAGGCGCAGGATTTGCGCATATGTCCAGCATGGAAGCAGTTATAGAAATATACCGCACTTGGTTTATATGGCCGAGGCCATAAAATACAGCCATAATAGTACAGACGGGCTGGTGTAGTGTAAGGGGGCCTTGCAAGGTGACTATGCAAGAGCGCCCCTTTCCCATGCGTCGGGCCTGGATGACACGGTGCGTGGGACAGTACAGCTAACGCTGGGATGCAGTTTGATCCTCAGTGATATCGACGTTGTAGACGACGCGGCGCTGCAAGTCGGAGCCTTCAACTAAATATACTTGTACTGGCACTGAGATTTCGCTTGTCAGTGAAATACTGGTGAGCGTTTGCAGCCCTTCTACGGCAGTCAGAGTCGGAATCCACACTGCAATAGTGTTGGACTTTGTCCTGGCTCTGAAGCCCCGAAAACCTTGGGTTCCGAGGCGCGCGCCCAAGTTAGCTTGTAAAATCTTGTTCGGTATATCCGTGAGGCTTTTGTTGGCCAGTGTTTTAATGGTCACTTTGTAACAAGACGATCCGGGTGTAGGCTTCACCGAGTTCTAGATCGTAAGACAAGTGCGCTTACCTTGGGAGCCATCACTTGCCGAAGATGGAATCGGTTGGCTGTCCTTTCAGGGACGCTTGTGGGTTGCGCAAAGGCACTTTTGCACGGGCAGAGGTGCCGATAAGTCCATTGGAATGCCCTGTTCGTCAAGCCGTGCTGATTGAGGCCCATCCGGTGGTGTAGAATTGATGGCCATGTGCCCTGGTGGCAGATCACTCACGAGCAGTCCGGCATTTCGGGAAGGCAGGAGGGGTGCATCTGCCGACGAACCGGGAGCACAAAGCTGGGCCTGGCGCCGCGGATCAGGTGTCGACTGCGTGGCAGGTGCTGCCACGAGAGACGCCGGCAGACCTACCTCCGCCAGCGGGGCAGCGGAGGCACTAAGCCTAGCGTCAGTGCCCAGCTCAGCTGCACTCATGCATGGTTCCCAGGAGGCCTCAGACGGTGGGAGGACGTCTGGAGCTTCTTGAGAAGGCGAGGATGCAGTTCTCTTCAAATAGGGCACTTATTTACGTGGATGGAGTGGAGGGGCGGTAGTTTTAAACCATGTTAATGGTAGAAAAGCTAGCGGAAGTGTGTACGCCGAAGGTTTTTGTGTAGGAATTTTGGTGGGCTTTTACGTTGCGTAGTGCCGAGTGTTTTTGTGCATGAATTTTGGCGGGCTTTTACGTTGCGGAGTGCGAAGGTTTTTGTGTAGGAATTTTTACGTTGCGTGGTCGGCCGGACGATGGGTCGGCAAGCTAGGAAAGTCAAGGTGGACGGGGAGTTAGTGCAGTGCCAGGAGTGCGACCGTAGGTGCTATTTAGACGAAACCAAGTTCAGCAGCTTAGCCGAGGCAGATGGGGCTAGCTTCGCGTGCAAGATATGTAAGCGTTTTGAGGAGGCCATCCGGATATTGAAAGGGAAATGGGCAGCTAGGATTAAGGAACTCAAAGGGGACCCGAAAGTGGAACGAGAGGAACAAATTAAGCTAGAATCTCAGGTCGCCGAGTCGCTTAAGAGGGAGGAGGCTAATGCCGACCTGTTGGAGCGAATTGTGGGCGAGCTGAAAGGGGAGCGGTAAAAGCGGGCCCAGCTAGAAGAGCAGGTAGAAGCACTCAATTCACGGCTGGCAGGGCACCCCGGTTCGAAGCAGTGTCAGGTGGGGGACGAGGTTCGTCGATCATACAGTGCTGTAGTGCAGCAGGCTTTGAGTGGGGAAGACAGATAGTGAAAAACTGGACGGAGACACGCGACAATAGCGTACGGCGATGGGAGAGACAGCTAGTGCGATCTGGAGGGCAACAGTCGCAGTTAGGAAGCACAGGGTTAGAGCGGAGGAGGGTTATGGTAGTCGGCGACTCGAACGTAGCGATGGTTGAGGGAGGCGATTTGACGACAGTGAAGGCGGACAGGCGGGCGCAGGTGGAGGCCCAGTAGGAAAGTTCATGGTAGACGTAATGGCCAAAGCCCAGGAGCTCTTAGGGGGCAACATGGATGGCGAACACCTTTTTGTTATTCATGCTGGTCTCAACGATGTGCTGAAAGGGAGGGGCAAAAATCTCGAGAAGCAGTTAGAAGTGGGGATGCGTAGGCTTAGAGAGGCCTCTGAGAGTGTGCATGTGACCATATGCACAATCCCAGAGGTCCAGAGGCAGGCTACCGAAACGGAAAGGAGGGTCGTTGAGGCTAACCGTGTAATTAGGTTAATTAGTCGACGACTAGGATACGGGGTAATGGAAGCTAACATGGAAGTGTACGAGGTCAGCCCCCACTCTTTTGCATAGGATGGCACTCACTACAGTGGTGCCACTGGCAAGAGGGTGGGTAGTAGGATAGGTCACCAGGTAACAGCTTTTTTTGGGGAGAGGGATCTAGAGCTCAGAGGGCACTAGTATAGAGGAGGAAGAAACAAGGCCAAAGTAACGATGGAACCATAAGAGAAGAAATAGACACAAGGGTCAAGGCCAAGTTAATTCAGATTTAGGTGTCATTAACAAGTAAGGTGGCAGGAATAGACTTAAATGGGAGGAAATAGAAGAACAGTTAAGGCAGGAGGAATTCATGGTATATGGATTAGTGGAAATGCATATTAGAGACATGGAGCAACCACCCTGTAACCCAGACTACGCATGGGAATATTGCAATAGAACAGAGGGCAGCAGAAAGGGGGTGTAATTGAGGCATTCATTCATAAATGTAAGAATTTTCATTGGGTTAAACTGGGATGCAAGGAAACATGGCTAAAAGGAAAAGTGACAGGGGAGCAAACACTCCTTGGCTTTGTATACCTGTGGACAGCAGCTAATGCCACCGAGGAAAACAGGAAAATGTTAGAATGTATTGCAAGCGACATTGATAACCTGGGAGGACAGCGAGAGATAATTACATTAGGCGACATGAACGATCATATAGAAAACCTGGAGGAGTACACAGATCCGACAGGAAGCATACTGCATGATATGTGTGACAGGCATGATTTAGTTGTATGCAACAGTGCCCAGAAATGTGAAGGGCTCATAACATGGGAGACAGGGAGTCTGCACTCGACGATAGATTATGCGCTAATGTCACAGAAGATGTATAATCCATTAGGGGTAATGAGCATAGATGAACATGGTTCCAGAAGTCTAGGTAGTGACCAAAAACGTATCAAGTTGAGTTTCAGAAGAGAAACCAATATAGGACTGAAGCGAGATGAACAATCAGAAGAGAATTTTTACTGAGAAAAGCAATTGGAAGCAGCAGCCAAACAAATTGAGAAAGTAATTTTTGAGGATAATGAAACAGAATGGACTTATACAGAATTAACTCGATTACTTGAGCAAGAGCTAGCTAAGGTGCGAGTAAAGCCAAAAAGGAAAAGACGCAAACCCGAGTTGGTAGGATGAGGAGGTCAAGAGGGCGATAGAGAAACATCAGGAGGCGTTCAGGGAACGCAGATATTCCAAGAAGAGGGGGAACCAGAAGTTGAAGTGTACAGAAAATGGAATACCTTCATAAAATGTAGAAGGGAAGCATTCTATTTGATTAATGAGAAAATTAGAAGGAACGGTGCCCAATAGATGTCAAAAGTAAATAAAAAGGATAGAAAAGCAGCTCAAACATTCTGGAAACATCTAAACGCTATAAGTAATAAGACAAGGCTAGAGCAAAAGTTTAATGTTACAGACCAGGGTATTAGACTAGAAGGGGATGAAGCAATGAAACACATAGGAACAAAGATGACAGAAAAATTTATAGAAAGAAATGTCGCACATAATTTATCGAAGGAGGATAGACCGGTTACTGCAAATGCTTCACTTCAGCAAATAGAGTGGGAAAGGGCAGAGAAGAAGGTTCCTTGTGGCACGTCATCGGGACCAGATGGTATTCCAATTATGTTAATAAAGAAGCTAGGACCAAAAGCCAAGCAAACATTAATACAGGTAGTGAATAAAAGGATATTGGATGGCAAAGTCCCCGATGAATGGCGATTAAGTAGAATGGACATGATATATAAGGGAAAGGGGGACAAAGCTGACATAAGTAACTACCGCCCCATAGCAGTCACATCTGTAGTTAACAGGGTGCCGATGCATATTATAAAGGAGAGACTGCAGGCCTGGGTGAAGAACGAGGGGGTGCTAGGGGAGCTGCAAAATGGGTTCCGGAAACAAAGTAGGCTGGAGGACAATCTGTTTTCTCTGACGCTGTATATGGAGATTGCGGAAAAGGAACACATGCCCCTATGGCTATCATTTCTGGATACTGGGGGAGCCTACGACAAGGTTAGTCAAGTGTATTTGTGGGACATACGGGACACATTGGATGTGGGAGATGGAGTAATTAATCTTTTAAAAGATATATATATATATATATATATAGGTAACAGAGTGCTTATAAAAGGGGAAAAAATGTATCAGGGCCTATAGAGATACAGCGGGGGCTTAGGCAAGGATGTCCTCTGTCTCCTTTGTTGTTCATGTTATACCTGCAAGGCTTAAAGACCAAGCTAGGAAGAAGCGGAGTAGGCTTGAACTTTTCTTTTTTCAAGCAAGCGGAATGGATTAAACAGTCATTACCGGGACTAATATACGCGGATGATATAGTGCTAATGGCTGACAACAAGGGAGATTTGCAGAAGTTGATAGACATATGTGGCACAGAGCGAGATAGATTACGTGTCAAGTTTAGTAAGGAAAAATCTGCAGTATGATATTTAATGATGCGGGCGGCGAGCATAGACTACAGGAGTTCACGCTACAAGTAGTGGATGAGTACAAGTATCTTGAGGTGTGGATAAATAACTGTGCTTAGTATCTGGCAGAGCATGGCAAATATGTAATGAATAAAGCTAGTAGGAATGCAGATGTCGTGAAAAATAGGGCACTGTGGAATTAAAATAGGTATGAAGTGGTAAGAGGGATCTGGAAAGGGGTGATGGTTCCTAGCCCGACTTTTGGTAATGCGGTCCTGTGCAAGAGACCGGATATTCAAGCGAGGTTAGAAATCAAACAACGCGGCGTAGGGAGGCTAGGTTTGGGAGCACATGGCAATACACGAAATCAGGAAGTACAGGGTGACATGGGATGGGCGTCGTTCGAGAGCAGGGAAGCTAGCAGTAAAATAGTTTTTGAGGAGCGATTGAGAAAAATGGGGGAAAGCAGTGGGCTAGGAAAGTTTTCAAATACCTGTACATAAGTAATGTTGACACGAAATGGAGAAAGCGAACTAGAAATTTGACAATCAAATATCTGTACAGCAGTAGGGGGACAATTCAGCAAGAAACAGAGAGACCTCTGTGGAAAATAGGGATGCTGACGAAATCGACACTGGGAACATACAGGATCTTTAAGCAGGAATTGCCAAAGAAAATATAATTGTAGGGGAAGCTCTTTGTTGTTTGAGGCCAGGACAGGAGTTTTGTGGAACACGACATATAGAGTCAGGTACCACACGATAGACACGTTGTGCGTTGCGTGCGGAGAGGAGGAGGAAAGGGCTGAACACTTGATGCTTTTCTGTAAAGGGCTTCACACTACAGTGGAAAGCAGCGCGGCTGATATATCCAAGGCATTCTTGGTTAAGGACAGTGAGAGAGAGAGAGGGGGAGGGAGAGAGAACAACTTTATTGAAAATGCCTGCAGAATCGGTTAGGCTCCCTCCACGCAGGGAGGAAAAGCTTATACTGCGACGCGGCCACTACGTGAAGACAGTGAAGGGAAAGTAGATTCTAAGTGCGTAGAAGTAACCAAGTGAATGTTATCTGATTGTTCGCTAAAATCAAGACAAGGGTAATATTTCATAAGTCATGGCTAGGTGGCTTGAGCCACCGCCCGATTTAAAGGGTTCAGCCTTATCCATTCATCCATCCGTCCACTACGCTTATCCATACGCGAACGGTTTGCTAAAACATTGCACCTCCGCTGCGCTCATGCTCAGCGGGTTAGTGTAATTGGAGCGGATCGTAAAACCGGTCAGCTAAAACTATATACATCTCCATGCCGAAAGGTAACTGAAAGCAACACGATAATAGTCCTAAACAGCAGTTATTAGTTACCGACGTATTAAAGGTGGCGCTTTTAAACACTGCACATCCACCTCTTCTTTCAACCATCATAACAAACACCGCTTATGCCACGACGCAATGAAAAGAAAATTATGTGGCAGGTGCGCAATTTTTATGATGTGTTATGAAGTGTTCTTATGATGCGATGTGTGTAAATGCGAGCGCACGTATAAGTGGCTGATGGGGTCTGTTGCCATGTAGCGCTCACAGCGCGGTGGCGTCCACTGACAAACTGGGGCATTTCTGCGCCTTACCTTTTCTCAAAAGGAGCGGAATAATTATGCTCCGTTGATTTTGAGGAAAGGAAATGCGCATAACTAGCTCCCCGGGTCAGTGGACACCTCAACAAGGTTTCTATCAGTACGTGGCGGTAGGGCCGCCGGCAGCCTATTGCTCCGGAGGGTTGGTGGCGTCATTTGCGTGCCGTGTTTCTGCGACGGGTTTGTGCTGATGGCGAGGCTTTTCACCTCAACAGGGTTTTGAGGTTTTGAGGCACGTGGCGACCCGCCGCAGTGGCTCAGGGCACTCGGCTATCGAGCCCGTGTACCATGGTTCTAACCCGTCCGCGACGGCGGCGTTTCGATGGAGGCGAAACACAGAAGTGACCGTGTGCGTGCGATGTCGGTGCACGTTAAAAATCCGCGTTAAAGGTAAGCATGTGCATCATGATCATCAAATCTCGGCTTAACAGCCAGTACTGGAATAGGTATCATTAGTGAGAGCAATTTACCAGATTGCTCAGATCACATAAGCCGAGGAGCTGCTCTTGGACAGTTATTAGAAACACGCTTAGGCAACATGACGTGCACTGAACGACAAGCAAAACAGCCCGCTCTCCTGAGGCAGTGACCGAACCTGGTTGAGTCAAAATTCTATTGCTTACCTTTAAGCCTTGCATGCACAAATCTGGTATTAAGAAAACCTGCTCACTGCACGCAGAACTCTAATTTAAAATACCAGTTACATCAAGGAACAGTTTTTCAGGCAAGTGAAGCCCCTTTTGAACCGAAGAAAAAGAAGGCTGGAGAAACGCTAAGGCGCCCGTGTGCTGTGCTGTGTCAGAGTTTTTTTTATTAATTGGTATTTGGGGAAAGGAAATGGCGCAGTATCTGTCTCATATATCGTTGGACACCTGAACAGCGCCGTAAGGGAAGGGATAAGGGAGGGAGTGAAAGAAGAAAGGAAGAATAAGGTGCCGTAGTGGAGGGCTCCGGAATAATTTCGACCACCTGGGGATCTTTAACGTGCGCTGACATCGCACAGCACACGGGCGCCTTAGCGTTTTTCCTCCATAAAAACGCAGCCGCCGCGGTCGGGTTCGAACCCGGGAACTCCGGATCAGTAGTCGAGCGCCCTAACCACTGAGCCACCGCGGCGGAGCCGGTGTCAGTGCACGTTAAAGATCCTCAGGTGGTCGAAATTATTCCGGAGCCCTCCACTACGGAACCTCTTTGTTCCTTTCTTCTTTCACTCCCTCCTTTATCCCTTCCCTTAAGGCGCGGTGTCAGTGCACGTTAAAGATCCTCAGGTGGTCAAAATTATTCCGGAGCCCTCCACTACGGCACCTCTTTGTTCCTTTAGTCTTTCACTCCCTCCTTTATCCCTTCCCTTAAGGCGCGGTACAGGTTTCCGCCGATATATGAGATAGATACTGCGCCATTTCCTTTCCCCAAAAACCAATTATATATATATATATAACAATTATAAAGCCAGCGAGCCATTTCGGCTCGTCGCGCCGTATGCCCTATGTCGTATGCCGCATGCCGTGGCCGGCCTTGAGCCGCCGTTGCCTAGCAACACCGCAGCCGTGCTGCAACAGATGGCGCCGCCGTCGACGCCACTGCCGTCGCCGCTCGCTCTATCAGATGCGCTCCGCTGGGGTAGAGGGAGAGGAGGTGTCGCCTCGTGGTGGGTATATAAAAATTAATGTGGACTAGCTCAGCTATTCCAGTATATACAAAGCGAAAGATGTCGGCGTTCACTGTGTTCATTGGCGTTGGCGTTGGCAATGTTCTAGACGGCGATGGCTTTGAGGAAAGGAAGGGCGCATAACTGGCAACCTGGATATGCGGACGTCTCATTCGTGCTTTGATACATGTGGCGCTAGTGAGAGAGAGGTGTGGCCTGAATGCATTAGCGCTGACAGCGTTGTGGCTGACATGCGGCACTGCAGCAATTGTTAGGCCGCAGCGCTCATTTGGTGATCAATCTCTCGCGATCAACCATTTACTGCATGCCACCTCCCAGGCTGACAAGGAGGGCGCGCTGCCCATCCAGTGTGCGGAACGCAATCAAAGCACGGTTTGGCAGTTGGACACCAACGCCACGTACATGAAAGCGAGTTTGAAATCTCCACTGACCCATGGAGCCGGTTGTGCGCCGTTCGTGAAAATGAACGGCCTTTTCAAAGTTGTCAATGCCAATGAACGCAGTCGGCTCACTTGTTCTGTTTGATTTTTGAGGAAAGGAAATGGCAAAGTAAACATCTCACATATCTCGATGGACACCCGAACCGCGCCGTAAAGGAAGGAATAAAGGAGGGGGGAAAGAAGAAAGAGAAAACTGAAAATTGAAAGTTGGTTTAGGAGAAAAGGTGGTGGCGGTGGTGGTAAACTTTAATCAATATTGAGCCATATCTAAACTATTCCTGGGTTGGCTCTTGGTCGCGTGAAGTGGCCGGCAGTTGGTGACGTCCGGCGACTTCCAAAGCCTAGCCCACCAGCTCCTTTTGGACAGCTGGGTCGGAGCTGGACACCGCGTCCTTCCATCGCTCGAGGTCAGTGAGTTGCCACTCTGATGGCGGCTGGAACTCAGAGCATATGTATATTATGTGATGGAAATCAGCTCTTGGTGCTCCGCATAGGGTACACTCTGGAGAGAATTGCCCTGGGTGCATTAGTGCTAAAAGGGCGGGGGAGAGAAAAGTGCGAGATTGTAGCTGGCGCCACGTCACTTGCTCTAATTTAGTGAGTGATTTGTGAGGTGGAGGATAGTAGAGTCGTTGATCTCTGTAGTGGAGTGAAATTTCGTGGTATGTGATCATTCGGTCACGGGCGCTCCCTGGCTCGGCGGCTTGCCCTGCTCGGTTGACGTACGCTCGAGCGGTGTCATGGGCAGCTTAGCCCTCCTGACCAAAGCCTTTTGGGACTGAAGGTACGAACAGCCAGGCAGGGCCGCCTCCCAATCCTCTCTGGTAGGGATGGGGGGGGGGGGGGGGGGCAGAGAGCTTAGTTGCGCTGGCAAGCCCAAACCATGTAGTAGGTGTCAGCCACCTCCCCATAGTGTTTACACCTGCCAGTGAACGCGGGATCGAAGTGTTTTAGTACTGCCGGGCACAGCATTGTGTTCGTGAATAATCGGAGTAGAACGCGTTCGTTTGCTTTCCCCAGTCCCTTTGCAGAGGCCGGGTACAGGCGATGCCTATCCTTATAATAGGATGTGATAACTTTGAAGGAGAGTAAGTGGCTACCTTCAGGTTCCACGTGCTCAGGAGACAATAGGAGCGCCCGGTGAATGAGTGCTCAGGCCGCCGCGTCTGCAGCTTCGTTTCCTGCTAGGCCCTGATGGCCCAGAGTCCAAAACAGGCAGCGGGGTGTAGGATCGGTATCCCGGCTGCAGTTCCTTAGTATTCGTTCAGCTAGTGGAGTTATCCAGCCAGCCTCATAATTACGACATGCCGAACGGGAGTCTGTTATTATGTGTTTGGATTTTGAATCAGAAGCAGCTAGGGCGATGGCAACCTCTTCAGCTTGTGTTGTGCCTGGGGCTCGAAAGGAAAGCCCATCCACCTGCATTTCTTGATGTATGACCGCGGCCGTGTACCACCCCAGTGGGTAGGCCCACCTACATCTACGTAAAAGACACCATGTTTGTTGCCATTGTGGTGCGCTAAGGCTTCCGCCCTAGCCTGACGACGACCACTATGATCCTCCTTGTCCATCTTAGTGGGGAGGGGTCGAACTCTGACGGCGCGTCTCCAGAGTTCGGGCACTCGGACCCGCTCCTGAATGTGAAAATCATGTTGGATGTGAATACGGGCTAGCAAGTGCCGACCCGACTTCGTTTGGGCTAGCCTCGTGTATTGATTTGTGAGATGGGCTTTCTTGAGTTTCTTAAAAGTGTTCACCACTCCCAATGCAAGAAATCTCGCATTGGAGGTGGACACAGGAAGGTCAAGTGCCCTCTTCATCATTTTGCGGAGTATTACCTCAACTTTGTCTTCGTCGTGCTTCCGCAAGGGTAGATAAGGGACCGAATAGAGGATTCGGCTGATTACGATAGCATGGGCCAGCCACACGGCCTCCCTGCTTCGCAAACCCCCTCTCTTGTTGGAGACACGACGGACCATACGGCCTACTTGGTCTCCAACTTTGCGGAGTTTGTGCAATGTTGTGTCTACTCATCTTTGGCTATGGATGAAGAAAGAGCCCGAGTATTCGAATCTCTTTGGCCTAGTGTATGGGGCCACTTCTTAAGGAGAGATGTATTTGGGTAGTGTCCTTAGGGGATGTCCTAAGGTGCACAAATTCATACTTGTTGGGTGCGCATTGGAGACCACTGTGCCCTGTGTAGCGATCCACTACGTGAGCGGCTGTTTGCAGGCATTCCTCCATGCGCCCTAAGTTTCCCTCTGTGGCCCAGATTGTGATATCATCGGCATACAGCGCATGCCGTATGCCTTCGATACCATTCAACTTGCCTGGGAGATGCAGCGTCGCCAAATTAAAGAGTAAGGGGGATAGCACCGCGCCTTGTGGTGCCCCCCGCGTACCCATTTGATACGGACCAAATTCTTCCTCTTGTATTCTGATTAGAGCGGGTCGATCGGTCAGGAAGTCTTTGATATAGTTGAAAGTGTTGCGGCCACAGTTGGTTTCATTGAGGTTTCTCAGTATGACGCTGTGTTTGATGTTGTCGAAGGCTCCTTTCAAGTCCAAGGCCAGGACGACCTTGTCATTGTGTGGGTGTTCGACTGGTTGTATTATGTATCTGTTGAGTTGGAGGAGTACGTCCTGTGCCGACTTATGTGGGCGAAAGCCGAACATAGTGTCTGGAAATGTGTTTCGTTGCTCCAAGTATTCAGAGCGCGGGGACCCATATGAGTTGAATGCGCCTAGTGGGGGGCTGAGAGGAGTTGGGAATTTTATGGGCGACGGCATGCGTCCGCTCTTTTGCAAAGTTTCTGATCGCGGTTTTTGAGTGACTAAGTACGAGTGTGGCAGTGGTGGAGATCGCAAGGGCAATTGCAGCTCCTTCAGCTTCTAGCGAGGTATGCGTTAGGACCGATGCAACTGCTAGAGGTGAAAGATTGTGGCCGATTACGGAAATGGCAAAGGTGGGCTGAGTGGTGTCTTCCGCGGCATCTACGTAGACAGCCTCCGTGTGTTCG
This sequence comes from Amblyomma americanum, assembly GCF_052857255.1. Taxonomy (NCBI): domain Eukaryota; kingdom Metazoa; phylum Arthropoda; class Arachnida; order Ixodida; family Ixodidae; genus Amblyomma; species Amblyomma americanum. Next base: position 122,056,563 of record NC_135499.1, read on the forward strand.
TTATAACGTTTTTGTAGTGCCTGGGCTCTTGCTGCACGTCGCGCTTGGTGGTGGACTGGGTGCATCTTTTTTGGGAGTGGATGTACTGTTAGAAGGAGGAAAGGCGCGGCGCTGCGCATCGGCGGAACACCTGTGGCTTGGTGCACTAGCGGCGCATGCGCAGTAGCGACAAGGGAGCGAGAGAGAGAGGAATATCCGCGGCGAGGCGCGCGTTGTGACGTCATATTCTTCCTCGGAGCACCGCCACGGTGAAATCGCAAGATCGCGACCACTAATGCTTTCGCTTTAATATATGCGCTTCGCCTCAGTGTATTGTAGTCGTTGCGGAGAGCGCGAAAAAGACGCAACAATGACAGAACGAAGCGAAGAAGAGACAATGCGCTCAAGAGACGCCAGAATAACGCGCCGCACGACTTGAGAATCGTTTAAACGAAGATGCAGATAGAAGAAGTCGTGCCACGTCCCGGAGTGACAAACTGCGGAGGAGACCGGTTTGAGTTCTCGAGAGCGTGAGAATGAGACGCTGCGTAGACGACGTGCCGGGGAAACGAAGCTTACGCAATTCAACTAGGGTTAACCAGAGCTAAACCACAGCCGATTTTTTTTCTTTTCGTATGTGGTGATGAGGACGCCGGCAGCTTATTGATGGCTGCTGGCGGGGTTTTGGCACAGCGAGCCAGGTAACGATATTGCATTAAAATATCTCTCCTGCTGGTGCGCTTAGCAATTTCCTTATGCCTCGCAATTTCTGCAGCTTTATGTTCCCCGTGGCCTTCTCAGCGCAGGTGCATTAACGTTTGTTTACCGTGCACGTCTCGCCTCGGTTGATCAGTAACAAACGTTGGGCTCCTGAGCACGGGGGCGTCAGAAAAAATTCCGGCCGCGGCAGCCGCGTTTCACCAAAAGCGAAATCCTAAACACGTCCCTGTGCTGATCGAGCTATGCCAATGCACGCTGAAGAACCACGCGAATCTGGAGACCCCTGCTACGGGGCCTCTTTCTCTCTTCCTCATTTAGCCCCACCGCCCACGGAGCACCTGAGCCCTTCACCGAGATATGACAAAATTACCGCGCGCATTTCCATTCGTCAGAATCACTTTATCAGAACGTTCGCACCGTCGAGGTTACTAAGGCACGGCGGCGGACCCAAGGCTCGCGTTCTTCCAGGCTCACTTTGTATGTGAACACTTGAACCACGCAGTGAGAAAATGCAAAAGCAGCCCGCGGAACGTAACGCGTTGCGGCTGCCGCTTTGTCCCCTAAATAGCCTATAACAAAGCTGTTACAGCTCTCGCTATTAAAAAAAAGAAGTTCGGCTGGGGATTAGCTCAGCTAGTCCAGGTTATCCAAAGCGAAAGCTGTCGACGTTCATTGTATTTATTGGCGTTGGCGTTGATAACGTTCCAGACCGAAAATTTTGAAGAAAGGAAGCGCGCATAACTGGCTCCCTGGGTCAGTGGACGCTTCAATCACGCTTGGAGGTACGTGGCGTTGGCGAGAGAAAGTTGTGGGCTCAATGCTTTAGAGCTGACAACCTTGTGGCAGACACGAGACATCGCGGCAATACGCCGCAGTGTTGATTGCGTGACCAACCTCATGCGATCAACCATTTATTTAACTAACTCCTGCCAGCGTGGGACGGTGGGTGCGCCGCATGTCCAGTGTTCGGAACGCACTAAAAGTTATACCCCTGTCACACGGCCAGTTTCAATCACCCTCGAGTCGAGGGTCTTCGAGATTCTCAATCGCCATCGAACTCGCCGCTGCTACACGGCAAATCTCAATGGCCATTGAAATGGTTCTCGTGTCTTACGCCACAGATGAGTGGCGCCACAATCGCTACTTTGGATTTTGCAAAAATAACAAAAATAGTTGATAAATGTATACTAAATGCTGAAATACAGGCATATGCGAAAGTCGTTAAAAACCCTTTTAGTTGCACGTACGCGACGTACATATGCATACACTGCTGTAGCCACTTTAATACAAGACGAGCCAAAACCAAGCCAGTCCAACTGCGTCGGAGCGCTGCTTCGTCAGGCTTAAGACCGGGGAAATCGCCATGATATCTGAAAAACAAGAGCTATTTTTCTCTTGAAACTTTATGCGAGAGTAAGAATGGGCAAATCGAAGGCGAATACAACAGCTTAGAACACGATATTGCTTTGAGGGATTAGCGACGAAGCTGTTATCGCTGTGAAGCGGGCGGGCAGGGTGCCGCCATGTTGTCAACGTTAAGTACGCAAGCAACGCAAAGACTGCAACGCAAAATGAATGCGCTTAATGCGCTTAAAACCAGTCTAATATAATTTTAAAATAATTTTACAAGCTGCTTACATTAAATTTTATGCGAATAATGTTTGTTCATGTTTTTTCATCGTGAATGTGTCGTGTACGAAAGTGCGCTTGGCGCCGCTCGGAGCAACGCTAGCAACCTTGGGCAGCGCTCGAAGGCCCTCGAAATCTCGATGGAGTTCTGCGCTACTCCGTTGACTCGATAGGCTATTGACTCGATCGCCATTGAAACTGCCCGTGTGGCAGCGCTCGATCGCCTTTGAGTCGATAGACTATCGGTTCGAGGGCCCTCGAAATGCCCGTGTGACAGGGGTATTAGACTCCAAGCCGCGTCTTCTCGGATAGATCACGTGATCAGGAAGCAGCCACTCCGGGGCTGTGGAGCCCTGAAGCAGCAAAGTCACGTGATGCGCTGTTATGGCAGCGGTACCCCAAGTAAATTCAAGGTCAAACGTGTGGCGACGACCAAATCACTCCGACGATAGTAGTTAACGCTTTCGCTTTCAAAAACCTCCCTTGTCTTCTCAGCTGAGCTGCAAAAACGCTTGTGACACGTCGCGGCTGCTCAGTATTTGCGGCGCTGGACCTGCAGCTGAACACGAGCACACGGGACCAAATTCCGGCTGGAGCGACAGCATTTAGATGAAGGCTAAATCCTAGATACCCGTTCGCTGCGCTATGCCAGTGTACGTTAACGAACCCCAGGTGGCCGAAACTAATCCAAACGCCTCTCCTATGGGGCCTATTAGCCCTCATCTCCACGGCGCAGTTGGGGGTACACCGAGACATGAGAGAATTAACGTCCATTTCCGTTCGTCAAAATCAATTTATTGTAAGGATCGCGAGATCGAAGTCACGATGCAATGGGCCCAAGCCTTGGACAAATCTGCTCTTAGGCTCAAGAGAGTAATGGGTGTCCAGGAGGACGCACTGTAGGTTGGGCGCCGGTCCAACTATGAAAGACGGCGGAAAACGAGTTTCAAAGTGCGTTCCGTCGTACTACACTCGAATCTCGTGGATGCAGGGGTGTTGTCTCGGCAGCCAGGCCATGAGCATCTCACCGTCGTTTCGGTCGTACTACTATCGAACCTCGTGGATGCAGGGGAGTTGTCTCGGAAGCCAGGTCATGGGAATCTCGCCGTCGTTTCCGTTGCCAAAATCGTGATACCAGGCACTGCAATCATCGGGGTGGTAACAGGAACGCACGTCGCCCTCCTAAAACTTACAATACCAGCCTTGGGCCCGCAAAGCCGTGTTCCCCGAGGCAAGGTGGTCGATAAGCTAGCATTCCATGAACGCGTCCGCGGAGCAGGAGCGTTCGTTGCTAAGGCCACGTAGCAAGCATTCCAGGCTCCATCGCCAAGGGTAATGGCCTTCGTCGCCCGCTCCTGCTCTTCGCTTTAGCATCCGTAACACAGCGTTCATGCTGGCAGCCACAGCGCGACGCGTAGAAGGTCTGTTTCTTCCACTTGGACGAAGACGTAATGTTGGCATTCACGCTGTGAATGCAGAAAGCGTCCGAGGTTCTTCTGGTAACACGAGCTCCAATTTCTGGATCTTCAGATGCGTCCCCGCTGATCCCACAGAAAACACTATCTGTTCAAACGCAAGAGAGTCCTCCGTTGTCAGAGCATTTGGAAGAGTAATCGACCAAACGAAGCCTTTCCCGCATACTGCCACGCTTCCGAACACGACAGCTGCCACCATCATTTTCTTCTGGCTTCGTCTTGGCTTGTCTCCAGGGCAGTCTCTTAAAACTTCAGACTAAGTGTGAAAGTTCTTGTTTCGGTTTTTTTTTTCAGTTAAATCTGAATTGTAAATTGTGTGGTTTAACATCCCGAAGCGACACAGGGGCTATGAGGGACGCCGTGGCTGATGACTTCGAAATTATTAAACCGTTTGGAGGTTTTTCAAAGTGCGCCAACCTCGCTCAGTACATGGGCGCTTTTAGCGTTTCGCTAATCTAAGTGAGGGTGTCGCGGCCAGAATAGGACCGCTACCGTTTTCGTGTTTTTTTATTTTTCAGGAAGCAAAACAAAGAAAAACGACGTTAGTTAAAAAAGAAAACAGAACTTTAACGTTCGATTTAGTCAGTGTATTAATTCTACATTTTACTATATACTCATCGAGAATAAAGACCGAATTCTCACATGCCGTAATCAGCAATAATAAAAATAATAATAATAATAATAATAATAATTAACTGCTTGCTACGAGCGTAGGCAAAGGGCAGCAACTGCTTCACTCTTCGAGGACACTGAACTGCGCTATGAAGGAAGAAATGGAGGGATTGAAGAAAGAGGCGGAAAGCCGCCATCTCCTCTGTAGAATAAAGCATCATAGATGTATAAATGCTCTAACACATGGCGTGCCACTTCTGACCAAGAAATACGCGGGCTGTAAACTTTGAGAATGCTGGAATGCAGTAGTATATACGTTAATTTAATGAATGTCTTATAGCCTAGGGGAGGAGCCCGTACTGAGATGGTAAGATGTCTTCTATATTCAGTGCTTCAACTCAGGATACTACAGCATACACATAATAAAAATTGGTTTTGGGGGAAAGGAAATGGCGCAGTATCTGTCTCATATACCGGCGGACACCTGAACCGCGCCGTGAGGGAAGGGATAAGGAGGGAAAGAAAGAAAAAAGGAAGAAATAGGTGCCGTAGTGGAGGGCTCAGGAATAATTTCGACTACTTAGGGACCTTTAACAGGCGCTGACATCGAACAGCACACGGGAGCCTTATCGTTTTGCCTCCATAAAAACGCAGCCGCCGCGGTCCCGGGCTCGAACCCTACCGCGGCGGCTGCGTTTTTGTGGAGGAAAAACGCTAAGGCGCCCGTGTGCTGTGCGATGTCAGTGCACGTTAAAGATCCCCAGGTAGTCGAAATTATTCCGCACCCCTCTTGGCTCTAAAACATAACTACGACTGCAGAAATAAATATTTTCGCAAATTATATGTTGCAAGAAAGCATTGTTTTACATTCAATATGTCCTGTAATAAAGCGTGCTTACTGTACATTACAGTAAGTGAGCAGGAACAGATATGAGTAAAAGAATTCACTCATGGCGAGAGTGGGCTTTTTTTTCATACCGCCAAATTTAGCTAACCGTGGAGAATCATTTTTTGCGTGCACAACAGACACACTTTTCAGATGAAGCGTTCGTTAAAAAAAATTGTTAACGGTTAAAATACTACACTATGCAAGCTTCGTTTTCGCATTGTGAAACACAGCAACATTTCATTGCTGTAGTCTGCTATAGTGCGGGACGCGCCGTATATCCCTGCATAGGCTTTGTTCGAGCCAAGAGAAACTTGCCCGAGCCCTTGCTTTTCTATGAGAAAAGAGTTTTAACGCACCAAGTGCCGGCTCTCGCCATGTCCTGGCGCTGCGCTCACAGACTTTGCTAAGAAATACATGTATTAGGAAGCGAGACCTCTCCTATCACAGGTAATTAAGTGACGGCCGTGTTCATGCTGACAAGTGCAACATGCGGTCATTTGCGTGAATTTATTCATGAAGTGGCAGTCGTTTCTGCATGCGATACGGGGCCACAGCCAGTCTCCGAAATGAAGCAAACGAAATCCTCTGCGAGTACGGTTAACATAAGTTGCGCTGTTCGAAGTATAGTTTCCGCTTTTAAAACGCTAGTGTCTCCGACACTCCTTCGAGAAATGTGCAGAGTGGTAACCACTGCAGACAGCTAAGTTCTCAATTCAAAAAAACATTGTTCCGTTCTTTCACATTTCAATGTACAGGTAGCGCAGGTTTCTGCTGGACAAAGTCAGCTTACTGCGTAAATGGCTTCAAGCGACGGGGCAAATGGGCTTCAGGCCGATCAAGCACCCAGCTAGCTCTGGACGCCTTCGGCGGCTTCGTATCTGAAATAAAATGCGTGCGTAGCTAGAAAACTACACCACCGCAAAGCTCACATAGCATCAGTGAAAGCTACAGTGGTAAAAACGAAACTGAAAAACAAAAAATTCAAATCCATATAGCACAGTCAACAAGCCACCAGATGTCGATCCGAATGCGCTGTCTTCCTGGCATACCTCGGGCGTCTATGGTGGATGAAGTCTAGAGCCGCCAGCTTTCGCTCTAGTGAATAGTAAGAAACTGTATGCCTTCTCCGGTACTGCCTATTTTCACGAAATCGACGCCACGCTGCGGCGGCGCCGCGCACTATTCGAAATAGGATCTGCGCGCTTGGAACTATGTCGTTTGCTCCGTTGCGATAGATTTGCCGTCGCATTGAGACGTTGTTTTCATAGTTTTTCTATAAAACACATTACTTCCGGCATACTTTTTGGCGTGCAGCTAAAATATCGAGGGTCTCTCCAAAGTTTTCCTTCTATATGCGGTTCCCTTCACCCATAGGGTTTCTAAATATTGCCTAGAGGGAAAGCTGGCGCCACGTTCTATGGGAGTTTCTTGAAGGGTATGACATAGGAGCGCTGCTGCATTAATAATTGCGCGCTAACGAAATACAAGATTCTAACTGTGCAAATTCTCTCGTGAGTGCAATAAAGGGAGAGAGAGCATAGGAACAGGAGGTTTTCCCCGCTATATTATAACACTAACTTCACCATGACGGCGCAATTCTTATCAGGCACTAACCCTATGTTTCTAAAAACAATTGCCTGCACTAAAATGGCTTAAGTAACTACAAGTTTGAGCACACTTCAGTAACGGGCTCTGTGCAAGCGCGAAGAGTTTCCATGCTTGATTGTTCTGTAATGACAGCCTTTATCACGGCATCCGTATACGGTGATAAGGTACTTCACTATCCATGGAAACGGGGGTAGGGCGATATGGCTATTTCAATCGATTTCCATTTGATCCTGGTTTTTTTTCTCGCATTTCGCTATTGCACCGTGCCCACGCTCTTACGGGAATCATTCAGTAAGGCGGGCGGATGAAAAGCATCGGATGAAATCGAACGATAACAATTCTATCATAGCTGCCTTAAATTCATTACGTCTTCCGTCCACTGCTTAAAAAACAGCCCGCGGAAAAGGTGCCCTCCGTGTTCTTGCTTGCCCCCTGTAGATGCGATTAAAAATCTACATTCATATTTTAAGTAGTGTGAGGTAATAAAGTTCATGAAAACAGTTCAAGTTAAAGCTAACGCTACACTGACTGGCAGACTTTTCTTGCTTGTATTCCTGTCCAAACACTAAACAAATCTTTGTTCAGTCGCTGCAGAAGGCAGAAAACCGAGTTTTTAATTTTGTCATTCACCTGCTCGTTGTAGACGTACCCAACAATTGTGGGTAAAAGCATTTTCCAATGAAAAAGAGTTTCTGAGCGCATTTTTTTATATATTGTAATATTTCACTATAACAATCAATAAATCTGCAGATCTCCTATCAGCAGGCTTGAATTTTTTTTCTATTAACGTTTTCGCTGTCGTCAAAGGCTTTCCCCATTGGTTTTTTATGTCAGTCCGCACTGCTCGAAGCGAGCGATGGAAAAAGTTTAAAAGAAAGATTTTGCTGCATATCGAAAGTATGGACCATTACCTTCAATATTTCTATACAAGTGTCTTGCAGTTTCCCAGCTTTCAAAATTTTTGTCCAAGAATGTTGGACATGATTAATCTTAAATTCTCGCTATAGCCTTCTTCGACCGCCTACTGGTCTAAATTCACGCCGGCTTTTTTTCTCAAGCGCCAGGCATCGATTTGTTTCTTGTCTCTCATTTATTCCTTTACATCCCCCGAGAAACGAAAGCGTAGCTCACGTAGGTTGCCACCATCGGCGAACAATGGGAAGTTTTAAAACAAGCGGGATTCCACCTATAGGCTGCCTGCAGGAGGAGTCCTTTATTCGTAGAGCCGCCATGATGGTTTCCTTGAGACACCCCTTCTGCACTCTAAACACGGATGCCTCTATACAGGAGTAAAAAGTGCAGTAAGATGTCCTCCACACTCCATAAAAGGCAGAGCGTTATAGATCAGTTTACTCCCTTTTTACTATTTTCCGTTTAGAGTGTTGGTAGCGAAAATCGCCAGCAACGCTGACGGTTTGCTTCGCCGAAGGTCGAAGTCTTTTTCTACACAACACACTTTCCACTCCTAGTTACGAAGTGTGGTGTGTACCTTTTCCGTTGGCACAGTGGAGGACAAATGTTTGCTTCCCGTGTCCTGTCTTCATTTCCGGATGATGACTGGACGTGCTTCCAAGCGTTTTGGCAGATCCTCCGCGTTATGCGTACAACGAGCAGTCCGCTCAGGAGGCCAATTACAAAAACAGTCTCGCTGAAAAATTTCAACCGTGGGCAGTTTGGTTTCTCTAAATTTTCATTGTTTTTTGTAGCGAGAGCTACACTGGGTTACCTACCAGTCGAGCAGTTCGCGGTGGTTGGGAGAGGACAGTTGTGCGCATGCGCCGTTACCACGGCAACCGGAGAGGAGCAGATGGCGCGGCGTGCGCTTCGCCGCCGCCGCGGCCCCGCGCCCGCTCCGCCCACGGAACGAAGCGCGCCGCGCGCTTCGTCGCCGCCTCGCCGCACGCCGTCTATCACCCGAGCCGCGCGTCGCATGCGCAGTATTGCCTATAAAAGGCGAAGATGTAATGGGCGTCTGTATCACAAAGTTTGACATAGATGCAGAGAAGGAGAGTCCAGCCGCTGCTAAAGGGTGGTATAGACAAGACAAGATTAACTCTTCCAAACCTGAGGTTGTCGCCTGGCACTTGGCTACTCATCAAAGTCAGAATGAGCGTCAGAAGGCGAAGAGAGCAGCGGAGACGCCCGACCAGAGAGGGGAACGGCTTGCCAAGGAGAAGCCAAACTGCCGGGCGTAATAGACGGCGCATAGCCGCCGAGATGGAGCCTATATCTATATGTCTCTCACTGCTAAACATACAGTGACCAAAACAAGATCAGCCAAGGAAACGTACCTCTCGCTACGTATATCCTGGCATAGCCGAGCTAAGCCACCGCCAACTTTTTCTGATCCTCATTACCTCCTTTTCCGCTGTTCCACTGTACCCAACAAGACGGCAAACCCCACCACACAGCTTCTTCGCGGCAACGCGACAGCACACGCCCTTAAGGTTTCCTAGTACGGCCCACGAGTGAGATGAAACTCGCTAGTAATCCGCGTTAAGCGCAAGTTAACCAAACACAAACTCGCCGATTCTCCTAGCAAATGCCTGCCGGGCGCCGAGAAGGAAAGCGTGCCACAAGGGAGGGTGCAAAGCAGAGCAGAGCAGCGCAAAGGAGGATCGAGTTTGCCGGAGACGTTGCGCTGGTGGGCAAACCGTGCCGCCGCGTACACAGCCGGCGGGCATCGACAAGCTTGAGGTTGTGTGTGCCCGCGGAGAGAGGAAGACCGAGAGAAGGGCAGGAGGGAAAATGTAGAGAGGAGGGGTAGTGACTGCATTTCGACAACCACGGAAGTGACGCCATCGTGCCCGCTAACAGTCTAGCTGGCCTCCCCGGTCGTCTGTGGTTAAGTCGAGGGAGCTCTTCTTCCTCTTCCCAGAGACGACGAGAAAAGAGAGGAAGATGCCGCGGGGAGAGGGAGGGCCCGCGGCGGCCGTTTAATAAGGACCCGGGATTCCAGAGAGGAGGCAGGTAACGGCGAAAAACAAGACAAAAATGCAGAGAGAGGGGGCACTGAGAAACACTGCTGCCTCAGGCAAGAGGGGAAGAGATGCTCGGAAGTGAGCACCCGGGGAGGGCACTGGCGGCCACGGCGGTGGTCCTCCTCCCCTGACTCCGCGCACCTTCTCTCAAGGGTCATCACCACCGACCGGCGTTCCGACAACACTCGCATCGCATCGCTCCGGAGGCAATCTTCCGGCCAACGTGTGCTCTCGTCCCGTTAGTGCGGCCGTTTCTCTGCGGCTCCTGCGGCCAGAAGCAATAACTCCTGCCGGCTTTCGCGAATTGAAAGCGTGATTGTCAACAAACCACCGTCCGTGCTTTGCACGGGAATCTTGACTAACCGTGTTCGGTGGCGGATGTTTTAATCGGCTTTCTAGCCGTTGGTTTTGACGCTGTTGGCGTCGCCGGCTCGACGAGACTCTGGGATTGAGGCGTGCCTGTTGGGATTTGCAAGTCACAGTGCTGCGTCGTTGGTGTCCCGTAGGTGGAATGTGCTCCCGGCGACGCGCCAGCCAACGTCCGGAGTGATGACGGTGCATACGCGGCTTTGCAGTGCGTCGTTCCTCGAATAATACCGTGGTGCCTCACAGCCCTCGGTCATCGTTCGGCCAGCGTGGTCTTGTGAGTGTCACAGCGCAGGCCCACAGACGACCTCCAGCGAACATCCTCTTCATTTAGGTAAGCCCCTGTCTGTTGTTTATCTTAACACCAAAGGCGTTTAGGTGGTGCAAAAAAGTACGTAAAAAGTGACAGAGAAGAGCCCGCAAAAAAAGGCGCGAGGCATCTGCAATGCTCTCTGTGGTCGCCGGTTTCCGCCCACGGCCCGTACTTCTACAAACGATGCTTATTGGTTCAGAGTACAAGAGGTACTTTTCGGTCATCGTGCATTGGAAAAAAAATAGGGAGAACAAAAAAGCGCCAAATGCTCATGCGCAGCATCTGCTATGCTGTGAAATGGGTTCATATTTATTTTGCCGGAACAGGGTGAGTAAATGAGGAAAGAAAATATCCAAAACAATTTTCGCATCCAGCGTTCGCGGGATTCGGCCACTCGCCTTTTCCGGCGCATTACAGTTTATGCGGGAGAGTTTTCATGGCAGCGTATCGCCTACTCCACGCAAGGTTTTGCTGTTCGTTTTTTTTTATTTTTTAATCACCAACGGCGATGATTGCTTGTCATTGTCACATAAATGAAAAGTTGAACTAACAGAAGAAAAAAAAATTAAAGGTTGGACTCATAATTTTGTTCAATCCGCTTGCCGCTGAATTCCCCGCCATGATAAGCCGCCTGCCTTTTCTTTAGTCACCGAAGATCTTCAAAGAAAGCGACTACTTTTGATAAGAAGGCCTCAAGCGCCACTGCAGCGTGTTGGTCTCCTCCAGCAACCGCCCTAAATCAAGGGAACTTGGAGTCTGGTGGCGCCGCGCCTACTGCCTCTGATATTATTTGGCCACCACGGCCGAAGCATTGCACGCCTACTGTGTCAGCGACGATGCCGTTACCGCTGTGTACAACGCCTACGGAGGCTCCAGACAAAAGCCACCAACTTGGCTGTGGCCAATATCTAAGAGTAGTTGAAATGCTGTCGTCCTTCATGAATGTCATGCGTGCTCTGCTTTTCGGCCTGCGTAGGCCAACAGACACAACACACTGAAATTACTGGAAGCGCTACATCCAGCTCTTGTGGCTCAGCTGAAGTGCAGCCCTGTGGGATGCAGTTCAGCTGCATTTGCTGCAAGGGCTGCAGTTGAGTTCAACGGCCAAGAACCTCCATATGAACGACTGAGATAGCCGATAGCCTTTTGCGACTGAGATACCCAGTGCGTAGTGCTCTGCACCGCCTGGATCCTTGGACCGTGGCTGTAGCAGTCGACTGCCCTCAAGGCCTACTGCGCAATTCTTGAGAGGGACTTACTTGAATGAATAACTTTGACTGTGCACCTCACGCCTTCTCCGATTCTCTTTTCAATCCCCTCATCCCTCTTCCCCAGTGCAGGGTAGCCAACTGGGTCTTTATCTCTCTCTATATATTAATATTTATGCATGCTATTAAACTCTCCATGGTAATACGTACACCCATGTTCACATCCTGCAGAGTTCCTCACAAGTACACTGGGTAGGCATGTACAGAATCACATCCAAATAAAAACCGGTAAGAATGCGAACAGTTTGCTAAGCACCCGCCACGTCATTTGAAGGCAGTGGATTTATCACTAGCACACCCGCATATGCGGTCGCTGCGACCACCGCTGTCAAATCCGGCTCGTTCGCGCGATCCGAACGCGAGAAAATTCGACACGGCTTGGCGCGCTCAGCTCGCCACATGTTTGAGCCACTGCGGAACTGGCAGTCTGCATAGGGCTCACGGCTGCGGTCGCCACGAGTGAACTGGGTCCGCACCGACAAATAGGGCCGAGGAAGCGAAAACAACAATTAAATATGGCGGCCCTGAGCACACGAAAGCGAATCATCAGTCATGGACTGCGTGCGGTCTCCTCTTCCATGCGGGTGGCGGGCAGCTTTGGCGAACCAAAATATCTGCCTCTAAAAGCGCGCTCCTTTGCTGTTCCTACGTCCGTTGATCGCTTCACGGCCAAGCACACAACGTGCGTGGAGATTCTGCAGATTACTATCACGAGCCAGGCGTGATATGAAACGAAGCACCTTTGTTATGCGCATACATGCAGCCAGGCACTACAGGCGTCATCCTTAATTGCCGCGCTCAGTCATGATCAGAAATACAGAAGGCACCATCAAATCGATAATGGTTACTGATGATTTCGGGAAGCGCGCGACAATTGAATCTAGACGCTCGCGCGTTTAATGGCATTCCCTCTACCGCAAGGAGATCGAGTGGGCGCTGTGGATAGTTACGCACTTGCGCTGCGCAAAACACGAAAAAACTGGCGGTGGTTTAGCTCTGGTTAAACCTGGAGTGATGCGAAAGCTACATCTGGCCGAGTGGAACTTGGTCACGTGACCAACCACGTGATCAGCCACGGCGCCGCGCCGCCGGCAGCTGCTCCGCATTACGTGACCAACCACGTTACAGCGTGGCGGCGCAGCCACAGGGTGGCGCACCGCCTCGCTTAAGGCTCGAAATGCTACCGTAATGTAGCTATCGCTACAAAAACTGCTCGCCGGCGCGGGCGTTCTGGCGTGACGTTCTGCTTCTGGACAGTAGAACGCCGGTTCTGATGCCAGCGGCAAGTGGGGTGGGGAAGAAGGAAGAGGGGAAGAGTCGTCGTACTCCAGGCCTTCGGATTGATTTCGGCCCTTGGTGTTCTATACGACGTCACACAGCATGAAGCCATTACAGCGTTCCGTCCCCATCGAAGTGTAGCCTGTTGCCTCATGCTCAGCACTCGAACGAATGCCGTGCAAGGCATAGGCGGCTGTATGCATATATGGCCTTGATCCGATTGGTTGGAAACACCTGCGCATATACTAGGTAGCCGAAATTATTCTGAAGCCATCACTCCATTATTCCTTGTGGCGAGCGTTGGACTAATGGTACGTAAATTTTTATAGCAACACAAGGGAAGAGTATAAAAAAACTTGCAGTTGGGCTATTTAACTTTGGAAATTGTTGAAGGGGAAGGCAAAAAAAATACATACAAAGGTCGAAGCGTGAAGAAAGACGAAGCCCTGCTTCCAACCACTTCCCTGTTTGTTCGTTAGTTCGTTCGTTTGTTTGTTTGTTTTTGCGCATTTAAAATCAACTATGCAGGAAAGTGTAGCCCATTCTTCCCAGACATGCCGTCTTTGCCTAAAGTAACTCAGCAACGGTACTTCTTTTTGAGCGTGTCGTACAGTACCGACGGCACACCTTACGGTTTAAATCTGTGTAAGAGGAGGAGAAGCCTTGTCCTCACCGTTCGAGACCTTTTATTCTTTACGGGTGCCGTAAGTGTTCCACTTCACGGTTGAGAAGCAAACCGATTGCCCGCTTTCTTTTGCCAAAGACGGTGCATACCAGTCTATATGACACCTTGGCAGGTCCATTTCTCGTTTCAGTTCCTTTGGCTTCCTAAAGAAATTAACCGTACTTCTGGATATATACACAACGATGACTGGTGCACAAAAACCTTTATCGCTCGTAGGTATAGGTCGTTGGAATCTGAATTTTTTCTTATAATTTTGAAGGCCTAACTTCTTAAAATTATAAAAAGCGTAAAAAGCCACGAAAGCGGAATGCCTTTTGGCAATTTTGTGCTGTTTTCGTCTTTTTCCCTCCAAAAAAAGGAAAAAATTCTACGCTTGGTAATGTTTGCCGGGGACATCGTCGAGCTATCTCAATCTTATTTTTTTTTCTAAGTGATTTGATTTCACTCTTCAGAGGACAAAACACTCGCGGTGTTACTCGTCGCGTCAGTGCTCTCTTCAAAATGTGCACGCTAACGCTCGTGTGTGCATGTCCTCACGATCAGATCTTGTTTGTATCCAAGCTGCGCAAGCAATTCCCGACAATAACGACACAAAAGTAAAATAAAAATAGGAGGATTTTCGGTTAAAACAATCTTTACCTCAGGTTTGCCATTGCACTTGAGAGGATTCTTAAGTGGCACTGTTGGCGAAACTGCTCAAAGCAGCGCAGATTGTTTCCCTCACTGTCCTCCTGCAGAACTCTTCTATGTCCTAATCTTTTTGGGTGGTAGCCTAACGGGCCGTACTTTTTCAGACGTCTCCGACATAACTCAAAGCTCTGACCGCATGGTTTCGTGCTGGTGTGCGACACAACTCAGCGCTCGTTCGAAGTTGCGCGACCTTTCCACGGTGTCTCGAGAACGCAAGGCCGCCGCAGGTCGCACACAAATAAACACATAGAAAACAAAATCTGCTTCCTCTTCCGTGCGTATCGTCAATCAGGCTCGATGGAGGACCCCGTCCTACGCTCAAGGGATAAACGCCATACCTTTAGTAGCCTCGTTATCGTTATTTTATTTATTTATTATCTGTTCTACGTCAATTCTGGCGGACAATTCTGAGTCATCACGAGCGCCATAAATTATGGCTTTTGGGAGGAAAGAATTGGATAAGGTTAGCCCGAGGCTGGCATCGCCTCAACGTGACTGATCGACGAAAGCAAAGACGCGGAGCTATTTATAACCCACCAACAGCGAGCTTCTGTACGGAAACAGCGAGAAATTAGAAATGATAAGCGGGGTACCTGCGGCGCGGGCGGGCTCGGCACTCGGACATGAAGCGTTACGCTGAAATCAATTTGCGCGAGAGATTTTTTTGCCCCCCCCCCCCCTTCCTCCAAAGCGCGAGTCACGACTCGATTTTCCCGCTCTCTCGATTCGGTCCCACGGCGATTGAAGGCGCAGAGAACCCATCGCTTCGGGCCGTCGTCTTAAAAGGTAGTAATTTGTATCGAAACTCGCATACAGCTATGACAAACGAGCGCCTCCATCAAACGAGCACTGCTTCCTTTGAAGGAGTGCACTGTACGACAGCCGTGTCCAATGGCTTCGCTTGATTTGCGGAAATGACAGCGCTACTTCTTCGTTGATTCACCCTCGGAAGCATGTTAATTGAAAGGGAACGATTTCTTGATGCACTTTTTAAGACGGTGAATAGTAGCTCAATATGTAGCCAGACGCTAGCTACTGAGTACAGAAATCTCTCTTGAGTTACTAATCAGCTATAACAGTAGTTGTACAAGCAGCAGTTGTAGCAGCTATTGATTACGAAAAGTGGGTAGTTATGGCTCCGCGACACGTTAGACACGAAGACCGAGGCACACCTGTAGGTTCTTGCTCCGTCTCCAACCAAACACACGCAATCTCTACGACACCCTGGGTAGAAAGGCGGGAGGTTTCAAAATCTCTTTCTCGAAGACTACGTAGAGGAGGGATTAAGATACATCGTAGCTGGGATAAGGTTTCGTAACGAGATCGAAAACATCAGTGCGCGCTGTATTTTGAGCCTCAGAAGCCCAAAGTCAAAGCAGCGTCATCTAGCTTGATTTGAAGGCAGCTCAAAAAATGAAATCGTAGAGAAGGGACAAAGGACAGATAGTCGCGTGACTATAACGACGAGTGTTACCGAAAAGAACATCGAGAAGTGTAATCAGGTTGCGGTTAAATAACGTCAATGGTCTTTTTAGTATATGCAGTTTTTAGTGTAGTGAATTTCGGCTCTCCATCTCTTCGCTCCGAATTCGCTCTTGGCGGTTGTTTCGAATCAGGCACTCTACACCAGCCTTGTATGCAGTACCTCAATCTAGCTAAGTATCACAGAATCCTTAACCCACAGCTGACCATACTACTAAGGCAGTTTTATTTGTTGCCTTTGTCACTTTGTTTTCTCTGTTTTTTGTTTGTTTTTTTACACGGGGGCGTTGTGGTCTTGTCGACGACTTCGATGAGAACCGCGACGAGTGCACAAATTTGCCCCCGAGAGAGCTGGAAAGGTTTCGAAGCCTATGTTGTTGAAGTCAATTCCGGGCAACATCTTATCCCTTCTGCGATATCTGCAAGCAAAAAGGCCCGAAGGAGCGACAACACACACACGAGCTACGCGCTGTTGAAGCGCTACACGACCATCGGTGTAGGATTTGTGCGCTTGGCGCGATGTAAAAACGGCTCCTCGATGGGCCGGGCCAGGAAGCCAAGACTGAGATGGCATCTTAGCCGCTCCCCGAAGCCACGATGTCTGAGCGCCGCCGACGGCTTCATGGGACGCCGGGATGCGCTTTCAGCATCCCCGTCATTTGCGGATGGTCCCGGGGTGCAGAGGCCTGTTTTTCTTTCACCTCCAAACGGCCGCGGCGCTTGAGCGAAGCAGAAGGCGCTGTCTGCTCACTGGTCGGAGAAGTCCGGATTTGCTGTTTTCGTCTGGTTATGAACGCTTTTGAGCGGACAGAACGGTGATCGTATACGGTTACAAGAAAGTGCTTCAAAATGTCGGATTCTTTTCTCAGGAGCACTTACGGCTGTGGCAGGAAACTGCGTTTCTACCAATGTGGGCCACACAGGAGAGCCCATGTGAGCGTGCACTGCGCAGATAGCTCCACCGTTGCATCCTGCTCCTGCCAGGAGCCTCCACCATAGAACTGCGGTCAGCGCCGCCGCGCGACAACTTTTGCGTCCTCGTCGGGAAGGGTCCTCCACGGTGACGCCCGAAGCGAAAGCGTCTGTCAGCTGCCGTCTGCTGCCCAGTTACGCTTTGTCAGCCTGTAACTAGCGTCCAAGATTTCTTGCAAAGGGGAAACACTGCGAAAGGCGTGAAACGTTTTGAGATCTTTTGAAAGAACCAAATTTACGACGTGAAACGACTGCAGCGAAGCGAGTTAAGGCCGAAGTGTGTCGCGCAAACATGCATTAATGCGCCTTGAAAAAGTTACTATAGTCGGATACAACTTAAGTATGCAGCGAAGCTCCGCCCACATTCAGGGACGCTGCACAGAATTCCTCCACGACAAAAAAAGTAGTCCGTTGTTAAATCTTTTCTTGTTACCTAAACAAGAAGCAAATCACAAGAAAAAAATTATAAGTTCTAAAATTTTGATAGCTATCTCGTTTAATAAAGTCAGACATTAAAAAGCTGATTTCGTTTACTGTTGTGATTGGCTAACGGAGTAATACAAGACGCCGCGGACCGTAGCTGTTGGCTGTGGTGTTGACAACTGTTGTTTTTTTAAGTTGTATCCTACTATAGTGCTAATAAAACTTTGCGATGGCGACTATTTTGGCACGCACGCCTTACGTTTGTATTTTTTTAAATGCCTATTTTGACGCAGGGAGTTTTTCGGAGCGAACCCAGCTGTACTCTAATGCTGATGCCACCGACAAATGTCAACATGACGCCATTGTAACCGTTTTCGAGCGCACCGACTTTAAGGTGGAAATACGCTTTCAAAAATCAGCCGCGCACTAATCTGAAACGTGTCGAGATCTATACACCATCTCAACAGTTCTTGCAGCTTCAAGACGTCACGAGCAGACGTATTTGAGAGTATCGCACTTGAGGAAGCCGCTGCATCTCATTTGTAGCTTCCACTACGCTGCATGAACGTGTGAGATGGGGTATAATAAAGTTGATTTAACATTCTCACACAGGTGGTAAGACTGAAGAAACTGCAAGGTAAAAATACAATCATCGATCCCAAGCGCCCAGGAATTGGCCTGTAGCTCCTTAGGCCGCACCATTGTCCTGGCGGCTTCCGGAGGGTCACCGAAACACAGTGCTCAAGGCATGCTTTGGACTTTTGTGGCAGTTCTGTAAATTTCGACAGCGCTCTTTTATACACCGCTCTAAGGACATGCGTCCACGGGGCCTCCGACATGCGCTCAGTTCTTCAAAAGGTGCCCCGTGGCAATGGGCACATGACAGAAAGCTTGCATTTTAAAATTCGTCAACTTCAACAAGCGTCTACGCCTTCAAAAAAGCACGCAAGAAAAAGTAGCTGGCGAACTTATTTCGGCGACGAATGAGTTAAATCCCCTACTTGCCTGCTCACATTGTCCGTATTAGATGCAGTGTCGTGTTGGGCTATGTATGATCCGATTGTGTGTGCAGTTGTTCCCTTCCCATTGGAAAGGACAACCTCGAGTTGCAAATGAAGGCACCTTGTTTTTTTTTTTTTTACTGTATTACAGTCCCTTTATTCTGTGTTTTCCACTACGTCTTCCTTTTTAAGAGTACCGCATAGTATGCCGGCTGCTTTTAGGCTGTATAGATTCCCAAGAAGCAAGCGATGTGCCCCTTCGCGATGACACTCACGCCACTGCCGGAGCTGTCAGGATGCCCCCGCGTTCCTGACGGGATCACGCTCGCGGCCGCTAGTGGCGCGCACATCGCACTGCAGTGCCAGTTATACTTGTCAAGCGAGCCAGTTAATCGCACTTACGGAGAGTGTCACTCGCTATAGGTGCACTTTGTCACTCGCAGTGTCACTCGCAGAAAAGCGCGCTCCGGCCGGGTGTGCATTCAATAAACACACACTAAAGGCCGAGTGCGAAACCTCGACAGCAGTATGAAGGAGCAATATGTATGGCGCATAAAAAGTAATCACAAGTTTGTCTTATTTGCTATGACACTGTTTAGAACAAAATATTCCTTCGCTATAGCTGCCAGCGAAGCAACACAACAAAGGAACGCGATCAGATGCGAATCCGCTGGACGCCGCCATCTTGTTTGCTGTCAAAATTCTGGACAGTCTTGGCTGGTTTTGGCTTTTCTTGTATTTGTAGTTTTTATTTTGATCGTTAGAAACTCTTAAACCGTCTTTTATTTGTGCTATCACATCCAACAGTGAATTTTAGATTTTTTTTCTTTTTCGCTGCCCTCTTTAAAATTTCCGCTCATTTCGTGTCGCCATTTTTTTTTTTTACTACGAGTGAACTTTGCCCTTCCGTTTAGCACCACGTAGGCTAAAGTGTCACTCGGGATGCCGAAGCGCACTCTTTGTAAGTGCGATTAACTTGTGCGTTTGGCAGGGGTATCAGATGGTTACAGTGTCTTACTGATCTATCTTTTGCGTGTAGTCGCATCCGTGAAAGAAAAAAAATCGGAGTACCTGGAGAGAGAAGGAGAAAACTTTTGGCCCCGTATGTGCAGCACCGAACAGAGAGGCCAACGTACAGTTATTTGCGGGGCGATGTCTGTAGCTGATACACATCCACGCACAAGCGCAGGTCGCTTCGGCAGCAGTCGGCCCCCCTGCAGACACCGACCTCCGAATAGAAGGCAGCCGCCGCGCGATGCGTTAAAAACGTTCAAAAGCGCGCCAATAGGCGCGTAAAAGAAGTACGAAGAAATGGCGGCGTATAAAGCGAACGCCGATAAAGGATCGTGCCCGCAGGGCAGCCATTGACGACGACTGCCCGCTCCAGCGCGGTCACGGCGGCGTTTCCGGGAATCGGCAGCCGCCTGATCGAGTTCTCGAAACGGCCTCTCGCATTCTGTTTCCGATGCCACAGCGGCGGCGGCAGCACTGCAGCGGAGGACGAGCACACATCCGCCTGGAAGAAACAGGGTCAGGTGCAGAGCACCTTGCACACAGGAATGCCGCTCTTATTGGCTCGCTCTGTGCTAGAAAGGAGGCACAAGGTCGGGTACGCGGTGCCGTGTGTATTTTTTTAATTCTATAGCACTATTGGGCCTGCGGAGCGGGATATATCGTATATATACTATATATCCGTCTGCTGACCGTTTCTCAATAGACGAGGGGATTATAGGCTGCGTATCAGTGACCCTGTTGTGCGGGGCATATAATCCCTATGAACTGCGTCAGATTCTACGGCGGCTGTACGAATGAATGGGCCTTAGTATACAGTTTAGTAAACAGGACTATTTTTATTTTTTTATTCGGCCCGAAGCCGCGCGATAATAGTGAACGTAGTGTTTCGCCCGTTGTGGAAGCGGATGGAGAGCGAGATGCTGCGACAACAGTGCCACGGGGCTTCAAATGTGCAGAACACAGCCCGCGATTGACAGCTGCGACGCCAGCGTAGTGCTCTAGGTTATGTTTGCCCACCATATGTGTCATCCTGGCGAAATGGTGCGCGTGGTGCTTTCATGGGCCGTAGTCTTCAAGAACACATTTGTGGACAATCAGGTGGACATGACGGTTTAATGGTCTTGGTAAAAAAAAAAACGAGGTAACGGCTTTAGGTGAGGTAGAACGCAGTTTTTCGCAGCATCACTGGGAAGCTCTCTTAGGTAAAGCCAGGTCACATAATGTGCGGATATTCAGCGCCTAGCACGGGACGTGCTGGTGCAGAGGGAAGAATCTTACGAGATGTGGCCTGGCCACAGGAATAGCTTCAGAGAGAGAGAGAGAAAGAGTGTGTGTGTAGGCAGAATAAGCCACTATTATACACAACTTTGCTAAAGTGACATTAAACTCCCCCCGATCCGACTCAGACAAATAAAAACACGTATTGCGACATTGCAGGCTAATTAAATGTCTTGACGAGCGCGGCGGTTGATGGAAAATAAAAGTGTAGATGTAACGTTAAGAGACAAAGAAATCAGCATTGGTTAGAGAACTCAGAGTTTACGATATTCTAGCTAGAGTAAGAAGGAGCATACAGGTGTAGGCGGTGCATAGGATGTGGAAGAAGGATGATTTGTGGCCTGCTTGTATGGCAGAGTGAATTCCCAGTAGTAGGCGGCAGTGAAGTCGATGGGGAGACGACATTAGGAAAATATCCTGAGATAGGCGCACGGTTGGGCTAATTCAACATTTTTAAGAGAGCCCATTCACCTGCAGTACACGTAACCAGCTTGATGATGATGATGATGATGGTCTCTGGCTGAATGGCACGTACCCTTCGGGTGGGGGGAATTGGCCAGGGTACATTGTTGATACAAACGCACACATGGGTAAGGAGTGGAGTAATTGGATAATTTTGTGAAGAAGACGCTAATTTGGATGAAAAAAGTGAAAAAAGGAAATGAAAAAGTTGTGAATTGCTAGCTTGATCGCAATGATGACAACGATGACGATGATACCACTGTCAATGACGCGAGAATGCTACGTCATCCTTTCAAACGCCTTGCCTGCGCGCCTCCTATATTCTGACATGCGACGTACGTGCTAAAACTTGATTCACGCTAGGCTGAAACTGCGTTTTTTTAGAAAGTGCACAGCACTTTGAACCGAAGTTGTTTCACGGGCCTGCAGCCAGCCTCCGCATCAGCTTCGTTCTGGTCCTGCGTCTTCCGCGGCGTTTACCCCCACGAACAGATAGCGACTTGCCTGCCCATCGATACTCCAAAATACGTCCCTCCTGGCGCTTAGCTTCGAGCGAAGGCTCCGGAAATTGAGATCGGGGAGCTGTCGTCGCTTTACAGCTCCGTAACGCCAACGGTGCAGAACAGGCCCCGAACGAAACAGCGCCCCCTGTCGGTGAGCTCTGGTTACACTCAGGAGTATACCGTGCTCACAACGATAGCGCACGCGCGCAAGGAGATCACGGTGCGCACGGCTCTCAATTAGTGCTGGTCGTGACGTGCGGTAGCCATAACAATGGCGGCCACGGAAGGAGTGCACAAAACAACGAAAATGAATGAAAGAATTAATAAAAAGGAAAAAAAGAAGAACGGAGCTCGATGTAAGTGCGAAACACAATGGTAGCGTGCTGCCCGGGCACCCGCCTTCGCGATAAGAATCACGCGTCGTGATTTCACGCCAGGGTTTAAACTGCTTCTGTCAGGCTCGGTGCCCGCGGTGAGTCTGTATTGTTCGCCGCTAGGGAGA
The DNA here is from genome assembly GCF_052857255.1 of Amblyomma americanum. NCBI lineage: Eukaryota > Metazoa > Arthropoda > Arachnida > Ixodida > Ixodidae > Amblyomma > Amblyomma americanum. The sequence continues at coordinate 122,078,693 of NC_135499.1, forward strand.
GCGCGTGCGCGATCTGGCAGTGCGGCACCGCGAACAGTTGCGCTCAGGCTGGTGGTGCTCGAGGGCCCTGATGGTTCGAAGCGAGGCGCGGCTGCGAGCGTGCGTACGTAGGCAAACGCCGATGCGATATCGCTATACACTTCGCTGCAGTTTTCCCTGCCGCGATGGGCATGGGTAGCGTTGCATAAACACCGTTCGTCGGATGCGGGCGAATAAATAACGACACGTGCGTGCAGGGCGTGATTACATACCTCGCTATGTGGAATGCAAAAAGAAGTAATGACCAGGTATCAAACTAAATTTCCACTCGATGCGTTCGAGATTTATGAGCTTCGGGGGTCTATTGAGCGTGCAGGGGACTTTGAATAGTTTGCTTTGTGAGTAGATCTTTGGAGAAATTGTTAGAATAGAGTGACTATCTGAAATATCTTCAATATTCATTGATGTTCGTGCCGTTGATATATGGTTAGCGAGGCTTAGCTGTTTAATGCAAAAAAAGAGAAGCGCTTGGCAGGGGAGAAGGATGTCTTCTCGCGAAAAGCAAACAGAAACACGGGCGCTGTGCGGACATACGCGTGTCGTAGACGGCATGCCGAGTGCTGTTTCATGCTATGCTTTGCGCTACAACAGGCGGATGAAGAAATAAGAAAATATTAGTTAATAATAATAATAATAATAATAATAATAATAATAATAATAATAATAATTGGTTTTTGGGGAAAGGAAATGGCGCAGTATCTGTCTCATATATCGTTGGACACCTGAACCGCGCCGTAAGGGAAGGGATAAGGGAGGGTGTGAAAGAAGAAAGGAAGAGAAAGAAGTGCCGTAGTGGAGGGCTCCGGAATAATTTCGACCACCTGGGGATCTTTAACGTGCACTGACATCGCACAGCACACGGGCGCCTTAACGTTTTGCCTCCATCGAAACGCGGGCGCCGTGGTCGGGTTCGAACGCGGGAACTCCGGATCAGTAGCCGAGCACTCTAACCACGGAGCCACCGCGGCGGGTGAATGTTAGTTTCCCGTTAATAATTTTAGTCGTATTACACTGCCACACAGGCTGCCATCATCAATACTACGGAAAGAGGCCGGAAAGGACAGAGGGGGGGGGGGGGGGGGGGGGGGGGAATGTGCATGGCTTCACAAAAATAGCACGAGGAGGCGAGGCAGCATGGTTTCTGAACGGGAGCGGTGTTTTCTTGCGCAAAGCACGTTTCCTACTTTTTTTTTCTCTATATATATACCCACCGCATTGTGCGCGATCGCACGCTGTGACCGAGGCCGCAGGGTGACATTCCTCATACAGGGGCCATATCGCGCTAATTTATATTCAAGGCCACGTGCGCGCGCATCGAGCCCACTTACATATGCGTATAAAAAGCAAACACGGCCGGCGCACGAGTCGCGGCAAAAGACGCGAGCCGGCAACGTGCAGCGGGCGTCGCGGCGTGTGACCGCCAGGTTGACAGAACGACGCGCGTTCCAAGTCCGCATTCGGGAGGAGAGGGCCAATGGTACGCCTGAGCAAAGAATAAGAATAGGAAGAGTTTGTAGAAGGTAACGCCCGGAAGTGGCGCCCTCTTCGAACACTCCGTCGAACAGCGCGGGCGGTGTATACACGACGTCCAATTTATACGTACACGCATGCAGATCCCGGAAGTGATGCTTCGCCCACGGAGCAATCAAAGACAAAGCGCGTGGCGGTTTGCCACGCCCCTTCGTTTCCGTTTGACACCTGTACGAGGAAGCGGATCGGCCGCAAAGGAAGGGCGAACGTCAATGTCGTCCGAAGGCCGGGTTATGTGTCTACTGGGTGGGCTTGCGACGGGAGTCTCGCTTTTTTGATCGTCAAATGAATAAGCCGCGCGTCGTTTGAAGACGCCCAGTCTTCTTCGGCGTCACTCGCAAGAGCATCTACTGGGCCTATAATCAGAGAGTCCGTTGGTAGGTGTGCTGTCACACGCCAGTGACCGCAGTTATGGCCCAAAGCGTTGCCTTGGGACCTTAGAAGAGTCGCTAGGTTTGGTCGAAAAGATACATGCAAGCTGGGCCATCGGAAAGAAAATGTGACAGCATCCCGGCATAGGCAGTATTTTGTTCCGCCCTCATACCCCGTTAATAGCAGCTTGCTATTTTTTAGAAAGCAGAATCACCTCTATAACCTCCCTTAAGGTTCACTTTCATAGTACGCGAAGAATGATTTTGAACCATCAGTAAGAACTACAACAATGAGCTTCAAGCAGATTCCTAATTCAAAGTGAATAGCCGCCGCGGTGGCTCAGTGGTTATGGCGCTCGGCTGCTGACCCGAAAAACGCGGGTTGGATCCTGGCCGTGGCGGTCGAATTTCAGTGGGGGCCTAAATTCGAACGTCAGTGCACGTCAGAGAAGGACAATTGGTCGAAATTATCCAGAGCCCTCCACAACGGCCCTCATAGCCTCAGTCGGTTTCGGACGTTAAACCTCATCAAAACAAACCAATTGGAAATGAAAATCAGAAGTGGTTTTATCAATTAAGTTCGCTGTCTAGACCGAGGATTTCCCCTACTTGCCTGCTCACATTGTCTGTATTAGATGCAGTGTCGTGTTGGGCTGTGTATGATCCGGTTGTGCATGCAGTTGTTTCCTTCCCATTGGAAAGGACAACCTCGCGTTGCAAATGGAGGTACTTTGTTTTTTTTCACGGTATTACAGTCCCTTTATTCTGTGTCTTCCAGGGCGTCTTCTTTTTGAAGAGACTGTAAGAGGTCTGCGTAGATTATAGAACAACATCGAGTTAAAGATATCCAGTGGAAAATGCGGAGCAGGGCTAACCGATGATTTCTTAGGGTAAGAAAGTAAATTTCAAACGAAGAGAAATGTAGCCAGGTTGGCGGGAAGGAATTGGTACCTGGGAAGGATTTAGATGGGGCTGGGAAATTTCCTAGAATACTGTGTGACATGGGTAATTGCAGATCAGTTTGAGAGACAATATCTGTCTAGTGGTGGACGCAAACCGGCTGCTCGTGGTGGAGAAACCACTCGTTATCGGTCAGATCACCTGAAACCAGGACGCACTTGCAAACTTTATCGCAGCGTACACACACAGAGAAAAACGTTGCGTGCTATATTATAAGCAGGTGCCATAAGGAGAGAGCCCTCAGCAACTATTCAGGGCCACGTGCGCAAAAGCCCGCGCTAAATCGCGCGCGTCGCATCTGACAACAACGTTACAACGTAGGTCACACATTTCACAGCCGCTACAGGTTGCCGCGTCGAAGCCCGAAGGTAACTCAGAAAACAAGCTCAAAACTGCTGACGAAACCTGCACGCTTTTCATCTCGCACCGGAACAGAAGGATGGCGAATAAAAAATGGCGCTGGCCTCGACCCTCTTCACGCCCTGTAAACAAATCACTCGCGCCTTGCACCACTGAGCAAGAATAACTGCCACGATCGAAGCCAACGAGCGGCCCATCCTCACACGCACGGGAAACAGCTGCTCCTCTCGAAGCCTACGCATTGTGGCTCGTTTGGGTGCGGGCGATAGTTCTCCATCGGATGTAGAAGCAGCCCTTCGAAGCGCCCTTCCTCGCTGCTTCCTTCGAGCGGCCGCACCAGTGGGAAAAAAAATAGGAAAGCAAAACAAGAAACAACTGCGGCGTGTAACGGCGGTGCTTTATGCGTCCGCTCGGCCAGCTGTGATGGCGGGCACCGCACTGCCCTCGCGCCGCCTTGCCGAGCCGCAGCCACCTCTTCTGTGCGCACGCAACCGGAGCTTGAAGAGGTGGAGATAGAGGAGAAAAAAAGCAAGGGTCTGCCGCGTCCACGCGTGCATGAGATAGTTCCGGAGGTTGGTTGGCTGGGGAGGAGACACGCAAACGGGTTTTCCTGCGCCGCCGCGGCGGCAGCGTCAACAGCAGCAGCAATGCACCCGGCAGCAGCAGCAGCAGTAGGAGCTCCCGCTGTCTTCAGCAGGAAGAGTGTAGCAGCAGCACCGCCGCGGCGCAAACGCGCCTCTGTAATGCGATGCGCACCTCTTCTCTTTGTCTTGATGCTCCGTGTACGCATGCCACCACCACCACGAAGACGCCCAGAGCGTGCGGCCCTCGAACGCCGCACCCTGCGTTGACCAGCGTGTACACGGATCTGTAACAAGAGCCGTGGTCTCGCTGTGGAAGAGAGCTTCGGTATATGGTATATAGATGACGCTGCCCGTGCAAGCGACGGCCTGAGCGGCCGGGCCATTTGTAAGGCACGCATATCGCCGCGCCGTTGGGCTACCAGGCAGGCACGAGCCGTCCCGCTTATGCAAAGCTATTCAAATCAGCTGTCCGTACGTAAAGGATTGGCCGCGTCAGAGCGTGCCGCCCGGATCGCCGGCCTTTGTCTTCGGCGTCCCCTTGTTTCCCGCTGGGACGGCGGACAGGTCGCACTCGACACGCCCGCGTCGCACGGTGACGCTGGGCGTACGCGATCGGCGTAGACGGAGAACGACCGGGTTAGGCTTCGGCGGCGACCTTGTTTCTCGGTGTCCCATATGCATGCGGATCCCCGCGATGTCAGTCGCTTTTCGCGACAGTATGCTATGAGGGCTTGCAGGCGCCGTTTTCTTACCATCAGCGCTTTTTCAATTACAGCGCGTTCGTCTTCGCACAGGAGAGGTCAAAGGTCAAGCCCCGCTGTTGCAGTAATTTCGTCCACTCATTATTGAACGACCATTTGTCCTTAACGCGTATCATACGGCGTATGCCCAAATCTAAATGTCGCAATTTTCACCCATAACTATATGGCTCAGAGAATACACAAATTGACGGAAGGGAGGGAAGTAGGGTTGGGGGAAACGGCAGGTAGCTGCAGCGCTGTCCAGCTTCATAATGTGTGTAGTGCTGGCGACTTTTGTAAAATAGGTTGCGGCAATTTTCAGTCTAGACATGGAGACTTCACATCATGACCGAAACATTTATTGACCGCTCCATTTTTCATCGGATGATCCCGCGAAAGAGAGTGCTTCCTCCACTAATGATCGTTGGTCACCCACCACTTCAGATTGAAGCTAGGAACTCCATCAGAAAGGGAGAGGGTAAGTGAATGGGGAGGGATGGCTCGGCTTTAGGTGCGGCTCGATGTAGGAATCTATACTTATTGATACTTTTGACCAGTGACCTGCCATTGATGATACGTCAAACTTCGTGAAGAATATTTTTATGCAATTTCGGTACTGAACACCTTTACCGGCCACTTCAGTCGCTTTCTCACTTCCCAGAATGCAGCAGTGTGCCGAGACGCACAGGTATACAAGTGCGTGGCTAACGGGCCCAAAGGAGTATATAACTGTTCTGGAAAGAATTTCTTTTCCTCCTCGAAATAATAAAGCCAAGGCTTGCACGCCGACTAAGTCGCCACCTACAGTATTCTCTACCATCGGCTCCGTCTGAAGGCCAGTTTAAAAAAAAAAACAGCACTCGATGCTTCTTGGGGCAAAGCTATCGCTCTGCATTTTACCAATTCTTGCTCCATTCAAACTGTTGAGAGCAATCTTTTAAAATGTCCGGCATATGCATATTAGTGAGCATGTTGCTAGTTAAAGCTTAAGCTCACTCCAATGCCACTGTATGTATGTAAGATGTATGTTAGTCCCTATCTCTGTAGATTGATGAAAAAAAAAATTGTATCAGTAATTTGTGCACCCTGTAGTTCAATTACCATTATATATTATTTTACATAATTACCTTTCGTTTCACTACGTTCCGCCTTTTGTTAGCTATCCCTGCCCCTTACACTGCACGTGTAAAGAGCAGCTGAATTCTCCGTCCTTGCCTTACGGTGCTCTGTATTTCTTTCGCTCAGGTTAATGTAGGAATAATATGGCAATGACTAGCTGCAGTGGATATCGAACAGTTGAACGGAGGGCGTAGCATCTTTCGTGCACCTCGCAACTGACTTCCAAACGAAAGCAGCAATCCGCACTTTTAATCCCACGCACAGTATTGCATGGTTTCGGACCTAATTTATTTCTACCTCGTTAAGGCGATTTCACCCAAGTGGGATGCGAAAACTACGGTCTCCACGCGTCAGGGCTGGTGCGCGCGATCTCACACCAACGATCCACGCGATGAATCATTAGAGACTTTTAGAAGAGGTTGACCCTATCGGTTAAGGGTATGGGGTAATAGCGAGGATCCAGTGCGCATGCGCGGGTCATTAACCGGGGGAAGGGGGGGGGGTCGTTATTGTCCTGCGCGTGCGCACTTTCGCGCCGCTATCAACTGTGCCCCTAATCGATAGGGTTCCCTGTTCTAAGTGTCTAATTGGACACGGTCGCCCTATTCTAAATGTCTCTAAAAGTCTCTATTAGAGACTTTAGTTAGACTTTTAGAGACCTTTAGAGACTCTGTCGTTTAGGTGAACAGAGAAATAGAGTGGCGCCAGTGCGCATGCGCAGAACAATGAACGCCTTTCTGCGCATGCGCGCTGGCGCCCCGTTGTGCCCTTATGCCCCTGATCGATAGGGTTCGCCTTCTAAAAGTCTCTATTGAGAGGGACGGCCGCTTCGTCTTCCACACCGGCGGTCGTCGAGCCCGAACGCAGTACACCATAGCGCACCGCGAGTCCACGCGTTCTTCGCAGAATCGTGCGCCCCGTGTGACCAACCACCAGTTCTCCCGCTGCCGCTTCTGAAGTACTACGGCTACAGCCCTGTCTCTGCGCAGCGACATAGCGAGGGTCCCTTGTGGCTTTGCACGAGCGACCTCCGCACGGCAGCAGCAACAAGTGTGGCGGCGGCAGCAGCGGAGGCGATAGGCGATCAAGCGCAGCCGAGCGTAGCTCGATGCAGAGGTCACGCGTTACGTTACGCGGGCACCCACCGGGGCCGTCTGCTCCCTCCTCCTTTCCGGAGATGTATTCTTCGATAGGTGTGGCGCCTCCGCGGCCCGCGCAGGCAGCAGCTCGGAGCCGCGTGCCCTTTCCCTTGGTCCCGCATTCCGCCGCCCTTGTCCGCTGCCCCATCTCAGCCGTCATCGCCGACGCACCGGAGTCAGGGTCAGGGTTAAAAGGGGGGCAGCAGCGCCGATCCTAATTGACCGGTCATGACGAGGCGGCGGAGCACAAAGTGGCTCTCGTCACGCATTGTCCGCGAGACGGGCGTCCCTCCTCCTTCGACAAGAGTGGAGGGGAGAGCAACAGCTTAGCACGTCGTCGTCGCTCGAGCAGTCCGCGCGCCCGCATGGCGCTACACGAAACGCTAGCGAGCCTTCCGCCGCTGGAAGTATGCATTTAGTCCTTACGCGAAACACTCGCGCAGCATCCGTCGCGAGCCGTGTAGACAAGTTGGCGAGGCTCGAGCTATGACCTGTTCCTACTCTTCCCACACGGTCTCCCTCACGGCGGAAATGAAGTTACAATGATGGAGTAACCAAAGATCGTCGACGATCACACTGCGGGTCGCCACTTTAATTGTGAACCATTCGGGTTTGCGAATGAAAAAAAAAATTGTAGTGCAGGGCTGGACATATTGGCATACGCAGGCCTCTCCATAAAGCCTGGCTCTTGGCTGTTGCGGAAGGGCACCTCCAGGCATTTGACTTTACCGTCAATGAAGCCACCTCTCTCAGTCCCCGCTTAATTCCTTCGATAGCATGGCGATAAACTCGCGCATTCATCCTCGTACGGCACTTTGAAGCTTTCTGCTGTTTGTATTTTGATAAGGCCCAAACTGCGCTGATTTTTTTGTTGTAAGTCTTCATAGTTGAACAGCGTTCACCTGCACGTAGAGCGGACGGCAACAAATTGGGCTGTGCAGCACCGCTGCTCAAGCCCTTGTTCAGGCGCTGTTGCCATGCCGTTTCGAAATTACACCTGTCAGCCATTGGAATGGGAATCTATCTGCATCCGCTTGCCAAACAAGAATTATGGGGGGACAGCCGAAAATGAATTATACACATAATATCCCAGCCTGTGCCACGGGCTCGGATATTATAACATGTTTGCAAACAGTAACACAGGTAGCACGTTTGCCAGCAGTGGTAAAAGTGGGACTCTTGGAAAAAAACCTAGAAAGGTAACTTGGCAGTACAAAAGCTTAAGTTCGCAGGCGCCGTGTCGTCAGTCATGCACTACGAAGTGTCTGAAAGGGAAAAAAAATGCCAGCGTGTCACACCTGACAAAGATGCGGGAACAGCGAGAGAACAACACACGGAAGGCCTTAACATTGCAAACCGCGACCGTTCGACCTCGCGGCAACCGCACGCTTCGCTCGTACACGCGTCAAAAGTTCCATTAAGCGCACCCCGAACAACGCTTTGTGGACAACAGCACCCGGGCATCGGAAGCCGTAATGTTCACGCTCGAGTCCTCCCAAAACGGTACCGAGATCGCGCGCAGGGACAACCAACCCTTGCTGCTATCTTACGAGAAGGAAGCTAGCAAGCAAGCACGTCCTCAAATCGTGTCACGCTTTAATATTTCTTTCTTTTTTTTTTTCTCCGCCGGAACATCCTAGTTCTCCGTGCAAGCAGGCACACGCTAGGTCGTGCGGTGTATAGAGCACCGTTAATAATAAACGCTATAGCGAGTTTTTCATTGTATCCGATATCGCCCACTTCCTCTTTCTTCTTTATCCTTCTTCCTGCCGACTCGGCTCTGCCAGTTCTTGAACTTGAAAGCGTCTCTTTTCCTCCTCGAGCCGACCGGTTCGCGGAAGCCCGGTGCGCGGGCTTCGCTCGGCTCGTGCGTGCGTGCGTGCGTGCGTGCGTGCGGCTTGGAAAAACGCACCCATTGAAGGGACGGCCCGTGCGCATCGGCGTCGGAGACGGGGCGCATTATTATGCCGAGCCGTGAGTCCCTGATGGAGCCTTCGTGAGTGCACGAAGTAAAAAAAAATGCGTGTGATTTCTACAGCAGGAATATGTGGGACTAATACGAACCACAAAAAGTGTGCACGCTGTTCGTGGTGCAGTTTGGTGTTTTCAGGTGCACGACGCGGCAGTCATGAGCTGCCTACATGTGAACGGTCTCTGTGTTTCAAGAATGGATTCGTGCCGTGTCGTTTAGGAGGCCTGGTCGGCGGCGTTGGAGTCAACTTCCGTGTCCGGCTGCGATTCCGGCTCCTAGCGTCGTTTATTGTAGCTCGTACTATTCTGACGGGAAGTCGGGTTGCACCGCCTTGTTAGGCGCGCTTTGTGGGAATAAATCTGCTCGCTCAAACAGGCATGACAATTTTCCAGCGACACAGGAAGTCGTTGCTTCTTCTACGTTCCATCGGAAGTTTATGAAAACAGCAGATTGATTTTGGTTTTATGCAGTTGAACGTACCAAAGCGACCCAGGCGTAGTGAAGGGCTCCGGTTTATCTCGATGAACCGGGGTTCTTTAACGGGCATGGAATCGCACAGTACACTGGCCTCTAGTATTTCACGCCCGTCGAAGTGTGACCACCGCGGCCGGGGTCGAACCCGCGTCTTTCGTGTCAGCAGCCGAGCACCATAACCAGTGAGCCACCGCAGCGGCGAAAACAGCTGTGACGATCGAGTTCTTTATTCCTGGCATACCACCCACGGAACCGGTTTAGTAGCTGCTGAGCACAAAGCTATCTCTCTGTAGCAGAGAAAACATATTAACCTGCGCTGTGCGTTTAATAGATCCAGGTGTCTGTATAATTCCTTGGCCGTCCGCTACAGCATCTTTATTACCTCAGGTGCGGCTCTACAGATGTACTTATGTTTTTTTTTTACTTTTTTAAAAATAATTTTACTGTGCCGAGAATGACACGATTACCACTGAATCCATGAACGAGTAGAGTTGCAGACCCCGAATTGACTTGCAGCCAAAGACGACACACGACAGCTATGTGAAGACAGCAAAACTCTCATCCCTTTACTGTTCATGAGGAAGAATTCACCGGTGTTGCGCTCCCATGTGCTTTTCCTTTTTACTAACTGCATTCAGGTGAACAGCCACCCGATTCTTAGCCGATCCTCCAGTGTGGGTATGTGCCATCTTTTGATAGGCTAACAACAACAACAACAACAGAGGATGCTAGCGACTCCCTGAATCTTGGCAAGTAATCAATAAGTTATTGATTCGAAAGCATTATGTGTCCCATTAGCACAAAAGCCGGAGTCCGCCGCCGTCCATGGCACGAAATTCCTCCTCAATGCCGTCACCATGCTCTCGCGTGACGTCAGCAGTACACCGTAAGATACCAAGAAAAAGAAATAAAATTTGTTTCGAAGGTGCAAGGAATTGAAGCAAGAACCTTCAGATCGCACGGGGAGCACGCAATGCATAGACCACAAAAACCACTTTTTCTTTATTGCATTGAAAAACGGCCGAAAGGAAAACCTGATTCTGAGTATAGGCCACAAAACCGCGTTACTTCTTGGCAAATAGAGGTGAACCTATAGTGTATGCGTTCCCTTACCCCTATATGCTAATAAGTAGGTGTGTCATTACAAAGGAAGGAATCTTTAATGAACCTTTCAACAGATCTCACGGTGAGACAATGCTTTCACATTCAAAGCACGTAAGCAGTTTTAAGTGTACTTCGTAATTTTTATGAGCTGCTTCCTTTACTCGAGATATTTAGTTCAGCCTTAGGAAACGGAGACATTTGCACCATGATTTTTTAGCGCTAACTCCTAGCAGGCGGCAGCGGCAATGAGTGGGCTCGGGAAAACCCTCCACCATGGCTTAATGGTCGTATACCCTTTGGCTGCTAAGCACGAGGTTGTGGGAGCGGATCCCGGCAACGGTGTCCTCATTTCGACGCGGGCGAAAGGCCAAAACTCCTGCTTGCTGTGCGATCTAACTGCGCTTTAAAGAGAACCAAGCGCTCGAAATTCACCCGGAGCTCTCCACTACGGCGCCTCTTTCTCTTTCTGTGTGCTTCCACACCTTCCCTTACGGCGTGGTTCAGGTGTCCACCAGGAGTGAATCTGTTATGGCGGAGTTTCTGCCCTAATGAAACATTTGTGCATTCATTTTCATTTTGCTCGGGAAACGGTCAAGTCCGGTCTGGATGTCCCTCCTCTCAGTACAGCCAACCTGGTAGCAGTATACTGTAAACACGAGGTCGCCATTATTAGAGCAAAAAGAGAGTACACTGTCCTCCAGTGTACTCCCCTTTTAGGGGCAGGGTATGCTATCTGCCCAAGTTCTGGAGCCCATTTCTATCACTCATTATACGGAATGCTTACTGTTGACGACGGAGGTATATTCCCACTGCAAAGCAGAGTAACTTCATGTAATACCCCTGTCACACGGGCACTTTCGATCTTCATTGAGTCAATGCTCATCGAACTCAATGCAGATCGACGGTTGTCACACGGCCACTTTCAATCGCAATCGAGCTCGATCCTGCTTGACTCGATGCCGATTTCTCAAGAGTGCTTGAGGTTCCAAACACAATCGAAAGCACTCTCGCTCTCATGAAGCTATAAAAATAAACACTAGTTAACAAAACAAAACCACAATTGTTGTTGTTTTAATTGATTAAAATGCAAGACAGAACATTTTCAGGTACTATGTCTGCTTATATGCAAACACATTTGAAAATAATCTCTACACCACGCTCCAAGCTTCGCCGTCAGCGTAAACAAAGATGGCGTCCTCCTGCTCGTCGGCGCGCAAACTGTGGAGCGAGAGCGAGACAGCCGCTCTCATCGATTGCTGGCAGGACCGCCTAAATGATTTTCGGCGCAAGAAAGAAACGCCGCAGTCTATGCAGAAATCGCGGAGGCGTTGCGGGCCGTCGGGTTCCATCGCACAGCAGCAGAGGTGCGCCACATGATTAGAAACTTGACGCAGATACGCAGATGTACCGATTTGGCTACGGATTTGGCTGCCGCTGCCCCCGACTGCACAGTGTTGCCGGACATCGCCATTTTATGGCTGTCGGTGGAACATTTGGCGCCACCTAACACACATGAGCGAAACTTCTCAATGAGCATTGAAAATGCCCGTGTAGCACCGGATGTTTCGAGCGTGCTCGAAGATCTCGATGCAGATCGAGTTCAATGAGGATCGAAAATGCCCGTGTGACAGGGGTATAATTAGCAGTGAGAGGAGCCTTTTAAACGCGGCACTGGAGTTCTTAAGGCTAGCAAGTAGAGAAGGCTGAAACCTCGGTTAAAATCTTCGTAACTTCTACAGCGTCGCATGTTTTGAAGAGGGAATTTGTTTGCGTTGCCAACCGTAAGTGTTCCGTATTTTTAGTCAGCGAAGTCTGCCGCAGTGCTTGGGCAGCATACCTTGCACTTTAGAGGGACTGCGCCAGAGGACAGCTTATAATACTTGCTTTTTATGGCTTTTGTGTTTAAAGTACAGCAGCCATTTTTTAGGGAGTAAGAAAGTCAAATTATTACTTGCGCATTTTTTGAATGGCACTTGAGACATTGGTACGCACAGATCACCACGTGGAATCCGCCTGCGTCCGCTAACTAGCATAAATCCAAACTTCTCTCTCAATTTGTTTCGGTTGCAACCACCGAACAGTGGCTATGACGTCACAGACGAGCTGAGACAACATTGAGGTCAAAAGAGGCGTACAAAATCAGCGATAAAATGTGTCGCTGCTTCATCGTCTCTACAACCTCTAACCGTTGCGCCAGCCTGCCCCAAGAGCTGCATCGACAACAAATAACCAAACAGCTGTTAGATTCCAATTGTTAAACGTCATGTGGCGTCAACTTTATCTTAAATCGTCTGCGACGGCCACCGTTCGGTTGTTGAAACTGATAAAAAAAATCAGAGAAAAACTGAAATATAGATTACTTACCGGGGCTCAGGCGAAATCCACATTGCGAGCCGTACTAACTGAATTACTTCTTGATCGTCCTTCCAAAGAAAGAACACAGAAGCAAAATTTGCAGGCCCATCTTCTTTTAACAGGAACCGTTACTTTGTCTTACAACACCCAGAGATCACCATGGGTCTCGTCATCGTAGCCAAAACCCACAGCAACCCGGTCCCCGTCAGTCCTTAATCAGTCCTTGCCCTCGAATGTTTTTATCTCACTCCCGCGACTCCAGTTGGCTGAATTCTGCCGACCTTCTGCGTTTTACTTTGCGGTTCGTCTGTGACCTGTTAGGTGTTCTCTTACAAAAATGGCCTACAGACAGTCTATAGACTCCTTATACCCTCTATTACCTTTCTATAGATAGTTTTTTTCTCTATTCGTAGTCTATAGACAGGAGTTTACTAAAAGTGTATGGCCATAAATCTATAGATTGTCTATAGACCGTCTATAGGATTTTTGTTGCCTATAGAGTCTTCTTGTCTATAGAAAGTCTATAGATGGTCTAAAGAAATTTTTGTAAAGGTTGTAACAGTTGAAGACAGAGCCTGCAGCGATGGCAAGCCGGCCAGATGATCGCCTTTGGCATCAGCATAATGTTCATTAAGTAAACACTTATAGTGCTTGTCAGACATTGCTGCCCATGGCCCATTATATCGTATCACCTGCAGCCACCGTTGTCTTCTTCGTCGTTCCGTGCGTCTATAGGTCACTAGCCGCTGGAGCGGAAAATTCTTCAACTCTGCGTGTCTGGTTCCGTGGTGGGGCCGACGGTAGCCATGTCGTATGGGAAAAACAGAAGCGCTGCTTTTGTGTCCTGAACACAGCAGCCCTTTTGCCTGGCTTCTCGCTGCATCCAGCTGCCTCGAAACGACGTCTATGTATGCGCTTCTGTGGTGTAGCAGCCTCAAACACTCAATCCAACCGTTTCCGCAAAGCCAAACATTCAAAACAATGGCCGCGAGCAAATAAACGCCAGGGGAATAGGCACGCGCATTGTCTGACCCGGAGGAACAATGGCTCCCTTCTATTATTAGGAGTCCGCATCCCGGCGCCAGCTCCTGGCAGAGGCAGCGAACGCTTTCTGCGGCCACTCAAAGCAAAGAGTCCGTTCGTTGCTTCAGAGCACGGCCCTTGCCTGTCTTCCGCAGTACCCGCCTTTGAGCAAACACGCCGCTCATTGTCCTGCCGCCCGTTGGGTAGCTGTCTTGTCCAAATGTCCACACCTCTCCAGCGGCTAGCCCTCGGCCGCAGACAAATAACACACGGGGCGCTTGTCTCCGTTCAAGTGAGGCGCTACCTAATTGACAATTAAGGGCTCCCGCCGACCGTGAATGGCGAGAATCCTGTTGTAATGTGTGTCCAGGGGAGAGCCATTCTTTCAAAGGTGGTGCCTCGATTCTTCTTGCTAGTAGCTGGTCCATTCGCACGTGACCTGTGCGCTGCTTACTGCGTGCTGAAGTGTCACTGTGGCACTGCAAACACTCGTCGATGAACATAACAGCACTTACAGAAATTTCCTTAGACAGTCTATAGACTTTCCATGCAGCTTTGTCTAGAAATTTTACAGGCTTTCTATAGACAAATCCTATACACTAGTCTATAGGCAATACAAATTCTATAGACAGGCAGTCTATAGATTTATGGCCATACACTTTTTGGCTACTTTTTTCTATAGACAGCCTATAGAGTATGAATTGACACAAGCGGATATCTATATGATGCAATAGATCCTAAAAGAACTCTATAGACTGTCTTAGAAGAGGGCTGAGTCGGGCTGGTTGGTTCGTGTTGAGCGGTACGACAAAACAGCGCTGACGGACGGGACGGAAGAGGAGACCAGCGCATTTGTCTGTCTCCTCTTCCGTCCCGTCCGTCAGCGCTGTTTCGTCGCATCGTTCTATAGACGGTCTATAGACCATTTTCATAAGGAAGTTATGTTTGCTTCAAGAACTCGCAGGTGGCCTCTTGTTTATTGTCGACTTGCTCCGCCGCGGTACTACTGAGCTTATGTATAGTGGTCACTTAAGAGTTTTCTGTTGGAGAACTACACAGTGCAGACGAAGCTGCTTTGTTCTCCGCTAGGAGAGTGTGTTCACTAGTTCTAAAGGTGTCCGCGACATAAAGGATGGCCATTTCAGGCTATAGCTTGGAAGCAGTATAGAGCTGCATTTAAGCATTTGTGTTTTAATTTTGATGTTTCATTTGTCGATTCAAGAGCCATCTTGCCTCGCTGGTAAAAAAATGTAAGTGCAAATGTACCTTAACAGATGATTATTACACCATTCAAGTTGACAAATTTAACACATGAGAGCAAGTCAGCTCATTATAGAAAACTGCCAGCCTCTCTTACAGAGGTTGACAGGAATGAGGACGAGAACGAAGTGAAATTTCTGGAGGTAGATATATTGGCAACAAACACGTTAAAATATGCAGTGTTTCCAAAGCTTCCTGCGTGCGCGGCGAACACAGCCGGTATCAAGCTCAGTAGGAGTACGCGCCATATGATATAATGAATGCGGAAACAGCATGACACTATTGGTGTCATTATTATTGCCGCAAAGTTAGAAGCACGAAGATATCTAGATGGGGATCACGTTTAGAAAAAGGAACGGCTGACTTCAAATGTCGCCTCTTTCTGAATGCTTCGGCTGTACATAAGCGCGCGACCAGATTAGTCTCGCTAGCGCATGCGCGCACAGAGACATCAAACCTGAAGGTTCTTTCTTTTTTTTCCCGATAACTGTGCGCATGGTTTTAAGAAATGCACGATTGGTTTATGGTTTATGGGGTTTTAACGTCCCAAAGCGACTCAGGCTATGAGGGGCGCCGTAGTGAAGGGCTCCGGAAATATCGACCACCTGGGGTTCTTTAACGTGCACTGACATCGCACAGCACACGGGTATCTAGAATTTCGCCCCCATCGAAATTCGACTGCCGCGGCCGGGATCGAACCCGCGTCTTTCGGGATAGCAGCCGAACACCATAACCACTGAGCCACCGCGGCGGCGAAATAACGATGTATGCCTCAAACTCTTATAAATAGTTTATTACACCACTGTTAAAGCAGAGTGCGGTTTAAACTGCGAAAGAAGAGCCCATTGAAATCACGCCACTGCGGAGCTCGCGACGTGAGAACAACGCGATTTTGGAGGTTCTCGTTGTATTTCCGGATGAACAGCTCCGCTAACCTTTTCTCCGTGCGATGTGGTCACTTACTTTTCATCAAAAACAACGCTGCAGCAGGATGGGGGACGGAAGTCAGTCTTCTTGTAAGAATAGTTTCCGGTATAGAGAGCACTTTAGTCCTAGTAAGTTAGGCCTAAAACGATCACTTTCAAATGGCGTCGCAACGTGCGCGACCCTCGGTGTGAACGCACGTGCTGCTGCCGCCGCCCCGAGCTGGCTGACAGGCCGCTGCGTGCTCGTGCGAGCGGAAACAGGCGCCACAACAGCCGCAGGCCCGCGCCACCGACCAGGGCGACGCCGCTTAAAGCGGGTTAGTCTCGCGCCAGCAGAGCGTGACCGTCGTTACGGCTGGACGCGATGGCATATCTGCAGCGGCGGCGGCGGCGGCAGTGTGGATTGTCGCCGGACGGCTCGCACTGCGTATACACAGCTGTGAAGTAAACCTGTTGGGGGGAAAAAATTGGGGGGGGGGGGGGGGGGGGGCACGCTTGCAGCCGACGAGACATGGCGTGGTCCCTGGTCGTCCGAGGATGTGCCCACGGTCTGTAAACTGGGGCTTCCGTTTAGATCAATTTTATCTCTACGAGGGCACGCGAAGGATTTTAAAGAAGCAACGATCTTTCATGAATCAGCGCAGAAAGCCAATGGACAAGTAAAAGAAAGGACGACAACGTTCCACGTCGTCCTTCTTCTACTTGTCCGTTGTCTTTTTGAGCTTATTCATCAAAGGTGTTGACGATGACGATGATGATGAATTTTTATGGCGCAAGGGCATCTGTGGCCAAAGAGCGCCATGGCACAAGGTTTTTCCTTCTACTCAACGTTGGGTCAAAGACCCATTTCCCAAGCATTTCACTCTAAAGAAGCTGAACAGCAGGCAATCAAAGATGATGGAAGACCAACGGTCCCGACAGCAAGTTTTACTAAAGAACCAATGGAAACAAATTAAAACGTACCTATGCTTGAGCACACATGTGTCTAACACGCGAATAGACCTCCCGTCGGCCGTATATGAAAAGATGAAAGCGGCGAAAAGCAGATGTCGACGCTTTTAGGTGAAGAAATCTGAAACGCATCGAGCCGGTGCATATATGTAGCACTGTTACCGCATTGCTGCCCTGGAAGACAAATCCCAAAGAGAGGTCTAAAGGAATTTATTTGTTTATTTTGGTAGCTCTAGTATACACGTCACAAGTGTGTAAATAATTAAACACACAAAATGGCTTACGACTCTTTTAGACAAAGATAGAGCACCCACATCTCAGCCGAACACCAGTAACCACCACCAGGCTCCAGCAAGTTCATATTATGAGAGCAGAAGGCTGTGCGCGATGTTATCGAGCTCCGGCGTCGATTTCCTCAAAAGCTGAGTTTGCACGCGGAAAAGTTGGTTCTACTTTTAAACATCTGCCACATGTGCCTGAAGCCAAATATTGAATATGAAATTTCGTTAGCTCGTGAATGGCTTCTGCGTATATGTGTGTGGCGGCGCGCTATGTATAGGTGACATTTCTACTGCGAACATCTGCGTGCCACTTTTGGCACTGTACTGTGCGCATAATATTGATGCAAAAGTGTGAACTGCTAATATAGTTAGTTATGTACGCTTATAAAACTGTTCATAACGGAAAGAAGAAGACGAAGGTTGTGCGCGAGCTCAGCGTCTTGCAGTCGTAATTATTCATTCCTGTACGCTACGTCATGCGCCACCTCACTGAGATGGTTGGAATGTTAATTAGTGCTTATATCAGTATCATAGCGCGCGTTCAAACTAAAATAACCAATTTTCCCGGCTGCAGCTTTCCTGGTACTGCACGGAATAATGCCAAAATCCTAAGCTCCATTTTTTTTTTTTACGTGCTCCTCGCACGTTTACATGCATGCGCAAACGGATATTCCCCTTTCCAGAGCTGCGCTAAATAGGTGCAGCGTGCCCGCGCTACGGAGTTTACGGGATTTCGCACGCATTCGCGCCCACACAATGCGGAAGCAGCCAACGCGAGCGCGCACTGGCGCGCACGCGGGAAGCACTCGTGTGTTCAACTTGAAGGGGGCAAAGAAAGAAAAAAAGATGGCGGCGAAGGAAGAGGCAGCGTTTGGGATTCGCGTACGGCTTGCCGCCCTCTGTGGGAAGCCTCTCATTCCTGGTCTCCTTACCTCTCCATTCTTTTTGCTTTGTTTCGTTTTTCGTGTACCTCTCCATTCTTTTTGCTTTGTTTCGTTTTTCGTTTACCTCTCCATTCTTTTTGCTTTGTTTCGTTTTTCGTTTACCTCTCCATTCTTTTTGCTTTGTTTCGTTTTTCGTTTACCTCTCCATTCTTTTTGCTTTTTTTCGTTTTTCGTTTACCTCTCCATTCTTTTTGCTTTGTTTCGTTTTTCGTTTCTGTCGCTCAGGCTCTCGCGCGAACGCGGATACTGCGGTGAAGTTCCGCCGTGCTCAGGGGCGCGTGCGACTTACAAGAGCTCTACGAAATTCACGCACCCGCACTCCGTCATTCTTCTGTTCAGACGAAGGGAAGGGGAGAGAGAGATGATTTAAAGCCACGCATAAGCTCACCGCAGGCATGCATCGGGCGATGAGAATCGGTTTACTCGGGTGTGACCGGCTGCATGTTTTCTTTTGTTCTTGTTTAAACATAGTTATTAACTTGACAAGCGCAGTCTCGGTGCGTTACTTAGTGACGGCTTCCGTCAGGCATGCGTCTAGTTTGGGTGAAAGGTTGCGAGATGGGGGCAATTAATGAATCTCTGATGGCAGCGGCAAGGTTTTCATCAAGTCTTTGCAGGTCAATAGCGGTTGCCATGATTTGAAGCTGTGTGCCCTTCAAGGGTAGCGGTCGCAGCATATACTTCAGAAGCGCTGCATTTTGGTCGAGTTGGTACGACACAGTTTTTTGGAAATAACTGCGAACACGCAAGACAGGACATGAGAAGGGAAGGTTTCGATTTGTCATGTCTGAATTATCACACTTATTGTGAAATCATATCCATTTCTGGTGACCACAATAAAATCCATTTGAAGTTTGCACCTGTGTCTGTCCCGTTTCATGTCCTGTCTTGTGTGTGCACAATTGTTTCCAAAGAAACGGCATATAGGTTCGTGCTTATGTAATACCCCCAATCCCGGCGGCCTTTAAGTTAAACTGAAGTGAAGTGAGGCTGTCGAGGATATGCCGTGGTGATGTCCGTAGCGGGATGCACGGATGAACCACAGGAAAACACTTCTCACAAGCGGGAACATTGAGCGATGATTTACGTGGAGCGGACAGGCCTTTAAACACCTTTATTCCAAGCTCTGAAACATACGGTGTAGGAAAAAATGCGATAGTCTAAGCCGAAAGTTGCTTGTCGGGCAGTACTCGCAGTCGTGACAGGCAACGTGAACGGATATATACAGTGCAGAAAAGCTCACCGAATTGAATGCTAAATAATTATTACTCAAGAAATTTACTGCGAAGTATTTGCATTGATTATTTTGACAAAACAGAGTGGGAACCATTGCGCAAAAAATTAGAAACTATGGGAATAAAGAAATTCAGATCATGGTGGAATGAACGGAGCTGAATATAAAGAAGCAAAAATTTAGATTACCATAATGAGTTTAAAAAAAACTGCCAAAAAAAGAGAGAATTAAGCGTAGGCAACTCTAGGAATGTAAAAGAAACAAATTGCAATTGCTAAAGTTTTTATATTGTAAGGCAGGGAGCGAAGGATGCACTTCGAAATCAAATTTATCTCGGTCAATTTAACTTGGGTGGATGTCAATGAGTAATAACTCCCTTTACAAATTTATATTGTAACGCCACGTAAGGGAACAATAGTGGTATAAAGTAACGCCATACTGAAGAACAGTGTGAGTGAAGAATTACGTTGCTAATAGAGTGCCATTTCTGGAGCGTTAAAATTTGACGCGTACAGGGGCGATAAAAAGAAATGCGAACAGGGCGGGAGACAAACACGGACGACCGATTTTCGTTTCACCACGACTAGCCCGATCCACCACCCTCATAACTTCCTATCAGAGGACGGGAGCATAAGTTGAGGATTTTATAACGTATAACAGGTACCACGAAATTGATTACGATGGAAAGTGAAATAGGTGTTTAAAGTTATATCGCTATTCTAAATATTTCACACCAACCGAGAAGGGGTAGGACTATAGGAACAATTACGGCAATCAGAATTATGGGAGATAAATGGAAAGAGGATATCGTTTTTTTTTTAATTTCAGCATTGTGCAAACATACATACTAGTTCTGCTTCTTCGTTCTTTAATAGATGTCGTGTTTCTTAAAGCATCAGTCCATAAAAATAGAAGCGCCAGAGTGGAAGGACGTTAAAGCTATTGTAAAACTAGAGTGAGCAAAAACAAGGACGCTTTATTCAGTATGTTTAAATATTCGACAAGTCTCACTCTACGCATACAAGCGTATTCCACACAAATAAGACATTTCTTTTCACGATGAAGGCACAGGCAGAACACTGACACAATTTTTCCACGCCTACACGAGTCAGTACATCAGCCTCGAAATGTTCTCTATAGTCATTTGGTCGAAACTTCTCTGTCTGTCTCAACGCTGGTCTCGAATGAGAGCTTGCACTGATGCCAGAAGGCCGGCTTCCTCAGCCTACGCCCAATGTAGCGGCATCTGGTTCAGGAAATGGCCTTTTTTTTCCTCAGGACAATAGTACAAAGCCGACTGCGACGCTGAATCCTGCATGGGTTGTGTCTCTTGACGACAGAAAACATAGATGGGATCGCCGAGTCGCGCAATCTTTCCCCCAGCCGTAATCACAGCTTTAACGTCAACGTCACGCCAAGATTATTTGAGGGAGTGCGAAAGCGAAGTTCGAGGTTCAAGCGAACCGACTGCTGTGCATATCGCACATGGTGGTGCAAACTTTCAAGGGGATATAAAACTGAAGAGGTTCGTTACCAGTAAATAAAAAAAATTGCCATGCCCGATCTGCTGCATTGTTACCCGTGAATCAACGGTCAAGCCAATCTGATACCATAAAGCATGAAGATGTGGTATATTCAAAAGATACCGAAAGCCTCATCTAATGTTAGGTGAGTTTTGCAGGAGCAATAATGATAATGGAAATAATATACTAAAAATAGAAATCAACTGCTGCCAGCACGTTTCAAGAGAGTCCCGTAAAAATGGTTCCATATCTACAGCGCTAAAGACGGGACAGAAGGAACACACACAAGTCACACAACTGTGGAAAAATGTAGAAAATGTGGAAATTGTGGAAAAATGGTTCGTTGTGTTTTTCGGCACCACCAACAAAGGTGGCCCATCATCAGAGACGATATAGCCGACGATGTCCGGCAACAACACAGGACTTGGAGGTGATGCATGCTGATGCTTTATGCACAGGAATTTGTATATTCACTACAGCTTGAGCAGTAAGGACAACAACATGGAACTGGCTACAGGGAAAAGCTTCCCTCCTCCTCGTAGCCGAAGATGCTAGGCATCTAAATCTTCTGATAACAAAAGGATCCTGTCGACTGCGCCAGTAAAAAAAAAAAGGTTCTGAGCTAGATTTAGAAGCCTTGCATCTTCGGCGATGCCGAAGAGTTAAGATTTTCTCTGCAGCCAGTTCCACGTTGTTCTGCTTGCTGCTTAATCTGTTGTGAGTATTAAATTCTTTTATATAACGCAATCACTTTATATCACTTGCAAGTCCTGCATTGTTGCCGTACGTGGTCTGCTATACTGTCTCTCACGGTGGAGCACCTTCGGTGGTTCAGAAGATCGCAAAAGAACTTTTTTACTAGTCCAATGGCAAGCACTGTGGTACCGAGCCAACTGTGTGGCTGAAGAGGCAATTCAAAAGGAAAATTAATAGAATACCGTGTAGCATCATTGAGCAGCGAACACTACACAATTATTCCCACAGTTGTCACAGATCACGACATCACCACCGCCGCTGCACAGAGGGACACCTACCCATCAAGATAGCAAGCAACGCCTAGCATGTAAAAGGAAGAGCACATTCCAGGGCGATGTTTCAAGCGCTCAACCACTGCCGCCGTTTACACAGCGCATTCAAACAGGAAGCCCCCCATCCACTCCAACAGGCGGAGGGCCGGGGGAGGTGCGGTTGGGTAAACGGTGCCGGCCCCTGCCCGTGCACGCGGTTTTGCGTTGGTGGTGGGCGGCCGACAAAAGAGCGGCTCATCTTTTGCGCGTTGCCGCTTGTAAACAGAACAACACCGCCGAGAGACCCCCCTCCGCCTTACGCACACGACGGGCCTGTCAGGAAGCGCGGCTGGAGGCCATCGCGACCATTACGGATGGGCCTTCCTAGTCGCCGGCGCGCCCCAACGCCACACGCATGCACATGCAGGGCGCGCAAAACAGAAGGATGAGCTCTGGTACGATGGATAGTACACAAAGGCAGTGCAACGAATGATGCCGCTTCCACGTCGGCGGTGCTTGCTACCGCACCGCTCGCCGCTTGCCGCGAACGCATGCGCGAACAGTGTGCGCGGTCGGACAATGGTGCGCTGGTGTCTTTGCTCCTGTGCGCGCATGGTTCAGCTGGTCGGAAGCATCTGAGAGAAGTGTGCACGCCGGGATCCTGTTCAGGTGTGGCGTTTCTGTGCGCGTTCGCGCAGGCGTGCGTGTACACTGGGCGGACGCATTTATCGTTGCCGCGTATTGTAACTCCGCGTAATGGACTGTGTCCCTGCTTGAGGAAGTCCCATAGCGGGTCTTAATGGTGGTCGCCCCCCCCCCCCCCCTCCCTCCCAACGACACGCGTCATTTGCGCCGAAATCGCTTGTTATGGACGTCATACATTCGCGCTGTTCCCGTTGTTTTCAGTGGTAAATTGAGGGAGGATGCCGATCACCTTTCAACTTAGACACGGTACCTTTGCGATGTGGATACTTTGTGATGTTAGCGGTATCGCACTTGAACTATGTGAGCGCCACGCACGTATACCATGCAGGACATCTCTGAAGACCTCAACATGCTGCCGTCGTGCTGACTTTCCGCCGTCGATTCAACTACCTGTGCTAAGAGTTTCACAGAGGAACGTGGAGTACACAGCTGTTGCCCTCGTGGGCGAGGGGCCACGCATAATAAAAAAAGACCACTCGTGTCATTATCGCCATCATCATCAGGCCATTTAGGTCCGCAGAAAAACA